>NC_041382.1:608597822-608614060 GCF_002162155.2 Triticum dicoccoides | reverse complement strand
GTCACGCCCCGGCCCGTCGCCGCCCCGGGCCGTCGCCTCGCCGTCGCCGTCGCCACGCTGTGAGCTCTCCCCCTCTAACCCCTCTCCCTCGCCCCCGGTGGCCACCATGGGCGCCGCCCCTTCCCGAGCCCATACACACACACAAAAGCATGATGAACACACACACACGCACATTTCCTTAAGTTAATTAGTATATACGTATTTTGTATGTTTAATTAGTTTAGATTTTTCAGATTATTATTTTTTCACTAGTATATATGTATGAATGCATGTTAGATGGATATAATTAGTGTTTAATTAGTATGGAATTTTTTTATATAATGTTGTTTTTCTGTTTCTAATGGATGTATAGAAGTTGTTTTTTCTGTTTTTAGTGTTAGATGCTTAATTAGTATGAAATAGCATATAGAATTTTGACATATGCAATGATAGCATAATTAGTGTTACATTTGCATATAGTATTTGTTGTCGACGATGCCCGGCCCGCATCCTCGCCGTTGACCCGTTCGCGATGACGTCCTGCTTCAGAGGACCCATGTCCGGGACTGGGCTCCGCCGGGCTGTTACAGGGAGGTGCTACCTTCAGGGGCGCGACGCTTGGTGAGGAACCCGGCCCCGGGTCCCGTTGTCGACCCTCATCTCCTTTGGTGGCATTCGCGTGGGCCACTTTCGGTGCGGAGGGAGCTGGCCCCGCTGGAGGTGGTACATCGCCGTGTCAGGGAGGAGGACGAGCACGTCCATCGCTACATGGCTGCTATGGACGTCAGGTTCTCCAATACCTGGCAGGTTCTTTGGGGAGATCACCCGAGCTATGATCCAGTGATGGTTCCTTCACTTTGGTTGTCCACCGCCTAGATTACTCTCTAGTATTCGATCTTTATTAGCTAGCTAGCTAGTGATGTATTCGATATATAATATTTGAGATGATTTATTCGAGATTATATATATTATTTGAGACGATGTATTCGAGATTATATCTATTATTCGAGACGACGTATTCAAGATTAAATCTATTATTCGAGACGATGTATTCGAGATTATATCTATTATTCGAGACGATGTATTCGAGATTATATCTATTATTCGAGATTATACTAAATTGTTTTATATTTCTTTTGGCATAGTTAAATAAAAGCTATGGCGGACAATACCGACAGAGAGAGAGAACAGACCATGTTCGATATCATACGCGGGCCAGATGATGATCAGAATGAAGAAGATTTTGACGGCTCCGAATTTCTAAACAACACCGGAGAGGGTGTTATGATATTCGATCGTGACGACCGAGAAGATGAAGTCATGAACTACGACGAAGAACATGTTGATCCTGAAATAACAAACACCGGCGAGGTATATATATTTATATAAGCAGGAATCTGGTGATCATCGCATGTTTTAAATGAGTTGAAGATATATTAACGAATCGATCTTTCTTCTTTCAGCCATCCGGATCGAGCAAATCTTTAGGCAAAAGGACGAAACGAGGCCCGAACAAAAAGTTGAAGGAGGGCGTAAAGTACAATATCGAGGCATTCAAACCTAATGGCGAACCATTAGCGCCTAAGAAGATTGCAGACAAGTTCGTTCGTCAGTGCGGAGTTCTTGTGAAGGACCAACTCCCGATCTCCCTTCAAGAATGGAGAAAGCCAGCAAATCCACGTCCAAATGTTACTTTTGTCGACGAGAATAAAAAAAACTGCTTTGGGATACTCTCATGGAACATTTCACCCTACCAGATAATTTCACAGAAGCAGATGTGCGGAAAGTCAAGGACGCTGCTTTTAGGAAGATGGCGGTTGCATTCAAGAACCACAAGAGAACGACGTGGGAGAAGTACGTCAAGGGAGGAAGGAAGACTCCAGTATTCGAGGGGATACTAGAGAATCAAAGTGCTCATTGGGACGATTTCGTGAAATTCAAGGATTCAGAATTAGCTAAGGAACGGTCGAGAATAAACAAGAAGAATGCCGAAAAAAAGGATAAGTTCCATAAGCTGGGGCCAGGTGGCTACACCGTGGCAATGCCTAAGTGGGATAAGTCTGAGAAAGAGATGGAGGATGCAGGTGTCACTCCGGTTACTAAGAGCTGGCCCCCCAGGTGCAGGACTTGGTTCTATGCGCATGGGGGGGAGTTGGACATGAAGACAGGCAATGTTTTGACGAAGGCATGTCTGAACGGAGCCGACGATGCGCTACTTGTTGCAATAGAAGAGGCTCGATCGGGGGTGTTCCAGCCCAACAGAGAGAACGACGAGCTTACGCGTGCCCTGGGAAATCCTGAACACCCGGGAAGAACAAGAGGCAAGGGCGCTCTTCCATGGTATGAGGGGTTTTCGGACTGGAACGCCGACTACAGAACCCGTGCGAGAAAGAAGATTGCGGAGGAGAAGAAGAGGAAGATGGAGGAGGAGCAGAGGAAGCGGGACTATGAACGCCTTCAAGGCCTAGAAGCAAGTCAAGCGGAATTGGCAGCTAAATTCCAGCGGCAGCAGGAGCAGATCGACTCACTTAGCCAGCAAAGGGGGTCTCAGCATCTGCAGCAGCTAGCGGATGATCCAGCATTGGATACCACCGCCCCATCCATGCCGAGAAGCAACGTGGGTTCTGCCCCGGGCGACGCAGTAGTGCTGGATAGATACCCCGTGGGTGACATCACGGAGAACACTAACTGCGAGCTACACTTCAAAATGAAGAACATATCCATGAAGGTGGCGGACGCCGTTGCTTTTTCAAATTTCCCCGAGGCAACCTTCCATTGCAACCCGATTCCAGCGGGCTATGCTCGTGTCTTGGTTGATGAGGTGGTGGACCCATATTCGGAGCTACAGCTTGACATTCCTGGAGGTGACGACGAGCACACATTGGGAGAGGCCATACATCATGTCATCCTATGGAGAAAGGATTGCATCATCTTTCGAAGGCCACCGACACCGCATCACCCGACTCCTCGTTGAAGTCCGCCACCGAGTCAGCAGACTCCCGCTCCTCCAAGTCCACCAACGCGTGAGGCCACTCCTCCTCCTCCAAGTCCGGCAAAGTGTCAGGACACTCCTCCTCCAAGTCCGACACAGCGTCAGACGTCCACTCCTCCTCCAAGTCCGGCACAACCTCAGGCCACTGCAAGTCTGGCACAGCTTCAGGCCACTCCTCCTCGTCCAACTCAGCCCCGTCAGCCGTCTCCGCCACCTCAGCAATCGCAGAAGAGACACCCCGCAGCTATGGTGCGTAGCGGTACGAGTCGAGGTCATAGTACAGGAAGTACAGGCGGAGGCAAGCGATATAAATATGGTCCAAACCTCACTACTCCTCTTCCTGTGAGAGCTTACGACGGGACCGAGGAGCAAACCAATGACATAGTGCAGGCAGAAGTCGACGCCCATTTTGGACCGAAACCGCCACCGCCGCCAAGGGAGAAAGTGCATGTGGAAGTAGTTGACCACTTCATTCGTATGGCTCAACCACCAGCTCCTAAGCCTGTTGACACAGACTATGAGCGCCACATCAGGAAGTTACATCGATGACGTCTACAGAAGGAGGCGAGCTCGAGCTCGAGCAAACAACAAGCAGCTGTCAAAAATGCGGGAAAACCGTTGCCCAGCTGGGAAAACAGGCGGCGCAATCGATCCTCCCGCTTGTTGTGCCGCCAACAACACGTGACAGTACGCGCGCCCAATATTATTGTGGCCAAACAGTTTATGTTCCCGAGGTGGGCGATGTGGTAATAACCCAGGAGCATATAATGCAAGCTGAAGAACTCAAGATCACTGTTGGACAACTCCTCGAGATCGAGGACATGCCTGGGATTACAGAGGAGGAAATAAAACGGAAATATGTCCGGGGCCAACCTTTGGTCGAGCCAGAAGATGTCAACAAGCTCCCAACGAGAATGTATGAATTGCATCAATGGTACATGGACATTACCAAGAGATCCAATTGAGAGCCCCTCATGGTGGATGTCAAGAAGGATGATTACTACCATGAGAAAGCTGTGGCCGTTGAGTATCCTGAACTGTTTCAGTTATACAATCAAGACGCACTTGATAAATCTATCGTCAGTTGCTATTGTCTGTAAGTGATTTAATTTCTTTCTGTAATTTAAGTCTCAAGCTAGCTGTAGTGATCCTTTTGATCAATCATTACCTGTAATTATCCTCACTATATTCTTTTCTGTGGTATTATGCAGGATGAAGATGTATGAAATGAGAAAAGGTGGACGCTGTGGCATTGGGTTCATTGACCCAAACACCGTTAATAAATACACATGGAAAATGAACAAGCATCAAGAAAAAGAGGTAGAGGACAGCATGCTAGAGTTCTTGAAGCGCCTCAAATACAATGAAGATATACTACTTCCTCACAACTTCCAGTGAGTCACACTTTCTTGTACTATAAATTCTCTGTTTTTGCCTACTAGCTAGCTAGCTACATGTTTTTGCTTACATATGCCCGCTTAATTAAGACATGCAAACGTGTGTGCATGCAGATTTCACTGGATCTTGTGTATCATTAAAGTTGACGCCGGAACAGTTAAAATACTGGACTCGCTACTTAAAAAACAAAGTGACTATAACATCTTGTTTGGGATAGTCAACAGGTAATTTCAATCATTATTAACTATATATCTCGGCCTATTTAGTAATTCGTCATTTCATGATATGAACTATTTAATAACTTCTTTATTCATTTTCTTTGTCGGCGGGCAAGGCTTGGGCAAGGTTCATCAGCGTCACGGAAGGCGAATGTAAACCAAAGCTGAAATGGTTTCGATCCAAGGTAAGTAATTAAGTAGTACTAGCTAGCTAGCTAGCTAGCTGCCATCTCTTTAATTATCATGCTTGATTAATTATTATCTGATCAAATTAAATTCCATTCTCGTAATAAAGGCCCTGAAGCAGGCGCAGGGAACTGAACTGTGTGCATTCTGCGTTTGCGAGAACATTCGCATGATGGTGTCCGAAAGAAGCAGATCTCAAAGACAGGAATGGATACGCTTGTTAGAAAACTATTCACAATTTTTACACCATTATCGATATCTAGTCACACAACTAATACACATGCATATTGATCTCCTTCTTAACAGTTCAAAGAGGTGCGGGACAAGCTCCTAGAAACGGAGCGCGTAGAAGCACTTCAAGAGGAAATAGCGGGATTTTTGCTCGACCAGGTCATAAATCCGAAGGGAGAATACTATTACCCGCTACCGCCCCCATGAACCACTTCCAATTGTCATCGTGCTCCGAAGGCACCAATTAGGCTAATGCCACTGGCTCCGAAGGCAACATGCATATGTAGGAGAAATTGTATATAGCTATACATGTGTGTATGTGTGAATTAATATGGTTTGTGAGACATTGATGATATATATATGATTGGTTCTACTAGAAATTCTATATATATATATATATATATATATATATATATATATATATATATATATATATATATGCATAACGTGTACAATGTGTAGTACCGTAAAATACCAGCAAACGAAAAAGAATTAAAATGGAAAACACAAAATTAAATGAAAAAGAAATCATAAAACCAAAAACCCCCCAAACATTTTAGTACCGGTTGGTGTTACCAACCGGCACTAAAGGGCTCTCGGCCCCCGGAGCTGGCTCGTGCCACGTGGTTGCCCTTTAGCACCGGTTCGTGCTGAACCGGTACTAAGGGGGGGGGGCCTTTAGTGCCGAAACTTTAGTGCCGGTTCCTAAACCGGCACTAAAGGGCCTTACGAACCGGTGCTATTGCCCGGTTCTGCACTAGTGTAGTGGGCCTAGATGGGCCTTAGTGGAGAGAGAGGGGGCTGCCAGGGCTGGCCGTGCACCCCCTCCCCCTTGAGTCCAAATTGGACTAGGAGGGGGTGGCGCCCCCCCTTTCCTTCCCCTCTCCCACTCCTTCCTTCCCCCTCCTAATAGGACTAGGAAAGGAGGAATCCTACTCCTACTAGGAGGAGGATTTCTCCCCTCCTTGGCGCGCCCTAGGGCCGGCCGGCCTCCCCCCTTGCTCCTTTATATACGGGGGCAGGGGGCACCCTAGAACACACAACAAACAACTGTCTTAGCCGTGTGTGGTGCCCCCCTCCACCATAATCCACCTCGGTCATATCGTCGTAGTGCTTAGGCGAAGCCCTGCGCCGGTAACTTCATCATCACCGTCATCATGCCGTCATGCTGACGAAACTCTCCATCGACACTCAGCTGGATTGAGAGTTCGTGGGACGTCACCGAGCCGAACGTGTGCAGATCGCGGAGGTGCCTTACTTTCGGTACTAGGATCGGTCGGATCGTGAAGACGTACGACTACATCAACCGTGTTGTCGTAACTCTTCCACTTACGGTCTACGAGGGTACGTGGACTATACTCTCCCCTCTCGTTGCTATGCATCATCATGATAGATCTTGTGTGTGCGTAGGAAATTTTTTGAAATTACTGCGTTCCCCAACACCAGGAAGCAGCTGCTTACTGGGTGCAACCGATGGGAGATGGCAGCACGGGTTTTCTTCAACCGGTTTGAATCTCCGTCCAGCCAGATGCGACTTTGAGCTTTGTACTCTTTATTTTATTGTTCCTTTTGTGAGCTATGCTTTGCAGACCAGACTTTGTTTGATTCCTCGTTTTTAATAAAATAGACGCATGCATCTCTCCGATGCAGAGGCCGGGGGATGACCTCCTTTTCAAAAAAAGAAAGTTCAACACAACTAAGAAACATTCAGTTTGATGTATTTAAGAGGCACACGATACACACACCACAATAACAAGTACTCCCTCCGTAAACTAATATAAGAGCATTTAGATCACTAAAGTAGTAATCTAAATGCTCTTATATTAGTTTACAGAGGGAGTAGTATATAGAAACCAGGACTAGTCAAGGATGGAGCGACTAACAAATGCTAACTCCTTCCCACCATCAAGCCTTATTACAGTACTGAGGAAACCCAAGCAAAGCGTGCGTGATCATGCAGACGAAGGAGAATCAGTTCCACTAGATAACTAGCAGCACAAAGCAAAGTGATAGCTCCATATTCCCGACGGGGAGGAGATGCAGCAATCCATCTTCATCCGCTATAATCCGGCATGAATGTTGTAGACAACTCAAACATTCCTTTGCATACCTCATCTTGTTGCTCCATATCAAAGAATCGACTTTCCTGCAAATCAACGTCTATGAGCATGGTTGAACAATTGAAACTACTCGTATTGCCTGAGTTAATCAAACAGTACCAGCATATAAAAGTACTTCGCTAGTTCTGCTATATAAATGCACCTCAAATCTTACTGTTGACACAACACCTAGACATTTGGAAAGACTTGTTTAATGTGTGTTCATAAAGGACATAATATAGCAACTCAAATGTTCAAAGAAACGTCGGCAGAGGGCTGAATTTTCGATTTAAATAAGGCATCCCCAGTTTTTGAATCTGCATAGATCTGCGAAAGTCTTGGTAGAATAAAAGAAGACGTGCAGTATTATGGCGAGCTACAACCCAAACTGGAACATTAAACACCCAGTAGTTACCCGGAAACTAATCAAGTTCAAGTAAGAAAAAGGTACAGTATTATATGGCAACGTACCAGCTGCTGGTTGTGCCTGATACCAAGGATTATAATGTGAGCATGGGCAAGATGGTGAACTCTCCGAAACAAAAACGGCATGGTTCCCTTACAATATCGATTGTAATGTGAGCATGGCCAGGATGCATGTTGATAGCGCTCCTAATGGCAGACTCTGCACTTCTCTGTTCAGATTCAGTAGCATCCAGGCAGCCGATTAGTACATCGATTCTTTCAAGTGCTAACAAGTGCTCGATACCAGTAGGTGCGGCGCAATTTTCCTGCTTCCACCCCAAGGCGTTTAACCCTAGAGATACACTCTGGAGCTTGGGCATTGCCCCAGCTTGGAAGGTCAGGTGTGCCATGTTCTTGCAGCTGACATGAAACCGCTTTAGGATTGCGAATGCTGTCCCATAAATGGCAATTGTTTCTTCCAGGGCATTATGAAACGTTAATTCCAGGTCGATGAGGCCTGTTAACTTTGCGAGAATACCAACACCATCCTTGTCCAGCTTGTCAACAGTGAGATACAAAAACTGGAGGTTATGGAGTTCCCCAATCCAGTTAGGGACCCGGGACATTTGTGTCATGCTGAGGACCGTGAGGTTTGGGGGAGGAGGCGACAAGGTTAGCTCCTCAGGCATCCAAGAATCAGCTGAATTTATGTGCAGGGACTCAAGGTTACAAGGTTTCCCCAAAGAAGAGTTTCGAACATCCATGTCCACGTCTTCAGAAAAACCGGTTCTGACAACTAGAGTACTCAGATTGGTGAGCTCTCCTAGGCCCTTGATACTGTCGAGTGAAGTGTTGTGCCGCAGGTCAAAACGACACAGATGTTGTAGGGATTTCATTTTACCAATGCCCTCAGGCAGCCTTTCAACGGATGGAACAATCAGATTCAACAAGCGCGGCAGGTGAAAAATATCCATTGGGATACAGGACCCATCTATATCGAATATTTCCAACATCTGTAACCCTCTAATTTGGGTTGGTAGTTGGCAGTTGCAACAGCCACGAATTTGTATATATCGCAGCTGATATAACTTACACAATCCTGTCAGGTCGATTTTGCGGTTGTGGTCAGCAGAGCTAGAACTGAAGTCAGCCTTAAAAACTCGAAGATACTTGAACTCTGCCAGAGAAGGTATATTCATGGAGCCCCTCCAATTTGCAAACGATCGCACTTGTGACATACTAACATTCCCTTGCAGTATTTCACCATCCAAGTTGAAGAGCATCCGACGGGGCTTTTGAAACTGTCCTGTAATGGCCTCTGGGTTGTCTACTACAGTGATAAAATTCTCTTGTGCAGACTTGTACAAGATAAGATCCAACACCATATCATGTACTTTGCAAGATTTCACTGACCCATCGGATTTGATCAATGCAGGTTGAATAAGGCTCCTGTTGACAAGATCATTGAAATAACCTATCGCGGTCTGTTCTAGGCTTTGTCCATGTGCTTTACTAATGAAACCTTCAGAAACCCACAGGCTTACCAACTCATGCCTGTATATTTCAGAGTCCTCCAGAAACATACCAAGATACAAGAAGCATGTCTTGAGGTGGTGAGGAAGATTTTTGTAGCTAAGGTTCAAGATCTGTCTCATTGCTTCCAAGGTGAGATTTGTTCCGGACACTGACCCCAACGAATTCAGTACATGTTTCCATTTCTCCTTCTGGTCAGGACTTTCACTTGCTAATAGGCTGGATATGCTAATGATTGCAAGTGGCAAACCACCGCACTTCTTGAGAATCTGAACTGAAACATCTCTGAGTTGACCTGAACATGCTTCTTCAGAGCCAAATATCCTACCAAAAAACAATTTTCTTGAGTCTTCTTCACTAAGAGGTTTCATTTCAAGAATGTGCTCGTGGTGACCGAAACAACATGCCATGGCCAAAGTCTTGATTCTTGTAGTTACTATTAGTCTACTACCAACATTATTTTCTGGGAAAGCACACTTAATAATATTCCATGCTGAATTGCTGATACATCCCATAGATCATCGATGATAACCAAGTACCTGCAAGAAATCAGTACAGTGCTAAGTAAATTTAAAAATATATTTCAAAGGGTTCAATGTAGATGAAAATGTTTATTATCAAATTAAATATTAATTATTTTATAGAAGAACATAATATTAAATCTTTTAAGGAAATCTAAATATCAGAGGCACATGTGAACAACAACAATATAGAAAGTAAGAATCAGTACCTCTTGTTTTTCAGATTTTCTCTGAGTTGGTCGAGAAGAACATTTAACTCGCAATCTTGAAAAGATTGTCCACACCCAAGTTGGATTAATAAACTATGCAGAAGTTTAGGAATATTTGGCTTTTGAGAAACTGGCACAAATGCACCACAATGAAACTCTCCCTTCAGCTTATGGTAGACCTCATTGGCGAGTGTTGTTTTACCCAAACCTCCAAAACCAACAATTGATACAACCTTCAACTGCTTCTCCTCATCTTTTAGCCAACTGACAACCTCATTTGTTGGGCCCTCCATACCAAGAAGTTTAGCTGCATTCTCATAGAGTGCGACAACCCGTTGGTCAACAGCCACATTGCATGATGTGGGGACATCAAGCTTGTATCTTTCACGGCGTGCACTTGTTTCATGCACAAGTTTCTTGATGTCCTCAATCTGACCAGCAATATTATGGCGGACCCTTGAAGTTCTAAGGCGTTGAATGGTGTCATGGACAAACCCAGATTTTTTGCTTTTCTCCCCAATTTTGCAGATGAAGTCATCAATAATATCCTCGATGTCATATGACATCTCCCTGACTGCATCCCTCCACCTCGCGGTCTGTTTATCCAGCTCATCAACATCTGCAAGGCTCTCTAGAGCATCCTTCATGCTGCTCAGCTCGTCGCTGATGTACTTAACCTCCTTCCTCAAGTTCTTTAGCTTGGCGAACTCCTCCCCCATCAGGGTGGCCAGCTTACCGAGGAGAGAGTTCATCACCCCGGTAGAAGCGCTCACCATTATTCCAGCCATCTCTTGTTGGACAAGTATCTATCTTGGCTCTGAAACATTTAAATAGCCTGCTGAATGAAGGGAATCTTTTTTTTAGCAAAAAGGGCCAAGAAACAGATGGGGGCAGAAACTTCAACAGTCATCATCCTATAACAAGGGGGACAAGAATCGATCTTGGCTCTCTAGCTATATGTGCTTGTGATGAACCTGAAACATTTAAATAGCCTGCTGAATGAAGGGAACCTTTTATAGAAAAAGGGCCAAGAAACAGATGGGGGCAGAAACTTCAACAATCATCCTATAACAAGGAGTTTCCATTTCCAACGATTTCAGGCGTTGATGGAAAGAACGAGCCTGTATTAGTACTATTTTTGTTAGTTAACTTGCATGAACTACCCGGATCCACCTGGCCGGGGATTTACCCTCTTTCCGGTAGGAAAAAAAAAATCAAGATCCACCACCAGATCCAAAGCCGGTGAAATTATAGTACGACTTAACTAAGAGTGAGAATAAAAACATAACACTACATCTGAAGACAAGCAAATTATATAATTGTAAATCGATGCTGGAGTGGAGATTGGGAGATAGACCTGAGCAGGCAGTAGCAGGTTTCCAGTGGGGAGATAGAAGAACAGCAGCCTGCCGTCTCCGGCGCAGGTGGAGCAGCAGGGGGTGAGACGGTGGATAAAGACGCTAGTTGAGAAGGGGCGAGGTGAGAAGGAAGAAGAAATAGCAGGGCTCAATCAGTAGGGTATCAGGTTCTCCATCTTGCTGCATTTAGCTCCTCCCATCCTCTCATATTTCCGAGCAGGCTTGTGTTTGCTAATTTGTTCAATCAAGGCCCGGGAATTTTTTGTTGTTTGTGCAAATGATGCCTTAGTGGCATAAAAAGCAGGGGTGATAGAATACTATGTGCAAAGGAAAGCATATCATTCCGTGTCCACTTGTGCAAAAGCGAAGCTTCCCAATCATTCCACGTCCACTTGTGCAAAACACGGCGAAAGAAGGTAGTTCTGACTTTTGGAGGAAAGAACAATGCTATTCATTTTCTTGCTAATTTACCACGCTTTGTCTCGCATAACAGAACGTCACACTGCCGAAAGCTGGTTAGGCTCCGGTCCAGATTCTTCTGTGTTGGCACACTTTGTCTGCCTAATATTTTTATATTCTTCTAGCACTTGATAATACGTCAGCTATTGTATCAAAACATAGAGATCAGCAAGGCATAAGCTCACCTGTGCGGTGCGCAAGCTCAAAGGCCACATGTGCTAGTTTTTTTTTCGTTGTTCTGGGCTTCTGGCTGAATAACTAAACATGGAACTCCATGGTTTTTTACTTGCTACTGAAAGTGAAAACCCACGAGTGAGTTTAAAAGTTGAATGCTTCACTTGCTAATCTTCGTGTGCCGGCCTCTAGCAATCAGCACACAGAAGACAGAACTACTGGGCTCTGCGTTTTTGTTTTTTTTTTTGAAATGGAGGCATGCCCCCATCCTCTGCATCATGACGATGCATGCAGCCATCTTATTAAAAATCCACGAACTACCAAAACAGTGAAAATAGTCTTACAGCTCGCAAGCGGAGCAAAGCAAAGTAAAAAAGAAAAATTACATGCTGACAATGGCAACCGATATGGTAATATGAAGGATAAGCTCCCTAGACTCCTATCCTGTTATGCGAGCACCATCCAAACCGGTTGAATATAACCCGTGCTACCATCTTCCATTGGTTGCACCCAGTAACTCAAGGTGGACGGGACGAGCAGGCTTCTGGCCCGGACCGCGGCCCGTTATGGACCGGACCGTACGGTCCTGGCTCGCTAGCTAATATGATCAATCCGGTCCGTAAAAACGAGACCGAAATTCAGTCTATCCGGTCCGGTTAAAGCTCGGTCCGGCTCGGAGGACCGAAGGCCCAGCCCAATTAAAGCTAATCAGAAGAGCCCAAACACATATTGTGCGTGCGTGACCTAGCGCACTGCCACTGCCATCCTCTTCCTCGCATGCGCCGCCACTCTTCCTCCCCTGCGCTGCCTCTCTTCCTCGCCTCCCTCTCCCCGGCACAACCTCACGCCGCCGCGCCTCTGCCTCTCGCCGTCGTCGCCTCGCGCGGCTGCTCCCCCTCTCTCCCTCGCGCCACCACGCCTCTGCCTCACGCCGTGCTGCTCCCTCTCTCTCCCGTGCCTTTCTCTCGCGCCACCGCGCGTCAGGTTCTTCTTCTCCGGCTCCGACCACCGTTCTGCTGCTCTGACCACCTCTCCAATGTCATGGGCCCACATGGCAGTGTCTGGACGTCGCCAGGACCGTGAGGACCGCCGGTCCGCACCGAGCTTCACGCCGGCCGCTCCGGTCCCTGAAATCAGGACCGCTGCACAGCTCGGTCCGGTCCGGCTCGGACCGCCGGCGGCCGGTCCAAACGGCGGCTCGGACCGGGACCAGACCGGCCCGGACCGTGTCCACCCTGACCAGTAACCAAAGGCTCCCTGGAGTCTGAAGATGACCTGCAAGAAAGTTAAAGTGTGTTGTCTATTAAAAATCATATCATTCATGTAGTTCCATATAGCCCATAATAGCGCACATATTCCAATCCGAATACGAGCCGCAGTAGTCTGTTCAACCCCAGCTAACCACGTCCGAAAAAATGACACAATATCGATTGGAGAATTAATGTTGAAAGCTATATAAATCGTTCTCCAAAGTAACTTGGCAAGTGAGCATTCAAGAAATAAGTGTTGTATTGTTTCATCATGATCACAAAAACAACACCGCGAACTTTCTACCCATCGCCTTTTGATTAAGTTGTCCTTTGTGAGTATCACTTGCTTGTGGACGAACCACATAAAAATTTTAATGCGCAAAGGAACCTTAACCCTCCAGATGTGCAACGATCTTGAGATTGGACCAGAATTAATCAAATCCATATAGAATGATTTCACCATAAAAATCACATTCTTAGTTAGCTTCCATTGTGTGGAATCCGGCTGGTCGGAGAGTAGAACCTCCATCAGTGTCCGAACCAAATACATCCATGCAGTCCATCTCTCACCAACTAACACTCGTCTGGACTGAACTTTCAAGGGAGTTGTTTGAAAGATTGTGCCTACGTAATCCTCCTTACTTTGCACAATATTATCAAGGGTGGGATATTGGATGGCCAGGGGCGTCTCTCCTAACCACGTATCCTCCCAAAATCTTGTTGACATCCTATTGCCAACCAAGAATTTGACCCTACGGAAGAACAAGTCCTTCGTTCTCATAAGTCCCTTCCAGAATGGCGAGTCAGTCGGTTTCATGGTAACCCGGGCTAGTGTTTTCGAGTGTAAATACTTATTACGCAGGATTTGTGACGACATACCCTTTGGCTCTGCCTCTAGCCTGTATAGCCATTTGCTCATAAGGCATTTATTCTTAATTTCTAAGTTCTCAATACCGAGACCCCCTTGGTCTTTAGGTCGGCAAAGGATATCTCATCGCGCGAGATGGTATTTCCTCTTGGGCTCATCAGACTTCCAGAATAAATGAGATCTAAAGAAATCAAGTCGCTTTCGAACCCCTTTCGGAATTTCGAAGAACAAAAGTAGAAACATTGGCATACTAGTCAGTACCGAGTTAATCAAGACTAGTTGACCTCCATATGACATAAGCTTGCCCTTCCAGCAGCTAAGTTTTTTTTTCAATTCGCTCTTCAATGCACTTCAATTCTTTATTGGATAACTTACAGTGGTGGATCGGTATTCCCAAATAACTGAATGGTAAAGCACCTAATTCACATCCGAACAATTGTCTATCAGTGTTTCCCTCGTCTTTGGCCTTCCCAAAGCAAAACAACTCGCTCTTATGAAAATTAATTTTTAAGCCAGACAATTGGTCGAAGAGACATAACATAAGTTTCATATTACGTGCCTTAGCCATGTCATGTTCCATGAATAGGATAGTGTCATCAGCATACTGTACAATGGATACCCCTCCATCGACTAGATGAGGAACTAACCCCTCTACATGGCCATGCTGCTTGGCCCTGTCAATAATGACGGCCAACATATCTGCCACTATATTAAACAAAAGAGGAGACATGGAATCCCCTTGTCTCAATCCCTTATGTGTCTAAAAATAATGACCGATATCATCGTTCACCTTCATTTCGACACTACCCTTCTGGACTTGGGTATCCACTTGGTTCCTCCAGGCTTCCCTAAAACCTTTCATGCGCATTGCCTGCTGAAGGAAAGGCCACTTTACTTTATCATACGCCTTCTCAAAATCCACTTTGAAGATAACCCCATCTAGTTTCTTCGAGTGGATCTCATGAAGCGTTTCATGCAAAACGACCACTCCTTCCAGTGTGTGTCGCCCTGGCATGAACGTTGTCTGACTTGGTTGGATCACTGAATGAGCAATTTGTGTCAATCTATTGGTTCCAACCTTTGTGAAAATTTTGAAACTCACATTAAGCAGACATATGGGCCTGAATTGTTCGATCCGAACTGCCTCATCTTTCTTTCGCAAAAGCGTTATCATACCAAAGTTAAGATGAAACAGCTCTAAATGACCGTTGAAGAAATCGTGAAACATAGGCATAATATCATCTTTAATAATATGCCAACATTTCTTATAAAATTCAGCTGGAAACCCATCTTGTCCCGGTGCTTTCGGTTTTATTTGTGATATTGCCTCAAGAACCTCTTTTTCAGTTAACGGTGTAGAGAGAATACCATTCTCCTCTGCCTATAATTGTGGTATATCATCAATCACAGATTCATCTAGTATCACCGTACTTGTATTCGAGGGCCCAAAAAGTTGTTTATAGTAAGAGATATACGCTTTTAGATTCTCATGCCCCACCACTACTAGGGAAAACCTTATACACAGAATCTTAGCAGCAGCGTGGTTTAAAAACAAACGCTACTGCTAATTGGCAGTAGCGAGCTTCAGAAAACAGCGCTACTAATATCTAAGTAGCAGTAGCGCTCTAGGTGAAACGAGTGCTACTACTATAATTGCCACGGTGTTGCCTCCAGGCTAGATATAGTAGTAGCGCCCTTCCGAGGGACGCGCTACTGCTAAAGTACTTAGTAGCAGCGTTTTTCTTCAAAACTCGCTGCTGCTAAGTATCACCACAACTAATTAAGTTTAGTCCCATACTGCTAAGCGAACAAGGTGTTTACCACCTTAAATATGTTACTTCTCAACCTATCTCGAGCAATTGGTCTTCATTGAACTATATGTGTATGATTTGTGGCTGCAATATGAATCCTCGCCTATACCTATACAGGTACAGTGAGGATTCATGTTGACTATTTAGATTCTACACAAAAAAATCAATGATGACCAATGTATATTTTTGATGTTTTTACATTGCTTAGACTTATAGTGTTTTTTCAGGACAAAACGTTACTGATATTGGGATGAACAAAAGAAATAACTGCTTCCATTAGCAGTAGCATTTTTCTCTAAAACGCGCTATAGATAAGTTAGCTATAGCGCATTTTCCTTATGAGCGCTACTGCTAGTTCGACTTAACCACCCCCGGCTCAAAATTTCGCTAAGTCCTCCTCCCCCCCCCCTGTTCGCCTACTCCTGTCGCCGCCGCCCGAGCCCGAGCCTGCACTCACCGCCGCCGCCCGAGCCTGCCCTCAACCTCCCCGCCGCCGCTCTCGACCACATTGTCGCCGCCCTCGACCTCACCGCCACCGCCCGAGCCC
>NC_041382.1:608567873-608597575 GCF_002162155.2 Triticum dicoccoides | reverse complement strand
AATTAGCAGTAGTAGATGTTAATTAGTAGTATATGTAGTAGTAGATGTTAATTAGTAGTAGTAGATGTACTAGTTTCTTTCTATTTATAGTAAGTTTATATTTAGTAAGAACGAGTTGAATTAATAGAACTAGTTTAGTTTTAGTTGAACTAGTTTAGTTTTAGTTGAACTAGTTTAGTTTTAGTTGAACTAGTTTAGTAAGTAAATTAATAAACTAGTTGAATTAATAGAACTAATGTATTTTTAGTAAGAAAATTAAAATAACTAGTTGAACTACATTATTTTTAGAAAGAACTAGTTTTTTCTATTTATAGTAAGTTTATATTTAGTAAGAACTAGTTGAACATGTCATATTTGTTGTTATTTTTTAGTTTAAGCAATTATTCGGGATGTATTAGTGATAACTAATAGGGTTTTTGCTTTTGCAGAAATCAAGGAGCCCCTCCATCATCCCCGCCGTCGTCCCCGTCACCGACCCCCTCCGACCTCGACGTGAGACCAGGCAAATCTCCATGTCAATATGAGTCCTATAAGATATATATGATGTAGATAAAAACATGTATATCCTGTGTTGCTCAAATAGGATATGTGGTTGCCCAAGTGCCCGGTCATGTTTTGGTTACACCTCCAAGTGGCCTATGTTTTGCTGGAGTGTTGATTACTTTCCGTTCCAGCAAATTTCAGGCGCTCGATATATCCTTTTTTAGCAAAGGTCATGCCGGATTTTTTCGTGAATTCTGGCATGACTTGTGCTAGAATATGTAGGAAATATCGAGTGGCCTGGATTTTCTCGAAAAATAATGATCTAATTTAGGTTTTTTAGTACATATATTTAATTGTATAAGTTTAATCTTTGAATTATGAACGTAGGAAATGTCGTACTCGGACGACGGCAGTCTCCCGGGGGAGTTACAACTATTTCAACGTCTAATTTTCATCTTTTACAATTCGACTAGCTTATCCCATGCCATGCAAGACGCTATGTCTTGGAGAGGATGGGTTTTGAAGACCGTGAAAATTTTGAAACAAAGAAAATACACCTAAGGACCCATCATGATATTGATTTTGAAGTAAATCTGTACAATTCTCAGAGTGTAACCCATTTTGGTTGCCAAAATTGGGAAGCACTTTGCAAAATGTATGGTTTTTATGAGGGTATGATTGTCACCATGGATCTTGGTAATCCTGACATCGAGCAAGACAATATGGACATTTGGGTCCTTGTTGATACGCTTCCGATTCTACCGCAATGTGAGTTTCTCAAACATAGTTATTAACTAATTTATATTGTTTATTTCAAAATAGTTGACAGCTTATTTCCATTGACAGCTTATTTTGAATCTTCAAAGAATATGCAGAAGATGGTACACAAAACTCATTACATTGATGGCTCCGAATTAACTTATAAGGAGAAAAGTCATCTGATTGCTTATTGTACTTTTCTTGAGACTTACAATATCTATTATCGAACTCCTCCAAATTATGGTGAATATGTGCCACTAGTGCACGTGTTGAACCACGGTAACTTCTATGGAGATACCCTGGTAAGATTTTTTACTATTACGACATCCGTGCATCTTTTGCATACTTCTAAAACTAGTACATCATTGCTAACTACGAAGTTATTACTATGTTTTTCAACAGGAAATCCCGATGGATTGTGTGCCTCATCTGATGTATCAGAATGGTCGCCTTGCAGTTATGAACATACAGCCAGGTCAATCTAAGGAGCTCACCTATGCATATCGGATTTCTAAAACCGGTGAACACATGCTAATCAAAGAATGGAAAAAATGTTTGGACATTCGCAAGGAGGTTCTTGGAAGTAACATTAAGCGAAAGGCAAGAATTGGAGACAGGATAATCTCCATTCTCCATAATGGAGAGTCAGGGGCTATCTTGTTTTTTTGCTATTTTACCTTAGAGAATATAGTAGGTCCTAAGAGAATGTAGTAGGTCCTATGAGGTACAATATGTTTATTATTTGATACAATGTGTTAGAGTTGATGATGAGGAGTACTTGTGATTACGACTAGTGACCAATTTGCTATGTGATGTCTCATTGATGAAAATGATAATCTTGAGGAGGTGTTATATGACAATGATGTATTATGATGATAAGTTGTTAATGATATGATGATGATGATGATGATATTTATTATATCATTGGGTGAAAGAACCGCGGATTAGTTTCAAGTGGCTGTCCATCCACTTGAAACTAGTCCACGGTTCTTTCATCCCGTGATGTAATAACTCATTATGATGTAAAAAAAATTCTAAATTCCTGTTCTATGAAAACTTGTGTAAAGGTGTACGAATACAACATGAAATAAAAAAGAAATAAAATACGAAATAATAGTAGCAGCGCGGGCAGGGAGAAGCGCTACTACTAATTACCAGTAGCGCTCCTCCGGGAAGTCGCTACTACTAAGTCGATTTAGCAGTAGCATGGGCGGAGGCACGCTACTGATATACGTTAGCTGTAGCGCCTTATCAGTAGCGCATCGCCCCGCGCTACTGATAGGCCTAAAACCCACGCTACTGCTAGGCTTTTCCCTAGTAGTGCACTATTGTCCCCTCGTCCTGTTCAAGCTGTATGATTTTCTTCTTCCTATGTTTACCATTTGCAACCATATGGAAGAATTGTGTATTGTCGTCCCCTTAGACAACCTTAAGCACTTTAGCATGCAATGCCCACTTGAGCTCCTCCTCTCTCAAGAGAGCTCGTAGACCTTTCTCAGCCTCAAACATGGATCTTTGCTCATTAACCGTAAGAAAAGTGTCTTCAGCTTTTAAGTCTAGTGCCTCAATTAATTGAGTAAGACGCTCTTTTTCTTGTTTGTAAATCCCACTCTCATTTCTAGTTCAACCTCTCAAAAACTATCAGAGATGTCTAATTTTATTTTTCCATCTCTCAATATGCGTCCTTCCACTAACAGGCTTAGCCCATTCGTGTGCAATGATCTCCAAAAATCCTTCTCTCTCGAACCAGCTTTGTTCGAAGGAGAAGGCATTTTTATTTGCCACATGGGTAGCCTCACCCGAGTCTAATAGAAGTGGTGTGTGATCTGAGATCGCTCTCTGTATCGCATGAACCGACACCAAAGGATACTTTTGTTCCCACTCCACACTAGCAAGTACCCTATCCAACTTTTCATAAGTCAGAATGGGTAACGAATTGGCCCATGTAAATTGTCTACCGGTGAGTTCTATTTCTCTCAAATTAACACTCTCGATAATCATGTTAAACAGCATAGACCAACGTCCATCAAAATTGTCATTATTCTTTTCATCTCTCCTCTGAATTATTTAAAATCCCCCCCCCCCCGACTAGTATTGGCAGAGTTTATCTCCACGAATCCGCACCAAATCGGCCAAAAAGTCTGGTTTGAATTCAGGTTGTGCTGCCCCATAAACAGCTATACAAGAGACCACTGGAACCCATCCAATTTTGATCTCACCAGAAACTTAACCGAAAATTCTCCCTGAACCACATTAAGCACCTCAAGCGTTTCACACTGCACTCCTAGTAAAATCCCACCAGATCTTCCTCTAGGAGGTAAGATGTGCCAGTCAAAATCGATACGACTGGAGAGAGTTTGAAGGAACTGTGATGTAAAATTATCGCGTCCTGTTTCCAAAAGTGCAATAAAGTCTAAGTGATGTTCTATCGTTGTCTCCGCTAAGAACCTTCATTTAGCAAAGTCAGCTAGACCTCTGCTATTCCAAAAGAGTCCTTTCATAAGTCATCATGAAAAAAATTTCTTAAGCTTAACTCTAGCACTTCTACGTACTGCCGAAGTAGGATAAATTTTCCGCTTCCAGGGTCGTTTGGGCTTCTCCCTAACACCCTTCGGGAAAGTCGGATCGGCGACGTAAGAAACTGCGCCCTCCGTCATTAGAGGCTCTACCGTGTCTGTAGTCTCCGACCCCTCCTTATCCTCGGCCTCCGCACTAGATAGAAGATTGTTACATATATTTGCGAGATCAACCATTCCTAAATTTTTCATTTCATTATCATTCATGGTTTGATAGATGCAAGATTACGAATAATTTCGGAAGCCCTCTCCGCTTCCAAGTCTAAAAGATCGTTTACGGATTTCACGACCTCGGTTTCATTTAATCCCAAAGAAATTCCTAACTCATTTGCCTTATCAACTATTTCATTCTCTGTGAAATGCAAAACTTAACAACTTTTATTAAAAGATGCACTTGTAGTAGCCTCGACATGACGGAGCATAGATGACCTCTTGGCACGCGCTAGCTGCAAGTCGTCCGCATCTGGCTGTCCCTGGATCCGGCTGCTGACACGCCTAACAGCCGTTACCGGATCCGCGATCCCGCCGAAAGCGGTAAGGTCCTCCGCCGTCCTCTCCCGAGGAGTATGCACCCGACTCCCCCGCCATTCCCCTAGCGCCGGTGAAGGAGGGTGATACGTCCATTTTGCATCATGCTTTTATATCGATATTTATTGCATTATGGGTTGTTATTACACGTTATTTCACAATACTTATGCGTATTCTCTCTTATTTTACAAGGTTTACATGAAGAGGGAGAATGTCGGCAGCTGGAATTCTGGGCTGGAAAAGGAGCAAATATTAGAGACCTATTCTGCACAGCTCCAAAAGTCCTGAAACTTCACGGAAGTCATTTTTGGAATTAATAAAAAATACTGGACGAAGAAAATACCAGAGGGGGCCACACCCTGGCCACGAGGGTGGGAGGCGTGCCCCCTGCCTCGTGGACCCCCTGGTGGCCCTCTAGTGCCCATCTTCTGCTATATGAAGTCTTTCGTCTGAGGAAAAATCAGAAGCAAGCTTTCGGGAAAAAACTCCGCCGCCACGAGGCGGAACCTTGGCGGAACCAATCTAGGGCTCCAGCGGAGCTGTTCTGCCGGGGAAACTTCCCTTCGGGAGGGGGAAATCATCGCCATCGTCATCACCAACGCTCTTTCTCCCTAAGGATAAGTGGTTTAAATATCATCCTCCCATAGAAGTAAAAGTAGTTGAACCTATTAAAGTTGAAGAAAAGACTATCACTTATAATGATCCTATTGTTCCTACTGCTTATGTTGAGAAACCACATTTTCCTGTTAGAATAAAGGATCATGCTAAAGCTTCAACTGTGGTTCGTAAAAGCAATATTAGAACTTATACTCCTCCTGAGCAAGTTAAAGTTGAACCTAATATTGCTATTGTTAAGGATCTTTTGGCTGATAATATTGATGGGCATGTCATTTATTTCTATGAGGAAACTGCTAGAATTGCTAAACCTGGTGCTAAAGATAAACATAGACCTGTGGTAGGCATGCCTGTTATTTCTGTTAAAATAGGAGATCATTGTTATCATGGCTTGTGTGATATGGGTGCTAGTGCTAGTGCAATACCTATTTCTTTATAAAAAGAAATTATGCATGATATTGCACCTGCTGAATTTGAAGATATTGATGTCACCATTATGCTTGCCACTAGAGAAACTATTTCACCGATTGATATTGTTAGAGATGTTGAAGTCTTGTGTGGAAAAACTAAATATACTGCTAATTTCTTGTTCTTGGTTCCCCACAAGATAGCTTTTGTCCCATTATATTTGATAGACCCTTCTTGAACACTGTTAATGCTAAGATAGACTGCGAAAAGGATGTTGTTACTATTGGTTTGGGTGATATGTCTCATGAGTTTAATTTTTCTAAATTTCGTAGACAACCCCGTGATGAGGAATTGCCTAGATGAAATTATTGGTCTTGCTTCTATTGATGTGCCTCCTAATGATCCTTTAGAACAATATTTGCTAGACCATGAAAATGATATGTTTATGAATGATAGAAGGGAAATAGATGAAGTATTCTTTAAACAGGGACCTATTCTGAAACACAACTTACCTGTTGAAATCCTAGGGGATCCTCCTCCACCCAAGGTTGATCCCATGTTTGAGCTTAAACCGTTACCTGATCTATCTATACCTATACTAATTACAGACTCCCAAGTAATTACCACGTTAATCAGAAATTACTAACCGTTCATCTGGTGGGACCAAATTATTACGGTGTAGATTGAGTCATAGAAAAAGTCAAATTTTTATGGAGTAGATTGAGTCATAGAAAAAGTCAAATCCTTTCTTGGTCGTTTGTGGAATCAGAATCCTAAAATAAAACTCCTACCTCTCAATCTATCTACAAGTCCTTGATCTCTTTCCTCAGTTTTGAAAATATAAGTAAAAACTCCCTCCACGGTCTCCTTTCTTCATACGCTGGATAGCCACTTCCCAAGTTAAATCAGATTCATCCGACCGGTCGCATTGTATCTATAGGATCGTTAATTTCTATTTGCCCTACCTTATATCCACGTTCATCTACTCCCTGATAGATCGCCTCTGCCTACCCCGCTGCTTTCTTGGCCCCTATGAAAGGGCTCCGTCACGCTGGCAGTGCTTCTGGCCGAGGTCTCCGTCGCCTCTTCCCTATGTCTATCACCTCTCTTCGCAACCAGTCTAGGTTTGCTATGCTCTTCGTCAAGGTCTCCGTCAACTCTTCATGCGTTGTCACTTCTGGCCGTAGCCAGCACAGGCCAACGATGGACACAGCGACCAACAGGTATGTATGTCTTGGTTGGGTAAGAATCTGATGTATTGTGCACTTTTTTCAAGTTAGTTTGCTATATATTCACTCGAATGAGGATGTTTTGAACATGCCTATACCCTACACCCTACCATTGGTTGGGGCAGATTAGATGTGTTTGTGTTGACAAAAAATTGCATGCAGCCTAATCTCCCAAAGAGAAATTTTGTCATAATTGTGGTGTCCTTAGATCTGTAAGAAATAATACTTATGTGTAGAACTAATAGGATGTAGTTGTGATGTCGCACTGAAATACATGATTCTGTAGTAGATTTTGTGCATGAGTGCGTGACACTTGCGATTAATATCTGGAATCTCTGCACAGCAAACCTGTACATTGGACAGATAAACAATAGAAAGAGAACTCAGTCTGATATGTTTTTATTTCATGTCAAGATATAGAAAACATACATTGATAAATGCGTCTAAAATTCAAAACGAAGATCTTATATCTTATGGCTTATGTTCCTTTTTAACAATTAGTTTGGTGCAGCCGTGTACCTGACTTGAAGCATATATTGTTGCCCTTGCTGATTACTATAGGGCCAGGAACACCCCGTCCAACACTTGCCCTCTACAAAACATGCACACGTAAGTAGCAAGGCTTGATCCAAGAATTAGTTGATGGCCGATGCTTTTGTCAGGCTGCAACACGTACAGTTACACAAGCTAGCCGTGCAAGCAGGCAGGTGGTTTGATTTTGTCAGGAAGGACCGAATGAGCCTTGGTAGCAAACCTGTACAACAGCCAGGTGACTGTTCACTTTTGTTGTTCTGTAAATTCTATCGTTCTGTGTCTTCTTTACTTTTGGTTACTTCCTGCTTTTCCACAGGTCTGATAGGTATGTGCCGTACATTGATTCTTTGTATAGATGAAAACCTGAAAAAATACTTATCTTTTCAAAATATCTCCTTTGGTTTGAATGTTATGTACTGTTCAATTAACAGAGATTTAGATGATAATTTGCAACCATGCCAAAGTGAGATTTTGATTCATTATGGGTACTCTTTAGAATACAAATGAGTTTATTTCAGTAATTTAGCTCTGAATTCATCTATTTAGATAAAATAATTCATACAGGAAGTCTACTTTGTTTATATATGCATTACGGACAATGATGCAAAATAACTACGACACACATACTATATTCATTGGTTTACTTTTTGCCTGCTGCATTGAGATATTTGTAGGCTTCAGGCTGCTCTATGAATAATCACATTGCTGAACATCCCTTAGTATTCTGGCCTATTACTATCTACTGACTATTGCTCCACTTGGTTTTCTCCTTACCTTTTACTAGCTTTGTCATCAGTTAGGCAGATGAACTGTACCAGTCTGCGCAGCTTATCCAATAACTGTATACACAAGAATATGGAGAATTGTCATCACTTAGAATACAAAGGTTCTGTTCACATATGCTCTCTACGACATGTCAAAGCATATTTGGAAGCAATTGTAGCACCAGATGTATATGTGTCACGAGCGAGTGTTGAGCAGTAGCCTCCCATGGATTAAGATGTGCTCTTAATTTTTTAATCTTTTGGAACAATGATGTGCTATGCTTCCACTTGATTTTCACCTTTTGCAAACATATAGTACAGGTTCATAAATCAGGAGCCAATCACTTTTGCCCTAAGGTACAATTTCTGTTTGCAATTTTTGCATGTATTACGTCCTTCTTAATAAGATGTTCAAATAAACCGGATGTGACTCTAACTTGCATATTGTTCATAGCTCTGAATGATACAATTTCACTATCCTAACAAGCAAGGGAATCATCTTACAAGGTTATATGTATAATTAAAATAGGTACATGGCAAATGTCTACGTGCTGGACGTAGGAAGGAACTCCCTGCCCAAGTTATGCTATCTAATGCTAAAGCTAACATTTTCAGCTACACCTTCTACGTATTTGCTTCAATTATTATCTGGTATATCACTTGATATTTTTGTATTTCCCAATAATTATCATGTTTCTTTGTCATTTAATTTAAATATTCCATTTTGGATTACAGAACTGCATGTATGCTTAGCTACATGTTCCTAAATAAAATTGTTCATATAGCTTCTATTTTATTTCATGCTTGGGTGCACTGAAATATAATTAGGGAGATGGTTCTTTTGTCAATTAATCTGACTCTAGATATATTTCTTTATCTAACTCACATATTCATTGTCCTATATGTGGTGTACTACTTTGTAAGACAATGGTTTCTAATGTTGATGCAATGCTAATGTACTTATTTACATTTTGTTTCAGAGATGGCCCTTTGAAATTTTGTTTTGATAGACGATTGATTTTTAATACCTTTTTGTGGATATTTTACTTGATAATAATAACCAATCAAACTGATTGAAATTCATAAGTATCTAGAGACAGTAATTGCCTAATATAGTTATTGAAATATTTTTAAACGCTTTAAATTCATGAGGTTGTATCGGCTATGGAAATCTCGATGCTATGGGTGCATAGCTATCTTCTTATTTATGCTGATATAAACTAATGTCTCCTTCGCTTTTCTGCACACCCTTTCGCTTATATTTGATATATTTCATATGGTAAACAAATGAACATGTGGAGTCGCCAGATAATTTTCCTATCATGATGATTCTCCTTTTTTGTGGCTAATTTTCCGGAGATTTTTGATTTGCAGCTCATGGAGTTCGGTAAAGATCATAGTCCATTAAAGTTAAGGCTCTTGAAATACATTAGAGAGTGCAGTAGTTGACAAAAAATGAGAGAGTGAAATTCTTTGTCAATATATTTATGTCACTTAGCAACAGTAGATGAGAATGTATTTCCTCTGACATCTTTTAGCATGACATGTAAATACGTTTTATATGTAGTATATATCCTAACCTTGATTATTTTTTAGAATTTCATCTACGACTAACTTATTACTTCTAAGATAACCTATTACACACATTTTGCCTTACAGTAAGCAAGTGTTTGATGGTTTCAATATTAATGATTTATAGGTGAATTTCTGAATTTGTATATTTTAAATATGTAAAAAAATTGTACCCAATTCATTGTTAATATCTTGATGTGTTCCTAAAATATACTAGCCCGTGCGGATGCACGGGTTGACGACTAGTACTCTTAAATATGCTTATCTTGATGAAAAGAAGATATATACTATTATTATTAGTGCTAACCTTTTAGAGCATGAAGAAGAGAAATTATTGAAAACTCTGAAGAAGCACCGTGCTGCTATTGGATATACTCTTGATGATCTTAAGGGCATTAGTCCCACTCTATGTCAACACAAAATAAATTTGAAGAAAGATGCCAAACCAGTTATTGATCACCAACGACGGATAAATCCTAAGATGAAAGAAGTGGTAAGAAAGGAAATACTAAAACTCCTTGAGGCAGGTATAATTACCCCTTTGAAATTATCCAAACACACACATTTTTGCTTTCTAGATGGTTATTCTGGTTTCTCTCAAATACCCGTGTCAGCTGATGATCAAGCAAAGACCACTTTTACTTGCCCTTTCGGTGCTTTTGCTTATAGACATATGCCTTTTGGTTTATGTAATGCACCTGCTACCTTTCAAAGATGCATGATGGCTATATTCTCTGATTTTTGTGAAAAGATTTGTGAGGTTTTCATGGATGATTTCTCCCTTTATGGATCCTCTTTTGATGATTGCTTGAGCAACCTTGATCGAGTTTTGCAGAGATGTGAAGACACTAACCTTGTCTTGAATTGGGAGAAGTGTCACTTTATGGTTAATGAAGGTATTGTCTTGGGGCATAAAATTTCTGAAAGAGGCATTGAAGTTGATAAAGCTAAAGTTTATGCTATTGAAAATATGCCATGTCCCAAGGACATTAAAGGTATAAGAAGTTTTCTTGGTCATGCCGGTTTTTATAGGAGGTTCATTAAGGACTTCTCAAAAATTTCTCGGCCTCTGACTAATCTATTACAAAAAGATATATCATTTGTCTTTGATGATGATTGTGTAGAAGCATTTGAAATACTTAAGAAAGCATTGATTTCTGCACCTATTGTTCAGCCACCTGATTGGAATTTATCCTTTGAAATTATGTGTGATGCTAGTGATTATGCTGTAGGTGTTGTTCTAGGGCAAAGAGTTGATAAGAAATTAAATGTTATTCAATATGCTAGTAAAACTCTAGACAGTGCATAGAGAAATTATGCTACTACTGAAAAAGAATTCTTAGCAGTTGTATTAGCTTGTGATAAGTTCAGACCTTATATTGTTGATTCTAAAGTAACTATTCACACTGATCATGCTGCTATTAAATACCTTATGGAAAAGAAAGATGCTAAGCCTAGACTTAATTATTAGATGGGTTCTTTTGCTACAAGAATTTGATTTGCATATTATTGATAGGAAGGGAGATGAGAACCCCGTTGCAGACAACTTGTCTAGGTTAGAGAATGTTCTTGATGACCCACTACCTATTGATGACAGCTTTCCTGATGAACAATTAAATATCATAAATGCTTCTCGTACTGCTCCATGGTATGTTGATTATGCCAATTACATTATTGCTAAATTTATACCACCTAGTTTCACATACCAGCAAAAGAAAAAGTTTTTCTATGATTTGAGACATTACTTTTGGGATGACCCACATCTTTACAAAGAAGGGGTAGATGGTGTTATTAGACGTTGTGTACCTGAGCATGAACAGGAACAGATCCTACGCAAGTGTCACTCCGAAGCTTATGGAGGGCACCACGCTGGAGACAGAACTGCGCATAAGGTATTGCAATCCGGTTTTTATTGGCCTACTCTCTTCAAGGATGCTCGTATGTTTGTCTTATCTTGTGATGAATGTCAAAGAATTGGTAATATTAGTAGACGTCACGAAATGCCTATGAATTTTTCACTTGTTATTGAACCATTTGATGTTTGGGGCTTTGATTATATGGGACCTTTTCCTTCCTCTAATGGGTATACACATATTTTAGTTGATGTTGATTACGTTACTAAATGGGTAGAAGCTATTCCAACTAGTAGTGTTGATCCTAACACCTCTATTAAGATGCTTAAAGAAGTTATTTTTCCGAGGTTTGGAGTTCATAGATATTTAATGACTGATGGTGGTTCACATTTTATTCATGGTGCCTTTCGTAAAATGCTTGCCAAGTATGCTGTTAATCATAGAATTGCATCTCCTTATCACCCACAGTCTAGTGGTCAAGTAGAATTGAGTAACAAAGAGCTCAAATTAATTTTGCAAAAGACTGCTAATAGATCTAGAAAGAATTGGTCCAAGAAACTTGATGATGCATTATGGGCCTATAGAACTGCATATAAAAATCCTATGGGTATGTCTCCATATAAAATGGTTTATGGAAAAACATGTCACTTACCTCTTGAATTAGAACATAAGGCATATTGGGCCATTAAAGAGATCAACTATGATTTCAAACTTGCCGGTGAGAAGAGGTTATTTGACATTAGCTCACTTGATGAATGGAGAACCCAGGCTAATGAGAATGCTAAATTGTTTAAAGAAAAAGTCAAAAGATGGCATGACAAAAATACAAAAGCGTGAGTTTAATGTAGGTGATTATGTGTTGCTATAAAACTCTCGTTTAAGATTTTTTGCAGGAAAACTTCTCTCTAAATGGGAAGGTCCTTACATTATCAAGGAGGTCTATCGTTCCTGTGCCATAAAAATTAACAAAGGCACAAATCCTAAGGTGGTGAATGGCCAAAGAATCAAACATTATATATCAGGTAATCCTATAAATGTTGAAACTAATATTATTGAAACCGTAACCCCGGAGGAATACATAAGGGATACTTTCCGGAACGTTTCAGACTCCGAAAAGGAATAGGTATGTGGTACGGTAAGTAAACCGACTCCAAAACAGTTCTAATGGCAATTTTTCTCCATTTTGGAAAATGTAAGAAAATAGGAAAATAAGAAGAAGTCCGGGAAGGACACGAGGCCTCCACGAGGGTGGAGGGCGCGCCCCCCTACCTCGTGGGCACCTTGTGCGCTCTCCGGACTCCGTTTTCTAGCACGATACTTCTTTTGGTCAGTAAAAATTCATTATATAATCTCCCGAAGGTTTTGACCACCGTATCACGCAATTATCCTATGTTCTTATTTCGAGTTGTTTTATGTCAGGGTTGTAAAGGCTAGGCATCATGTCATCCCCCTCCTCCAACAATTGTGACAACGATGCTTGGCTCATGAAGATAGACCTGAAGAGGGAAGAACCCATGAAGATCAACAAGGATGAAGGGATCAAGAAGGCCACGGAGGACCAAGTTCTGGCAACAGAAGGCATCCTTCAACTTGATCACAATCTTCTTACCCCAACTGAGATCGAAGCTTTCAAGATGATTGAGTTAGCTCGTATACAAAACAAGTATCTCACACGTGAAAATATTTTGTTGAAGGAGCATATCGTTGCACTCAAGGGCATTATCCGCAAGTTGGAGGATCTCTTACGCTCGATTGCGACTACCCATCATCACCACCATCTTCTTCACCAGCAAGGGAGACATAATCATATGGGTATGTGCACTCCCCTTGGCAACTGCTAAAGAGTTGATGTTGGACAAGGAAGACAACATAATGTGTTATGTTTTCTTACATCTGAAATAAAGTATATTGTCATGGATCATTCAACATGTTGAGCTTGCCTTTATCCTTCATGCTAGCCAATTCTTTGCACCAAGTAGAGATACTAATTGTGCTTTCAATATCCTTAAACCCAGTTTTGCCATTAGAGTCCACCATATCTACCTGTGAATTGAGTAAGATCCTTCAAGTAAGTTGTCATCGGTGCAAGCAATAAAAATTGCTCTCTAAATATGTATGATTTATTAGTGTGGAGAAAATAAGCTTTATCCGATCTTGTGATGTGGAAGTAATAAAAGCGACGGACTGCATAATAAAGGTCCATATCACAAGTGGTAATATAAAGTGACGTTCTTTTGCATTAAGATTTCGTGCATCCAACCATGAAAGCGCGTGACAACCTCTGCTTCCCTCTGCGAAGGGCCTATCTTTTACTTTTATCTCTTACCCTTATGCAAGAGTCATGGTGATTTTCACCTTTCCTTTTTACATTTTATCCTTTGGCAAGCACATTGTGTTGGAAAGATCTTGATATATATATCCAATTGGATGTAAGTAAGCATGAACTATTATTGTTGACATTACCCTTGAGGTAAAAGGTTGGGAGGCGAAACTATAAGCCCCTATCTTTCTGTGTGTCCGATTAAAACTCCGTAACCAGAAGTATTGCGTGAGTGTTAACAATTGTGAAAGACTAAATGATAGTTGAGTATGTGGACTTGCTGAAAAGCTCTTACATAGACTCTTTCCGATGTTATGATAAATTGCAATTGCTTCAATGAATGAGATTATAGTTTTTGGTTCTCAATGAAGTTCCTGATTCATACTTGACATTGTGAATAGATTATTTACTTGAGCATAAGAAATCATATGACAATATCCATATATGTTGTTGTTATAAGAATGATCATGATGCCCTCATGTCCGTATTTTATTTTATCGACACCTCTACCTCTAAACATGTGGCATTATTTATCGTTATCGGCTTCCACTTGAGGACAAGCGAGGTCTAAGCTTGGGGGAGTTGATACGTCAATTTTGCAGCATGCTTTTATATCGATATTTATTGCATTATGGGCTATTATTACACGTTATGTCACAATACTTATGCCTATTCTCTCTTATTTTACAAGGTTTACATGAAGAGGGAACATGCTGGCAGCTGGAATTCTGGGCTGGAAAAGGAGCAAATATTAGAGACCTATTCTGCACAGCTCCAAAAGTCCTGAAACTTCACGGAAGTCATTTTTGGAATTAATAAAAAATACTAGACGAAGAAAATACCAGAGGGGGGCCACACCCTGGCCACGAGGGTGGGAGGCGCGCCCCCCTGCCTCGTGGGCCCCCTGGTGGCCCTCCGGTGCCCATCTTTTGCTATATGAAGTCTTTCGTTTGAGGAAAAATGAGAAGCAAGCTTTCGGGAAGAAACTCCGCCGCCACGAGGCGAAACCAATCTAGGGCTCCGGCGGAGCTGTTCTGCCGGGGAAACTTCCCTCCGGGAAGGGGAAATCATCGCCATCGTCATCACCAACGCTCCTCTCATCGGGAGGGGGCCAATCACCATCAACATCTTCACTAGCACCATCTCCTCTCAAACCCTAGTTCATCTCTTGTATCCAATCTTTGTCCCAAAGCCTTAGATTGGTACCTGCGGGTTGCTAGTAGTGTTGATTACTCCTTGTAGTTGATGCTAGTTGGTTTATTTGGTGGAAGATCATATGTTCAGATCCTATATGCATATCAATACCCCTCTGATTTTGAACATGAATATGATTTTTGAGTAGTTACGTTTGTTCCTGAGGACATGGGAGAAGTCTTGCTATTAGTAGTCATGTGAATTTGGTATTCGTTCGATGTTTTGATGAGATGTATGTTGTCTCTCCTCTAGTGGTGTTATGTGAACATCGACTACATGACACTTCACCATTGTTTGGGCCTAGAGGAAGGCATTGGGAAGTAATAAGTAGATGATGGGTTGCTAGAGTGGCTGAAGCTTAAACCCTAGTTTATGCGTTGCTTCGTAAGGGGCTGATTTGGATCCATATGTTTCATGCTATGGTTAGGTTTACCTTAATACTTCTTTTGTAGTTGCGGATGCTTGAAATAGGGGTTAATCATAAGTGGGATGCTTGTCCAAGTAAGGAAAGCACCCAAGCACCGGTCCACCCACATATCAAATTATCAAAGTACCGAACGAGAATCATATGAACGTGATGAAAACTAGCTTGACGATAATTCCCATGTGTCCTCGGGAGCGCTTTTCTTTATATAAGAATTTGTCCAGGCTTGTCATTTGCTACAAAAAGGATTGGGCCACCTTGCTGTACTTTATTTACTTTTGTTACTTGTTACCCGTTACAAATTACCTTATCACAAAACTATCTATTACCGATAATTTCAGTGCTTGTAGAGAATACCTTGCTGAAAACCGCTTATCATTTCCTTCTGCTCCTCGTTCGGTTCGACACTCTTACTTATCAAAAGGACTATGATAGATCCCCTATACTTGTGGGTCATCAAGGGTAGGGCGTGGTCGAGCGGAAATCGCCCACAGTGGCCAAGGGGGAAGGGGACCGTGGAGCCACCTGCTCAATAGTCCCGGTCCCCCCCCCCTCGCCAACAGAACAGTGCGGCCCTTGTCCGTTCTTCTCGGTGCGGCCCTGCGGAGAGGTTATGCCATGGGCCTCCTGCCTGCACCTCTCCCCCAGCTCGCCCGGGACAACTGAGGGAGAAAGAGCACCTCGAACCTCTTGTCCAGGCGCCCCTCCCGAGAAGGTCGAGCCCGACGCGTGTAGGCGGGCGCTATGGGCCTCCTGCCCACGACCCCCCCCCCACTCGCGATTGGCCCGCAAGTGCCCACCGACCCACTAGGCGTGGAACCCATCGTGACTAGGCCACTGTTAGTGTGTCGTAGCCCCTGTGGTGCCTGCTGTGGGGTACCAGAAACCTCTCTCGTAGTAAGGTCGTCGTAGGCTCACAAATAGGGACCAACACCGGTGGTAGCTCAAGTTCCGTCGGGTCGTCCGCCTCAACTCTGGTGCTCCATAACCGACTAGGATCCGACCTCGCTCCAAACGAACCAAAATGAAGTGTGTTCATCAGAGTTGTGGACGGGGGCGCCTCCTTGGCAGAGTTATCTGCCTTATATGGTTGCGCATTTGGCCCCTTGGCCGACTCCCGTGGTGAATTATCGTGCCCCTTATCCTGATTCCCGGGGCTCCGTCCCCCTCAGTTGTGTCCATATCCTGAATCTCATCCCCATCCTGGGAAATCAGAGTGTCTTCAATCTCAAGCTCTAAAACGTACGTGACTCCAACATGTGTCCATCTAACTACATCTGGTATGAACTCAACGCTCACAACACTGACCAGCAACCTCGCGACCCCTTGTGCACGAGTGAAAGGCATGTCCACCTTTTATGTCTTGCCAATCATAGAACCCAAGCTCCAAGCAATCAGAAAGTGTTCAATCAGTTTTGGTGGTACGCCAAAGAAACGTACCCACACCTTCTCTAAAGGTGTACCTCTGGTTCTTCCTGCTTCCACTCATCAAAAGCAATGATAATGTTGGTACTTGGAACTCTGCACATACCCCACTTAAGAAAATGCATCTGGTCCTCTTTAGTGGGAAATCCACCTTGTAAGCCTGTCCCTCCAGCTTGTCAAGATGCCACTGATAGTTACCCGGTACCAGGTCACGCAGCTGCCTTACAATCTGAGCATCAGTCAGTTGTCCATTAGTAATCCGAACCACAGCTGGGAAGGAACTCTCAACCACCTGAGGTAGAGGATCCACCTCCGGTATCTCAAAGAACATCAACTCCTTGCAACACACCCCAAAAATGTTTAAGCCAGGTTTAGGACCGGATAGGAGTGGGCAATCACCGGTCACATGCTGCGATCTGAGGCAAATAGTCACAAAGCTCATTAGTACACTCTGCCACAAAGTGTCCCGGTTCGCCACATCTATAGCAAGGCAATTTCTTCTTCTTAATTGCCCACTTCGAAAGCTTTTCTCCCTATGCTTTGTCCGGCCCTTTGTCCGTCGCACAATCCCTAGTTTTAGCGACTCCAGAAGCCGTCAGAATGGTCACCGCTACCAGAGCCCTGACCGCGTCAACCGCTGCCGCGGGCAACGTGGATGAGACCCCCGCCACATCTGCTGAGTGCTCCATCTCCGCCCCCGGAGCTGTGTCCGCAACGGGCGGTGGTGGCGGCGGAGGGTGTCGCGGTGGAGGTGGGCGCCTCCCTCTCCCGCCACGCCGATAGTCTGCCCGGAAACGATCATTGGGGCCGTCAACACCTTCAACAAAATTACCGAGTGGGCCCTGAGATCCATGTCCTGGACCGTCGCCATTGTACGAGTTGAAACTACGGCCGCCACCGGAGGATGATCCACGGTGCAGCCCCTCACCATATGCATCGTAACCATCGTCCCCCCACTGCCCGTATCGGTTGTATATCGGACCATCTCTGTCGTATCCACCGCGTCCTTGACCATCCCATCCATGGTGCGAGCCCCGACCCCTTCCTAGGGCCGGAGCCTTGGCCACCGGCGGCTGCGCCGGTTCCTCCGGCTGCCACGCACTTGGCCGAGCAGCATGCACCGGCGCTTGTGAACCCGAGGCTACAGCCAGCGGCCCTTGCCTCGCGGTAGGCTAAGCGCCTCAGCCTGCTCCGGTTCCAGCCGGCGGACCGGTAGCAGTGGATTGCGGCCCTTGTGGAGGCGGAACGCCATGGCCGGCACCGCTGGCACCAACGGCGGGCGGCAGCCCACGCTTGACGGGTGGTGGCCCACGTCCAGCCATCTCACCGGCGCAGAAGATTCTAGTCGCCCGCCCCGCGCCAAGAGTCGGGAAACCCGGTGTGTGCAAAACCCTAGCCGCGATCACGAAGGCCTCGGGCAACGATGATACATGCACGCACGTAGGATGAGGATCGAACGAGGCTTGGGCTTCTGGCTGGGCCTTACCCGGGCCTAGAGAGCCCACGACCATCGCCGCATCTGAATCGTTTCCTTGGCCCAGCAGCAAATTCAAGCGAGCCCTTCTGGCCGCTCGAATAACGCTCACCGATCTCGCCACCGGCGACCTTAGCGGCGGCGGCGGCCGACCCTTCTTTCCCTTCTTCTTCCGAGTAACTAGAGTCCATGTTTCCGGCATAAAATCTGACAAAGTAACGGGTTCTCGGAGTACCTTAGGGATCGGGCCGATCCAGGATTTCACAGTCGGCTTGGGATTTTGAAATTTTGATCGACGATGATCGGGCACCGCCTTGTCCGGCGACTCCATCGATCCCGTAACCTGCGAAACCACTAGCCGACTCGTCGAGACCTGATTCTCCACCTGTTCTTCGTCATCACTTTCAATGAGAGCCCAAAATCGCCCTCTCGGTCTTCCAGGAGCCGTCGTCTTCGTCAGATCAACCACCTCCGCTGCCTTCGGAGGTAGATCAACCTGCACACATTGACCAACAACCACATCATATTCATCAATCATGAAATGCAGCCCTACCTCGATCAATTCGCTGTCCGGAAGATAGTCGCCGGCTAACACGTCATTCTCCAAATCTAGGAGAACCATCCAGCGCAATTGTGGAGTGAAACGTAGGCGGCCTTCGATCCAGTTGCCGGGATCCGTCCCGACGGAGAATTGAACCCGCCATTGTGTCGATCTACTCCTCTCCCGTCCGATCTCTCCATGTGCCGTGTTTCCGCGATCAAAACCACGCGATCCCGCCGGCCCCTCCTTTCCTCCCAGCGGCACCGCCACAATAAGAGCACTTGGAGATGGCGAGCGGATCTATGACGGTCCCTCCACAGAACCCTCCGGCGAGGAACGGCTCGGCGGCCGCAAAAGTCCGGTCGCCTCTGGCGGCCGCGTTTCCGCCTCCCCTTCCTCTCCCATCCTCTTCCAGTCTTACCTTATACTGATTCTTTAAAATTGGAGGAGAATTTCACTTCCCCGGCCTCTGCACCAACTGGGATCTGCGTAGGCTCCTCGGAAGTCACATATCCTGGCATGTGGGAAGCTGAGGACGGCCGCTTGGTGTACCCTGATTTTTAACGTTCAACTGTTATGTGCTTACTTTGAAGTCCGTAGTGCATTCTAGGGTGAATCAAAACATGTGTCAGTTAAGTTCACTCATGTGTGCTCTGTTACTCGGTCCGAAAGAACAGGTTCTGAGCAAGATGCTTTCTCTCGTCTGACCTTTGAAGATGTGAAGCCGAGGGGGACGCGCTTGGTGCATCCCTGATTTCAGGCGCTAAACCTTTCTCTTCTTTCCTATTCACAGTGCGTTCTAATGTTTAATTGTTGGTTATGCAGAGGATAAAGATGGTGTCATCTGCTTGGCCTCGTCTGGTCAGGATGATGAGAAGAACGATATCTCTTGGCAGAGGCGGAGGGGAGAGGATCTTCTTGTCAAAATGGAACAAGCCCCACCACCAGAATGGAGAAATTAGGATCCTGAAGCTCTTGCCAGTAGCAGTTTACGGTCTTCCGTCGATCAGGTGCTTTCGACAGGTTGTGAGCCTGGACTTAACAAATGTGCAGCTGAAGTAAGTTAGTGAATGGGCAATCGTGTACCTGTGGTCAGGATGGGCCTGCTGTGCGTTGTCCATCAGCCTGAAGCTTGGAGACATGCTCATCTTCGGCCAAACATAAGTAAATCGAAAGGTGAAGGTATATAGTGGGTAAAGATCCCTTGCACAATAATGGAGATTCGTGCAGACATTTCTGGTATAAATTTCTGAATCCTTTTTGTTGAAATATATTGCCCACCTCCCTCCATCAGTTCGGACTTTTGAATGAGTTGGTCGGTGCATGAATTCAATATGGTATCCGAGCCAAGATGTCTTAAGTTTAAGACCCCGCCAACGCAGTATTAAATAAAACGATTCTGCATCCTACATCAGCTGCGACATATATGGATTCGTGGCTGTTATAAGTGCCAGCTACCAACCCAAATTAGAGGGCTTTAGAGGGCTACAGATGTTGGAAACAGTGGATATAGATGAGTCGTCTTGTATACCAATGGATATTTTTCTCCTTACGCACTTGTTGAATCTGCATATTCCATGTCTTGAAAGGCTGCCTGAGGGCATTGGTAAAATGAAATCCTTACAATATCTGAAATAATTTCACACGCTGCAGACCTCAGTCGACAGTATCAAGGGCCTAGGGACTTCAAACTGTGTCGGCTGGTGGTACTTGGCAGCATGGCGCTGAGGTGTATCAGTGGCGACCGCGACGTGCTCAGCTGTTTGCGCGCAGGGAGGAGGTGCCGTTGGGCGTCATGGTGGCGTCGACGATAGCTAGACCAAGCAAGATATGCATCAGTACAGTTCTGAAAATGGAGTGGTGGCAGTTGGCGGCGGCGGCCTCTGAGAGCACGCCGGACCAGTGTGTGCCCCAGACCCGACAAGTGGCTAGGTTGGGGTCTCAGGTCTTAGATGTTAGGCTTGGCTGCGATGTTTGTTTGGTATTAGGCCCAGGCTATCTGCGCCCCTTCATCAACTGGATAGGTGTAGCGACAGTTTGTTGCTTAGACGGCGGCTTTAGTCTTACTGTTGTATGACTTTGTAAGGTCTTGTGAGAATAATTAATAAAGTGGTCGTATGCATCGCCCAAATGCAGAGGTCGGGGGTCATCCTCCTTTTCTAAAAAAAACACTTTCGCTTCGGTACAACCCCCCTCCCCCTCCTCTAAACACATCAACGGCTGTGATTACCCTATACCCCTTCATAGTGATGGGCATGATGGGCATTTTTTGAAAGTACGTCGTTGACAGTTGATACCCTTTTTTTAAGGTAACTAGGGATTTATTCAAAGTTCATCACATCCGGAATACATGCAATTTCAGGAAGGATCCCTAGCCACATATGGCGGCCCACTCGCAGAGACGCAGCTCCATTTGCAACCGAATGGGCCTCGAAATTATTTTCTTTATGTTCAAAGCGAAAGAAAACTGAAGTAAAAAGGTTCATGCTAATGTGTATGTCCTGCAGAATCGGCGCATACACTGGTGATGCTTGTTGCTTTATGTTGGAGATCACTTCTAAGCAATCTGATGTGATTACCAGCTCCTGCAAATTCAAGTCGCGGGCAAGGGCAAGGGCCTCACTGCACGCGTGTGCCTCCAAGCTCGCCGGGTCGATCAAGCCCTCAAAAACTAATGCTGATGCTCCAAGAAACTTCCCTGTTTTATCTCGGCATACCACGGCAGCCACTCCCTTCTCGCCCAGCGTTGATATGGCGCCATCATAGTTAATCTTCACAGCTTCTCCATCTGGCGGAAGCCATGCACGTGCTCTCGGTGCCGCATGCGCTGAGGACGACCGCGGCTGTTGAGCTTCCACGATATCCAGCTCCTCCAAAAACTGCCTGATAAAGCTCATGGTCGACAGTGGGCTTTGAAACTCCTCCTCATGGATTGCTTTCCGTCGAGCCCACCAAATCGCCCACATTGTCACTAGAACACGCGTTAAATCCTGCTGGCTTGTTGTTTCAAACAACCAGAACAGCCACGACCATGCGTCGGGATTCTGGTTTGATATCACATGTTCCAAAAGCTCATCATCACCCAATGCCCATACACATCTAGCCATGCGGCAGCTGAGTAGGGAGTGGCGCCAGGTATCCTCCTCGGCTCCACAAATCGAGCACACCGGTGTATCTGCCATGTTCCTCTCGTGTCGAACAAGCCCTATAGGGATCGAAGTGTGGGCTAACCTCCATACGAACACCCTGATCTTGGAAGGGACCCGCACCTTCCAGAGCTGCGACCATGAACTCTTGTCTGCTGCAATATTTGAGTGCCTCGGTCGGTGGTCGAGCCAGTCCTCCCTCTGAGTCTTGACTGCAGATATCATTCGGTAAGCTGATTGAACCGAGAAGACTCCCCTCTTATCATAGTGCCAGGCCCAAAAATCTTCCTGAATCCGAGTGCTCAATGGTATGTTCATAATAACTTCAACATCGGGAGCAATAAAATGTTCCATGATCACATGCTTGTTCCATGACCTGGTGGTGGGGTCAATCAGATCCGAAACTAGATTTGGCGGATTGGCCGACCGTGCACAGATCGGTCGAAGTTTGTAGTCTCTCGGAAGCCAGTTATCTTGCCATATATTTGTATGCGTTCCCGATCCAATGCGCTTGATGAGCCCTTGTGCTAGCACGTCCCTCCCTTCTAATATGGAGCGCCAGACCTGGGACGGACCTGCACCCAAAACAGCATCCAGAAGATGACAGTCTGGAAAGTACCTGGCTTTAAGGACGCGAGCACTGAGCGAAGTCGGGTCCTGTAGAAGCCTCCAAGCTTGGCGTGCAAGTAATGCTAGGTTAAACAACTCCAAATCCCTGAAGCCCAACCCTCCCATAAACTTGGGTTTGGACATAGTATTCCATGAAACCCAGGCAGTTTTCCGCTGGCCATTCTTGCTCCCCCACCAGAACTTCCTGATGATGCCATTGATATGCTCACACAAGCCCCTTGGCAATTTAAAGCATGACATAGAATACGTTGGAATGGACTGGGCCACGGACTTAATCAGTACTTCCTTCCCACCAGCCGATAAGCACTTCTCCATCCACCCTTGCACCTTCTTCCAAATTCTATCTTTCAAGATTTAAACGACCCTTCTTTTGCTCTCCCCACATCTGATGGCAAGCCTAAATATTTCTCTGTCAATGATTCATTGTGAACAGACAAAATGTTCTTGATGGAATTACGAGCAGCATCTGGTACTCCTTTACTAAAGAAAATGGATGACTTATCCATGTTTACCCTCTGACCCGAGGCATTGCAATAGATCCTTAGCAACTCCTCAATCCGAGTTGCGCTCGCATCAGTTGCTTCAAAGAAAAGCAAACTGCCGTCTGCAAATAGCAGATGATTAACTTCAGGTGCATTCGGCGCGACTGTGATTCCACGTACTCATGCGCCGGCTTTCAACAAACATGACAGCCCCTCTGCTGCTAGCAGGAACAAATATGGCGAGCTAGGATCACCCTGACGCAAGCCTCGAGAGGGCTTAAACCCATCCATACTCCTTCCATTAAATAGAACTGAAAAGGAGACCGATGTCACACATCTCATGACCGTATCAGTAAAACGGGAACTAAAGCCCATCTTTATCATCACAGCTCGCAAGTAAGACCACTCCAAGCGATCATACGCTTTCATCATATCCAACTTTAAAGCACAGTATCTGTTTCCCTTCACCCTCCTAGTTTTCATATAATGTAAACATTCATAGGCTGTGATGAAGTTATCTGTGATGAGACGACCAGGGACAAAAGTTGTCTGCTCTTCGAAAATGATCTCGGGGAGGATTACTTTCAGCCTGTTTGCTAAGGCCTTCGAAGCGATCTTGTAGATCACATTGCAAAGACTTATCGGCCGAAATTGTCCTAAAACTTTTGGACTTGCTATCTTAGGGATTAAAACGATGAACGTATTGTTGATCTCCTCCGGTGAGTCCACACCATCAAGCACTCTAATGATCATCCTTGTTACTCATCACCACATAAGTCCCAATGTTTCTGAAAAAAATATGCCGGAAAACCGTCCGGCCCTGGTGCTTTAGTTGGAAACATTTGAAACAGAGCTTCCTTAACCTCATCCTTACTATATGTTGCATTCAGGCGGGCATTCATATTGCCATCCACCCTCACCGGTATGTGCGATAACACCTCTTCCATACCTATTGTTCCTTCTGACGTGTACAGATTTGAGTAAAAGGTCGTGGCCATGTCCGCGAGTTCGACCGGATCAGTGCACGTAGTTCCGTCATTACAGTCCAACTGGATTATACTGTTTTTGGCCCGTCGAGCACTAGCCTTCCTTTGGAAAAATTTGGTATTACTATCACCCTCGGACAACCATGAAATACGCGACCGCTGTCTGGCCATGATTTCCTCTCTGTACGCCAATTCCACCATTCGATCCTCGACCCTACGTTCCTCGTCGCTGGGTCCCGTTCGCAACGGGTCTGCACGCAACGTTGCGAGTTGCCGGCGTAGCAGTCGTATCTCCTGACGGACCGATCCAAAGGTGATCCATCCCCACCTGGATAAAGAGGCGGCCACTGCCTGAAGCTTGTTAGACAATTCAGTCACCGAAGAGGCTGGGCCATCACTTCTCCATGCATCTTCAACAATACCGTTAAAACGGCTATCTCTTTCCCAAACACATTCATAACAAAACGGTTTCTTAACTGCAATGCGCTGATTTCCCGCTTCCATCTCATTCAAAAGAAGAATTGGACTGTGATCACTCTTCACTGCTGTCAGATGCTCCACTCTCGCAAACGGGAAGATGTGCGACCAACTTGCAGAGGCTAAAGCCCGGTCCAAACGGACTCTACAAAAATCACCTCCCCTAACTCGTTTCTCAAAAGTCCAATCTAGCCCACAGTATCCCAAGTCAGCCAATTCACATACATCCACCGCTTCTCTGAAACCCTCCATTTGTGCGCTATCACGAGGATTAGGGCCCATTTGCTCCTCATGTCGGAGAATCTCGTTGAAATCACCTATGCAAAGCCAGGGTAACGTGCTCTCCCCCCTCAGCCTCTTCATATTGTCCCATGTTTTATATCTCAAGTTCCTGTTGGCTTCACCATAGAAACATGTAAGGCGCCATTGCTCGGACCCTGGTTCAGAAACCCATGAGTCTATATGATACTGTGAGAAATTTTTTATTGCCAAGTTCACATCTGTCTTCCAAAAAATACAAAGCCCACCACTACGTCCACTGCTAGGAACTGCAAAACTATTTTGGAAACCTAAAGAAGCCACCAAACCTTCCACTCGATTTTTTGCAATTTGAGTCTCCATAATGCAAAGAACCGACGGCGCACTAGCCCCCACGAGATCGCGGAGCTCATGGACTGTCGCAGGGTCGCCAATCCCACAACAGTTCCAGCATAGAGTCCTCACTGGGCTCGGCGGCTCTCCTCAAGGGAGGCCGCCTCCATTGCTTGTAGCTTGATCATATCCTCGTCAACTTGCTGTTTCCTCCTCTTCACCAGCGGGTCCTTCTCTGGTGTGGATGTCGTGGCCTTGCTTGAGCTCGGGGTAGCAGTAATTTGACTGTCCCCGCAACCTTTCCAGCAAGGTTTGAAACTGGTTGTCCCCCGATTGCACGAGAACCATCCGTCTTCACCAGTATTTTGCGAGCTCCCTTCTCTCCCCGCTCATTGCTGCCGCCAATGATTTCTATATCCATGCTATGTGGAGCTGGTGAGTTAGTCCCCACTACATTTCCCCTACCACTGCCACCAGCAGATCTCCCCCATCCTCTTCCCTCCCGATCATCTCTGCCTGACTCCCTACCCCTTCCTCTCGCTCCACCGTCGCCTCTCCCCCTAGAACCATAGGTTTGGGCCGCTGGCATCTCCGGTTCCCACAGCAACCACTCCCCCCATTCAAAAGATCTGGGGTCATGCACCCCATCCCCACATTCTACAGCGAGATGCCCCATAAGACCACACGCAAAGCAAAAGTCCGGCAGTTTTTCATAGAGGAAACTATATTTCTTCCGTTCCTTCAATGTTATGTGAACAAAACGAACCAGTGGAGTATTCACATCAACAAAAACCCTCGCCCGCAGGGTGCTAGCAGGATTGATGCGTCCCTCGTTGATGACCACATTGAAGGGAGGATCGCCAACCTTCGCCGCCACTTTTTCAGCAAGCTCCCGCTTCCTTGTCAGGCCATCTGGCAGTCCTTTGACCCGAGCCCAAACTGGTAACATGTTGAGTTTATATTCATTGACATCCGAGAAGCCGTCATATTCCTGAAGAACCACCGGGGCTCTACGAAACAACCACGGGCCTCCCTCCATGATCTTCCTCCAGTCACCAAGGCAATGACACTGGACCAGAAATAGGTTAGGCCCTTTGATATTGAACGTGACCCCCTGTGCTGCAGTCCAAGCATTGCGCATCTGGGACAATAGCGCTGCATGACTAAAAGGCTTGGTGTTATGAACCCTAAATAGAGCAAGCCAGCGAACGTCCTTAATCAGATCATCCACCTCCGCAGAGAAGTCGAGATCATCTTCCTCCTTCCCGTGCAGCCTCATCCCTGCAAACTGGTTCTCCAGATCCGGATCAGCATCGACATCCTCCCCGAAATCTTCCTCCTCATCTGTCGAGTCCCCCCATCTACGACCTCTTCCTGCCCTCCTACCTATATCCTTCTCTACTTCCGCCGCCCGAACCCCCTCGCCTTCCTCTGGTCCCATCGCCCCCCCTAGCGCCGTCACCACATCTGCCGCCGCCGCCCGATCTACCCCCTGATTCTCCACCCCCTTCGCCTCTGATTCAGCCATGCACACACGTACACCTACTCAGCAGTAGTGGATCTCGCTGTCTATCGGAAGAATCCGGCAGAACGGCGAGAATTTGCGTGGACTCTGGCGAGATCGCCAGAGGATGGGTGGAACCCTAGGGGTAAAAAGCCATGCTAGACAGTTGATACCCGACGTGCGTACGGACGAGTCCCTGGACAACTGGGGCCGGCCCACAAGGTGCTAGGCCACTTGCTACTCAAAGACGTAAAAATCCAGAAAAAAGGTATTTGTTCCCACAAGGAATCGAACTAGTCACCTCATCCTCAAAACCACACAGCTTTGCCGCTCCACTACGCTGCCCTTTTGTGAAAAATTAGCACAAATATTATAAGAACACTAGGCCCAAACGCAAGACCAGTCCATCGGCCCATCAATCTAGATCTCCAAAAAAAAGTTGTTAGAGAAAGAGAAATAACCTTTATGACTTCAACATTCTATGAGTATATAAAATTATCAACTTTAGGATTCCTGTCATTTGTGGAGATATTTTCTAAAATGCCAAATTGCCTCCATTCACTTGAGGCATGTGAGGAAACACTTTTGCTTTTTCGAGGCATTTCGTCAAAATGCTTTAAAAAAATCTATATTAAAGTAATTGAAAAAGAACACGTCAAAATACTTTTTATGCATGCAACCTGCCATACACGGCAACTTGATCCAATCGAACGTTTTTCTCTAACAAGATAGGGCCAACTTAGATTTTGACACAGGGACCTCGATTTTGATGGACTGGCCCAGGAACACACGAACACCCCCAACTCCAAGGAGGAACAACGTTCGCGAAACTGAAAAAAGTTCATCGATTAGAATAAAAGTTCATGAATTTGGCAAAATTGAACAAAGTTCATAGATTTGAAAACAAGTTCCCAAATTTGAAAAAAAAAGTTCACAAATTAAATACTTTATTCACAGGAGGCCGCCTGACTGGGCCGATTCACTGTCGCGCATGAGGTGAGAAAAGGGAAAATAAAGCAATAGTTTTAAGTACCTATTTAAATTATAATTTTAAATATTTTTTCCTCACATGAAATGGATGTCTACCATGGGCATGCCCATCTGGCAGAAGTTGAGGTCATTTCATGAATATCCAAAAGGACAACCTGTTCAATGGAGGGTGTTCGGCCAGAAGGCACCGTCTGAGAGCATGTTGTTTTTCGACATTCTTGAAATGACCCCGTTTTTTCCATGGCCTTGTATGACAGTTTCAAGGCACTATGTCAAGTTGTTTTGGTTTTTGACAATTTTTGCTTTTTCTGAAGATTTCTTGGTCAAAAAAGGTCAATGAATGTCGGATGTGTCACAACTTGCATATGGTGTAAAAAATCATTCAAACCTGACATGGATGCCTACCATGGGCATGCCCACCTGTTTGCAAAATTTGGTGTCATTTGAAGGATGTCCATAAATAGATCATGTTCAACAAAGGGTGTTCAGGTAGGCAAGAAGCCCATAAGGCTCCGTTGAGAGCACGTTGTTTTTTGACATCCTTGAAATGAAAATATATTTTTCCATGGCCTTGTACAACCAATTCCAGACTCAATGCCAAACTGTTTTGGTTTTTGCATCTCTTTGTATTTTCTGGAGTTTTCTCGATCAAAAAGACCAATAAATGGCTGAACATGTTGCAACTTGCATACAGTGTCAAAATCATTCAAACCTGGCATGGATGTCTGCCATAGACATCCCACCTGCTTGCAAAAGTTGGGTTGATTTAAATGATGTCCAAACATAAACCATGATCAACAGAGAGTGTTTAGGTAAGTGAGAGGGCCATAAAAGTACTTGCATGGCGCCTGGAGATGGTCATAAAAGTAAATAAAAAATTGGGGTCATTTGACGGTTGTCGAGAAGCAACGTGCTCTTAAACCGAGTCTTCCAGCCTAACTCGACTTGAACATGGTGTTATTTTTAACATTCTTAAAATGGTCCAAACTTTTGCAAGCTGGTGGGCATGCCCATGGTAGACACAACCATTCCAGGTTCGAAGGAAAAATACATTTAAAATCATAGTTTGAACATGTACTTAAAATCGTTATTTTGAGCTTTTAACATAAGTAATAAATACACAGAGATAGAACTAAAAACCGTAAATGTTTTTAAAAGCATTTATTAAATATTTCAAGAATAAATTATATAAAATTATTATTTAAGAAATTTACTTAAAATTGTATTTTGGTATTAAAAAGATAAAAATGAATTAATGAAAAATATAAAAAATGAAAAGTAGAAAATAAAATAAAACGCTTAGGCCTTGGCACAACTAGGCGACGACATCGCTGCCGTCAGGCGTGTGTTGGGCCGGCCCAAGAGCTCGCGGATTTTATTTTATTTTTATCAAATTTCAAAAAAGAAATCATGGATTTCAATTTTTATTTGGAAAATTCAAAACAAATCACCAAGAAAAGGTTGCAAACAAGCGTTCCCAGTTTTGGGAACATCGGCTTCCCAGTCATTTTTTCCGGTTTTGCGAACCTTCTCGGAGGTCGTGAACCGCATTTTTTCTTTTTATCTTCTCTCCTGTTTGATTTTTTTCTGTTTCTTTTTTATTTCCTTTTTCGTATTTTTTGACTTTTCTTTTTTTCAGTTTATTTTTGGTTATCATATATTCAAAACTTTTAGAATTCAAATTATGTTCATATTTTTATGATTTTTTGTGGAATTCAATTTTTACTATTTTTCAAAAAATGTTTGCATTCAAAATTTTGTTCGGTCTTTTTGGAAAATGTTCGTGTTTTGGCATTTGAGCAAGTTTTAAAGAGATGATTTTAAAAAAAAATCTGTACAATTTCTAAAAAGAATAATATTTGTATTTTATGAACAAAAAAGTAAATATAAAAACCCAAGCAAAAACTGTGCATAAATAAACGAAAGTAAAAACAAAGAGTGTAGGTGTTGTGTTTTTTTTCTTAGCGTTATTTACCTGCACAAGAAGGAGAAAAAAAGGTTAAGATGCACACCAGATTAACTATCCCAGACGTTTGTGCACTTACTGATTGTGCATGGGGACTGTAGTTCGAATCCTGGTTCAGCCATCCATTTTTTGAAGTTTAAAACTTAAAAAAGAATCTAAACGGGCTGAGCCCATGAGGGAGGAGTGTGCGCCCAAATTGTACGTACCTACGGCGTACAGTTCTAGTGGATA
>NC_041382.1:608560032-608567685 GCF_002162155.2 Triticum dicoccoides | reverse complement strand
AAGCGGAACTCCAAACAAAATCAAGGGCCTAGGGAAGCTCACCAATCTAAGAACTCTAGGTCTTGGAACCAGTTTATCTGAAGAAGCGGACATTGATGTTCTAAACACTTCTTTGGCAAAACTTTGTAACCTCGAGGTGCTGGAATTTTTTTTACATCCTTGTATACCTGAGGCGCTAACCTTGTCGCCTCCTCCCCCCAACCTTGTGAGTCTCCTCATGATGAAAATGTCCCGGGTCCCAAACTGGATTGGGGAACTCCATAACCTCCAGACCTTGGATCTCACTGTTGAGAAGCTGGACGAGGATGGTGTTGGTATTCTTGCAGAGTTACCAGCCCTCATCAACCTGGAATTAGAGTTTGATAGAGCCCTGGAAGAAACAATTGCCATTGATGGGACAACATTCGCAATCCTAAAACGGTTTGAGGTCTGCTGCGAGAAGAACATGCCACACCTGATCTTCCAAGCTGGGGCAATGCCTAAGCTCCAGAGACTCTCTCTATGGTTGAACGCCGATGGGTGGAATCAGGACAAGAATGCCCCACTTACAGGTATCGAGCACTTGTTAGCACTTGAAAGAATCTTTGTACGAGGGAGTGGTACTGAATCTCAAAAGCGAAGTGCAGAGTCTGCTATTAGGAGCGCTATCGCCTTGCATCCCAACCATGCTCATATTACAATCGATAACAAATATTACTAATGTATGATAATCCTTGGTATCAGCCACAACCAGCAGCTGGTACGTTCAAATTTCCACCTCCAATCTCCAACTTGTCTGTCTCTTATCTGTTACTCCCTCTGTCCCATAATATAAGAACGTTTTTGATACTACACTAGTGTCAAAAACATTCTTATATTATGGGACGGAGGGAGTACTTAGTAACTACTGGGTGATGTCCCTAGTTTGGGTTGTAGCTTGCCTAATGCCGTACGTTCTATTTACTACTTTCCTGTATCTTGTTTTTTGGGTTCTAGCAAAGACCTTTGTAGATATATGCTGATTCAATAACTAGAGATGCTTCACTTAAATCGAAAATTCAGAGCTCTAACCGACATTTCTCTGAACATTTGAGTTGTTATCATTTCGGCTCGCTTCAGTTCTTGTAGCCGTCGTTAGGTGTTCTATGGATATGGATGTAGTTTTTATTATTTATGGTGTTCGTTGTACTACCATGATTGAAGATGAATAGATTGGAAGTTTCCCCAAAAAAGCCCATTGAGAAAGAAACAGAATGCTGTGAAGCTTTTATTTCCTCTTGTACGGAGAAGAATCTTTTTAAATTTGTTGGGTGCACCTATCACGCATAACAAAAAAAATTGAACACGCATGACAAAAATAATTGTACCCTGCATACGTACGCTAGGTGAAGGGACATTACAGGAATAACATAGTACGTCGGGTTCAAAAAATACCCAGCGAAGGACAGATACAACTCGGAAGGGCTTTGCCGAGTGTTGCTCTAGGCAACGGCTAGACTACACCATGTCGACAAAGGGTCGTAAGTAGAGATCCTCTCTACGGTGACTCAGCAAACAATTTGCTGAGTACAATTTAGGAGCTCTATAAATTTGGTCAAACTTTAGTTTCACTTAGGGTAAACCAAGAACTCCAAATATTTTGTTACAAAGGGAGTAGAAAATACAAACAACTTATGTAAAATGACATGAAGCAAGTATAATACCGCACCATAATTTTTATAGTTCACAATTTTCATCATCTTTTGGAATTCGAATTTCAAATCCTCTCAAAATATATTCAAGATTGACATATGTTAGAATCTTATCACTGGGAACACGATTGTGCTAACTAACCATTAAATAATTCTCTCATAAAATAAGTTTATGTGAAATATATTTCATTTCACTTATTTATGGTTGTTTTAGGACTATTCACCACTTTTGGAAAAGTGAAAATTACATAAAGTCAAACTTGGTAAAAGATAAACGTGTTTGAATTTTAAGAAACCTAATATGCACTGCATTGTGGAACGGACGGCGCAGCTTTGTCCTAAGTCAAACTATATAAAGTTTGACCAAATTTATTGAAAGCAATATGAATATTTACAATGACATATATATCGGCATGCTCTCACAACGTACCCCTCCTATCAAGCCCAACTCGTATAGTGTTAGGCTTGTTTTTTTACTGACACAATATTTGGGTCAGCCGATTTGCTACTAGGCTCAAGCCCATTAACTATGCAATCCAAGGTTGTCTCCCTCCCTTTTGTTTTTTTTTTTCTGTTTTAATGTGTTCTGCTTTTGCTTTTCTTTGTTAGTTGGTTTTACTTTTTATTTTGTGGGTATGTTTTGGTTGTTGAGTGAGTGTAAATGCAATAATGCATATACGCAAATACTACGCAATATGTGTGAAAAGTATGCTATTATATGATTATTGTTTGTATACTACAAAAGGTGCAAGTTTGGAGCGAAATAGTGTGCAAGTTTTTAAACTTGTTTCTTTGTATATCTTATTTAAAAGGTGATACCATTGCTTCTAGTTAATGTTCCTCATTTGATTTTTATAATTATTATTTTATTTTATTTTCTTTCTTCTTCAAGGGAAGCAATGTGAGTTGCTCATTCCTTCCTAGGAATTGTTTTTGTAAAAATTTACTATTATATGTTTATACTTGCATATTATTGAAAATCGCATTTTTTTGTGACTGCTGTGTGCAAAAAAATTCGTTGTTTGTTTGATTTTTTATTTTTTTTCTTCTTACAGGGTAACACCAATGCCACTAACTTATTTTTCTTGGAAAACCTCATTATTTTGAATTTTTTAGTTTTTACTTTATTTACTTTCTTTCAAAGGGTAAAGCCGATTTCAGTAATTCATTCTTCCTTATAAAAGCACATTATTTTTTTAAGTTTTATTTCAATTTTTTTTTCTGAAAGGGTAACAACAAAGCGGCAATTCATTCTTTCCTGAAAATTTTGTTTTTTTTATTTTTTATTTCTTATTTATGTCCTTTCTTCTTTAATGATAATACTAACGAACAAATTCAATTACTCTAAGGAAACTTCCCTTTTTCTGAAAACTCAACTATACTATTGTATCCTTATTCTTGATATTATAAAAAGGACGCGGCTAGCTAGCAACCGTTGGCTGGCTAGCGGTCCACAACACACACCCTAGAATTAGTAGTGGACCTCTTTCCGGATCCAGCTGGCAAACCCAAAAAGGAAAGAAATGGCCCCCTATGACATTAACTACTGCACATGGCCCCAGGGGCGAGTCTGTCACAATATTAACTATTGCTCCCCCTATGACATTAGCCTGCCTTGGCTCACGCTGACGCACCAAATTGTCCTTCCCTTTCCTAGTCGTAACCCCCAAACCTCCCCCCTTGACCTCCCCTTCTCCATCTGTTCCTCTCCTCCATTGCCACAACTGCTGCCCCCGTTTTGGTGGCCATGGACCTGAGAGGTGAGCTTCCATCTTGTTGTGCCCTCTCAGATGCTTCTCTTTTACAAATGACTGTGGAACGAAGGATTTATTAATGAAGGAATATACAACAACATGGCAGTTAATGTTTGCGAAACTGCAAAAAAGAACTACCGAGACTTTATGCATGCAAAATAATGTGTGTTTTTTGGGCAGGTTGGTATGATGTGCATGCAAGTCTGGAATGATTTCCAGGCAACTCGTGCTGAAAACACATGGAAACCCTCTCTTGAAATTACTATTCTAGTTTATGCTTGAATTTTTTGCGAGTATCTGCAGAGTGTTGTAGGTTGCGCGAGGCTGTTGTTTTTTGGTTGATCTTCAAACTTGTCAAAGCTTTTGGGCAAGTTGAGTATATGTGTAGGCAATCAGGGAAAAAAATGCAGGCAACTCATGTTTCTTATGTGGTAGAAAAATAAATTAAGGAAAAAAGAGGTCTTCAAAGTTACAAGGTTTGGCTTTTACTAGTGAATTTTGGGGCAAATGTCTTGTTGAACTACATGTTTCGCAATTGTAGTAGTAGCTGCTGTGTTTCGTTGTGAATTTCACTACTGGATTTTGGGCAATGTATCTATCTGGGGATTTGCTCTAACTGTAGCTGCTGTGTTGGTTGTGTTTCTAGCTATTCACATATCTAGGCAAGTTTCTATAATGTTTGGGCAAGTAGGGAATGGTTTACAGGCAACTCATGTTTTTTTAGTTGTGTGAATAAAAACAAACATAACCCTCTTGAAGTTCTGGTTTTAGCTTGTGCATTGGATTTTGGACAGGTATCTCCTAGAGCTGATGTGTATGCATGTGAAAAAAGAGATTGATTTATAGGCCACCCATGCTCAAAACCCCAAGAAGCAAAAAACCGATAAAAATGTTTCACCTTTATATGGATTTCTTCTAAGAAAAAACTTGCATATAAAAATCCAGGCAAAATTGGCCCATATTTTGCTCGTTTAATATTTAACTAACCAACCCACACATCGAATCAGAATGACCTGGCGTGTAGAGGAAAAGAAAGAGCAGGTTTGATTTTCTTTCTCACCTTGTTCATCCTGATTGCAACTATTTTTTAGTGTTTTCCCCTTGTTTCTTCTGGCATGAGCAGCCAGTATTGATTTTACTACATCTATTGCAAAAAAAGGTAAAAAGGAATTAGTGAGCAACTACAGCGGGGTTTTAAGCAAATCAAGTATTGACAAAAAGTTAGTCCTGTCTGTACATGAAAACTGTTTTGATTTCCTTTCTCGAACTACTGGTTGTTGTACATCCAGAGAAACCCTTGATGCTTTTCTTAAGTTGTTTTTGGTACTAGGATTGTGTTGAGAAAACAAAAAAGAGCAGCCAAGTTCTAGGATTTGTTTAAGAAAAATCACTGTTGGTAGTAAGCAACTCCACTTTTTTTGCTGAAATAAAAAAGTTGGATATCTTTGTGCGAAGCTTACCAGGAAGTGGATGTTGAACCTTCTTGTTTGGGCTTGTGCACAAAACCTCAAAAAATGTTGCTTTGACTTTATAATTCAGTGAGGCCCTGCAAACGGAACAAACAATCTGTTTAGGCAAAAACGTCTACAAAACCATATTTACAAAACTTAAATGATTTAGGCAAGAACTATTTACATGTAGACAACTTATCCAATTGGAAAACACAACTTGTGTGCAAAATAAAATCATTTTTTTTTCTAAAAAATCTTTGGGAAACTCGCGCCAACCTCTCTAGCAACCAACTATCATACATCGGGCAAATTTTGGGCGAAAATAAAACCCAATGTTCTCATCTTTGGGCAACTCACGCCAGCATCTCTAGCAACTAACTATCATGTGTTGGGAAAGTTTGGACACTTTTGGCTCAAAACATTGACGATTCCAGCCCCCGCATCTCGGCAGTGGATCTTTGGGCAACTCATGCCAACATCTCTAGCAACTAACTATCATGTCTTGGACAAGTTTTCGACACTTTTGGCTCAAATCATAGACGATTTCAGAGCCCGCCTCTCGGGAGCGGATCTTTGGCAACTTATGCAGGCATCTCTAGCGACTAGCTATCATGCGTTGGGCAAGTTTTGGACACTTTCAGCTCAAGTCATAGACGATTCCAGCCCCAACATATTGGGGGCGGATCTTTGGCAACTTACGCTAGCATCTCTAGCAACTACCTATCATGAGTTGGGCAAGTTTTGGATACTTTCGGCTCGAATCATCGACGATTCCAGCCCCCCATCTCGGGACCGGATCTTTGGGCGACTTACACCGGCATCTCTAGCAACTAACTGTCATGCGTTGGGCAAGTTTTGAAAACTTTCTGCTGAAATCAGTACCCGATTCCAGCCCCCCACATCCCCAAGTCGCAAACCACCGCCGCGCTCAAAATCATCGATTCGCCCATAAACATGGGACCCCCACACCCCTCTTCAACCTCCCTATTCCGCCTCTAGCACATAGAATTGTAGATGTGAGTAGAGAAACACATGCTTAGGGGGTCGATTTCGAGATACTTACAACGATTTGCGGCCTAGTTCCTCGACCACTCGAGACAATGCTTTCTCGGATCTAGCTCCACCCCACTAGGTGGTCGTGCCGCACAGATGGCACTGCCCCCTTGGCTCTAGAAGAAAGCATATTTTTTGGCTAGAACCCAATGCGCACAAATATTATAGATTGACTAGAAGAAAGCATGTTTTTTTCTGCACACTTTCTCGGTCTAGAGTACAGTCCACGACTTCTTACTTTTGCTTGCTTAACAGAAGTGCCATTCCTATCCGCCCTAGCCCTCTCGTCCCCCCATCCAACAACCGCCTCCCAGCATGTTGCCTGCAAAAATTCCACCTCGGCGTCCCCCCTCCCGTCGCGCGCATTGTGGATCGAACACTTTTCATCGTCCACAATGTGGACCTATATTGTGTGAACATCAAGTTGTGGTGTGTCCCCTAGGAAATGTGCATTAGTGGTTGTAAGCAAGTAGTGCTCTAATCTAAGCAAATTGCATAGTATATACAGGCAACTCAAGGTTTTGTTTAGAAAAAGGATTAAAATTTAGCAACTCGTACTAGGTTTGTATGCAATTCCCATAGATTCTGCAGCCACTCATTAGCTTGCTTGCCGAAGAAAAATATTCTGGAAAAAAACGTGAATCTATATTGTGAGGAACTCTATTTTAACTTGTGTGGACCTATATTTGGTTCGTTGAAAAGAAAATGTCCTAAAAAATCAAGTTGTGATGTGTCCCGTGGGCAAATGCATTAGAGGTTGCCGGCAAGTTGTGCTCTGATCTAAAAAAATCAAGATGTACTATTTTATCTACTGCCCAGTACAAGGTATGATGGAGGAAGTTAAGGATTTTATCCAGTTTTTTATGATGTGTAACTAATGGATATCCCTATTGAGAAAACTGAAATCAATGGACACCTATTCAGAAAACTAATTGCAGTTGACAAAAATAGTGCCAATAATGGATTGATAAAAATCTTAACAAAATACATAGGCATATAGACAAACAGCTATTAGGCAAAACCCCTGACAAATAGCAGGCAAGTAAGAAAACAAGTATTAGGCAAAAGTTCCCAAGGAAAAGTATAGCAGATGCTAGTCGGGTAATTATATCAAGGATATCAATGTCATATAGCCCGTATATCACTACAGAAAATCTGACAAGATATCTCAAAACTATCTCATGTTACTCATAGGATGCAATTACTTCCCCCTCGGTACTAGCAGATGGATCAAGCAAATCTCATACGGGTAGCCTGGCAGATCTCATTACAGAAAACGGGCAACATCTGCTACATCCTCTGCTACTCCCCTCTAAACTACAGTTAGAATAGTTTACTCTCTCTCTCTCTCTCTCTAGCCCCTCGTTGTGCATCTCACGAACCACAAACCCCAATTATTCTCTCTCTCTCTCTCTCTCTCTCTCTCAAGCCCCTCGTGCATCTCACGAACCACAAACCCCAATTATTCACGCATCTAACGCTCCTATAACCAGCCCCTTGCGCGGACATGACACCTCATCTCGCACACGCATCCCCATCGGTCACCCTCCTGCAGTGAAAACCGGCTGATTTACTGCGAAAAAACTGCTGAATCGAGAACGAGTTGCTTACCGGAAATTTGCTGGCGATTGCACGAGCTCTTTGACGGCAGCACGAACCTCGACACAACTCACGCATCGCCTACTCGTACCTCCACCTCCTGTTCGCCGAGCTCTCGACTGCTGC
>NC_041382.1:608550543-608559583 GCF_002162155.2 Triticum dicoccoides | reverse complement strand
GCGCCTGCGAAATCATCACCAGCGCCCCCACTCCTCCGCCTTACAATCCCCGCAAAAAAGGCTCCGCTCGCGTGGAATCGCTCCGCAACCCGCGAAATCGGCCGGGGTCGCTAAGGAAGAAGGAGAGGAATGGGGAATTGGCGGATCTGGAAGACTGCCCTGCTGCGGTTGCAGATGGATGAGAGTGCGGTGGTGGGGGAGGAAGAAGTGGGGTGGGTTGGGGGGAGAGGTGGTTTGGTGGGGACCGAAGGCTGCCGCTTCGGCCTAACACGGATGAGCCGACCATGTGGCACCTGGGGCGAGGGACGAAAACGACCGCGCGACACCTGAGCGATCGATCGCGATCCAACGACGCAGACACGCGTGTGCTCTGTAAGACAAACGAGCCAGCGAGCACTTTTTAGGTTTTACTCCCTCCTTTTCGGTTTATAGGGCTTATTTCAAAATTTTAGTTTTTCCATTTTATAAGGCTCAATTTGGTTATTTTCCATCACATGTTTAGATTTCAAGGTGCATTAAATCATTGCATGCAAGTACTAAGAGAAAATTGACCAATGCATGTAATTTATGCATGCATGCATTGCAATTATTGCATTGGTAACCATACTTTTTTGAGGAAAACAAGAGCATTAATTGGGTGCTTTTGCAAACTACAAAAAGTATTCCACCACTCATCATTTATCTTGGTCGGTAAGAATTTTGAATTGAGCCTTATAAATCGGGAAGGAGAGAGTAGGTTATAAAAATGTGCAATTTCTATGTAAAATCTGGGAACACATGCATGCACCTTTCCCCAAGAAGATGTGGATGCCGATACACGTTCTCATGGTAGAAAAATAAGTCTCATGCATTGGTGCATGCATGCATTCCCGATCTGACTTTCTCTCATCTCGCCGTCTCTCCAGCTCTCCATCCATCAATTAATTCGTAGACACACCTCACGGGCGCACACCGGGAACCGAAACGCGCCGTCGGAGTTTGCATGCCACCGGAGTAATGTGGAGCGGACGTACGGCTGTTGGGTTCTTCACTCGGCCTGGCCTCCATATAATCTCAAGCATCTTTTATGCGTGCGATCTTTGACCCTGAAGCAAGTTAAGTCAGAGGAGAAATGGCTCATGGCAGCAGCGGCGACGGCGGGGGAGGAGACGGAGATCTGGCCGTGGTGTCCGTGGAAGCGAAGCCGCAGCCGTGGCGAGCGCCCGCCCTCGACGTGCCGCCCTTCCTCATCTTTGAGAAGTGCAGGGCGCCGGAGCTCTTGGACTGCCATGCCTGCCACCTCCCCCTCAAACCGCCTATCTTCTCGGTAGGTTGTTTGCAGATTGATTAGAGTCATGGTGATTATAACTTCTTGCCATGGAAACGACTGCTCGTCTTGATCCTTATATATTATAATAATTCGCAGTGCGACGACGGGCATCTGATGTGCTCGTGCTGCCGCGGTGCGCACGGCGAGGACTCCGGCCGCGTCGCCGCCCACTGCCGCCTGGCAGACGCCTACGCCGGTGCCGTCAAGCTGCCGTGCGACTACGTCAAGTTCGGCTGCGAGGCAGGCCTCGTCGTGTACCACGACGCCGCGGATCACCGCCGCGCTTGCCAGTACGCGCCCTGCTACTGCCCCGAGCGGGCCGGGCCCGGGGGCGGCGAAGGCGGCTGCGACTTCTCCGGCTCCCGGCAGATGCTCCTCGACCACATCTCCACGGAACACTCCCGCCCCGTCATCGTCGTCCGCTATGGCCAGCCGGGGAAGCTCAGCCTGCCCCTGACCCGGCGCTGGCACGTCCTCGTCGGCGAGGAGGATATGGCGGACCGGCAGCGGAACGTGTTCCTGCTGGTCCTCGCCGAGCAAGACAAGGGCGCCGCGGTGTCGATGGTGTGCGTCAGGGCGGACGAAGGCGCACCGGCGGTGCCGCAGTTCTCGTACAAGCTCACCGTGGAGCACGCCGGCAGTGGTGCGAGGGTGACGTTCGAGTTGCCCGTGATGACATGCAGCTCCCTGCCCGGTGGCACGCCATGGCCGGACGAGGTCACGTCTCTGTACGTGCCGAAAGCGTATTTGTCTGGCGACGCTGTCCCCCTCGGCATCCACATTGACAAACTCGTTCCTCCTCCTCTTCCTCCTCCTTCTGACACTACTCCTCCTGCGCCGGCAACCGCCGCCGTCTTCAAGTTCACAGCGACAGATCAAGGCAACAAGAAACGAAAATCTAGCAATCCGAGGAAACTCTAGTCAAACAAGACCAGCTAGCTAGTATGTCATAGCAACTAGCTATATTGCCATGTGAAATGCATCGTTTATATATCTAATGAGTTTGGTTTTTGTTAAGGGGCCTGCTAAAAATCAGTCAACTGAAATTTAACCAAGTCTCAGTCAACCATGCAACATTTTATGACATCGTTTGCTATATCTTTTTCTACCGGTTGCAACATCTGTCTTGCTGGTTGTAAAATGGCGTCCCTCATCGGTTGTAGCACGTCATCTCACCGGTTACAATATCCTTTATTGACGATTGTAGCATTTTAGTTAGAACGGTCGCCGCATTTATTGTTGTTGCTTGCAATACCGGCGCAACATTTTTTGTCACCGTTTGGAGTATCCAGCCGTGCTGCTTGTTGCAAAAAAATTATGCTAACGTCACTCGGCTGAGTTCTAGACACACCCTTTTGTTAATCTGAATAACGCTTTCTGTGCTCTCTTTTCTATTGCCTCGTGCACACCCTGGCGTTACGGATTATGTTATACATTTGAATGCACAAGATGCATGAATTAAAACAACCTTTTGTTGGGTCACTAATTATTGGCACTTGAGGAAAATATCCTTAGAAAAGTACTGTCCTGGAAAATGCTACTCCGGTCGGAGCCATTCCATCTCTACCTTTTTTCATGAAAAATACAAAAAGCTTGTGTATCATTCATTGATAAGTAGGAGAAAAATAACTACACAAGGTGTGGAAAAAGTAAAGAGGGATACAACATAGCACAAAACTCTCCTAGCTCGAACTCCAGCCGACAAGGCAAAGAGGCGAGATACAAGGTATCTAGGCCACGTCACGACCAATGCCCGGCAACATCATCGCACCAACACGACTCTAGGCTAGACCAGATCAACGTACCTCCCCCCTATGCGCCTAGAGAATCGGCAAGTGGGATGCAAGACCTGCCCGTAGTGGAAGGAGAAGCCTTGGAGAGAGCGTCGTTGAGGTCGTACATTGTGCCCCATATGCCACACCATGAGGAGCAGCCCGGACCAGCAAAGCGTCCGGAATCCAACACCGAACACACCACGAGCAACAAACAACGCCTTCATAAAGGATACGATGCTGAGACGCCCTCGCTTCCTGATCTAGTGAACCGGATATGGGGTTTCCCCCGATACTTTGGTAGGGTCACGGATAAGAGGCCATGGCAACACCTCCAACTAGGGGACGACATCTGCAGGTATCACCCGCCACCAGCATCGGCAAACCGAGTAGGGCATTCGCCCAACCAAATTTTGCACAATCCCAAAGACTGCAGGATCAACATTCACCCCGCAAAAAAAAAGGATCAACATTCGAAGGCATGGAAATCATAGTAGGCGAGAACACGACCGTCGTAAGAGGAGTCGTACCCATCACCGAGGAAGGTGACAATGGGTGCCGCCAGACGCTCTACCACGGACAACCACTGTGGGATAGGTCGAGCAAGGGGGAGGTCTGAATGCACCGCCATTAGCACACCATAGCCAACCCAAGAGAAAGAGGCATGGTCGTGACGAGGTCCGCCACTGGGAGGATGTTGGACAACCAAAGACCAGGGGGCCAGGAGCACGACCACGTCCATCCTGAGAGGATGCGTGGCCGGGATGAGGTCATACCGCTAAGATGACGCTGGACAGCTAGTCCAAGCGGGGTGAGTGGCCGGGAGAGGTGGAGTTTAGGGGAGGATCACTACCAGAAAAACTGCGTTTGCCGACGGCCGAATCTATGCCGACGGCCCCCGTCGGCATCGCCGCACCTATGCCGGCGGCCGGGGATGGGCCGTAGGCGTAGAAAAGCCGTCGGCACACATTAATCTATGCCGACGGGGCTGTCGGCATCGACGAGGCCGTCGGGACCGCCCGAGAAACGCCTACGGGGCCCGTGCGCATAGGACAGGCCGTCGGCATATCCTGGGCCCACCTCCCCGGTCAGTGCTGACCACTTGACGACGTTTATCCTACGCCGACGAGCGGTAACGGCGGCCGTCGGCATATCTGTGGCAGAGGTATGCCTACGGCACAGCCGTCGGCATAGGCTCCTCTGCCACGTCAACGATCCGTGTGCCACACCACATCATCGATCCGTGTGTGCACAGATATGCCGACGGCCTTAACGTCGGCATATGTTTACTTTACTTAATATTTTATTTTATCTGTGGCAGAGATATGCCTACGGCATGGCCGTCGGCATAGGCCCCTTCGCCACGTCATCGATCTGTGTGCCACGCCATGTCATCGATCCGTGGGACAATCTGCGTGTGTGCACAGATATGCCGACAGCCTTGCCGTCGGCATACGTGTATTTTATTTTATTTATTTATTTTTACTTTGTTTTGTTATTTTTACTTTATTTTAGTTTTTGATTTTGCATAAGATAATTATGCCTTATCTAAAAAACATACCCGATGGTATATCGATTGCCCCCCATTACGAACGTCGCTATCACCGTGTCACGGAGGGGGGAAACGGTCGACACGGAAGGAATTCTGGTTGGTGGGGGGATTCGGGGTGTAGCTATGTCACCGAAACATTGCACAGGTCTCGATGCATATGTGAAAGTGTTCATGCATGCGTAGACGCCCGTCTTGGGGCTCCGGGGTGTGCCCCCCCTCACGGACGGCGCCGCCGCCGGCACCTGGAGGGGGAAAACGGACGCGTGGGGTCTACACGGAGGGGATGTTGCTGTGGGTCTGGCCTGGATGTTGCTCCAAAGTGTTCCTATGGGCTGACCTAACAGAACCGGGTGGGGAGGTCCACTGGTCAAAGCCCGTCCGTGCAAAGTCAAAGGGGTGGATCCCGTGGTCAAACGCTACAGGGTTAGGCGGGACGGGGGCACTGGGGGTAGCAATGCCACCGGAGCGTCGCACCGGGCCCTCATACATGCGGGGTGGTGTGGTGGCATGTTCGAAGAGGCGGGACGCGTCTCCGGTGCGTGGGCCCCCTCACGGACGGTGATTACACGGTAGTAGATGTTCTGCGGTAACGATGCAGCGTCAATATTACTAAATACTTGGAGCGCGATAAAATCATGAGTTTTTTTCCACGACGTGGGCACATGTGCTATAGGAATGATGGTATTTTTTCATAATTTTTGGTGATGGAGAAGTATCCGAAAAATTCCCTCTACGCGGATTGCCCTTCGCGCGTCTACGGCTGTGGCCGGCGGCCTCCGGGGGCTAGCATGCCGCCAAATCTTGCACCGGCGGCCTCTCACAAGTCTGGAAGTGTTGTGGCGGTTGCAAACGCCCGACACGCGTGTCCGGGGTGTGCCCCCCTCACGGACGGCGCCGCCGCCGGCACCTGGAGGGGGGAAAACGGACGCGTGGGGTCTACGCGGAGGGGATCTTGCTGTGGGTCTGGCCCGGATGTTGCTCCAAAGTGTTCCTATGGGCTGACCTAACACAACCGGGTGGGAAGGTCCACTGGTCAAAGCCCGTCCGTGCAAAGTCAAAGGGGTAGATCCCGTGGTCAAACGCTACAAGGTTAGGCGGGACGGGGGCACTGGGGGGTAGCAATGCCACCGGAGCGTCGCACCGGGCCCTCATACATGCGGGGTGGTGTGGTGGCATGTCCGAAGAGGCGGGACGCGTCTCCGGTGCGTGGCCCCCCTCACGGACGGCGATTACACGGTAGTAGACGTTCTGCGGTAACGATGCGACGTCAATATTACTAAATACTCGGAGCGCGATAAAATCATGAGCTTTTTTGCACGACGTGGGCACATGTGCTATAGGAACGATGGTATTTTTTCATAATTTTTGGTGATGGAGAAGTATCCGAAAAATTCCCTCTACGCGGATTGCCCTTCGCGCGTCTACGGCTGTGGCCGGCGGCCTCCGGGGGCTAGCATGCCGCCAAATCTTGCGCCGGCGGCCTCTCACAAGTCTGGAAGTGTTGTGGCGGTTGCAAACGCCCAGCACGCGTGTCCGGGGTGTGCCCCCCTCACGGACGGCGCCGCCGCCGGCACCTGGAGGGGGGAAACGGACGCGTGGGGTCTACACGGAGGGGATCTTGCTGTGGGTATGGCTCGGATGTTGCTCCAAAGTGTTCCTATGGGCTGACCTAACACAACCGGGTGGGGAGGTCCACTGGTCAAAGCCCGTCCGTGCAAAGTCAAAGGGGTAGATCCCGTGGTCAAACGCTACAGGGTTAGGCGGGACGGGGGCACTAGGGGGTAGCAATGCCACCGGAGCATCGCACCGGGCCCTCATACATGCGGGGTGGTGTGGTGGCATGTCCGAAGAGGCGGGACGCGTCTCCGGTGCGTGGCCCCCCTCACGGACGGTGATGACACGGTAGTAGACGTTCTGCGATAACGATACGGTGTCAATATTACTAAATACTCGAAGCGCGATAAAATCATGAGTTTTTTTGCACGACGTGGGCACATGTGCTATAGGAACGATGGTATTTTTTCATAATTTTTGGTGATGGAGAAGTATCCGAAAAATTCCCTCTACGCGGATTGCCCTTCGCGCGTCTATGGCTGTGGCCGGCGGCCTCCGGGGGCTAGCATGCCGCCAAATCTTGCGCTGGCGGCCTCTCACAAGTCTGGAAGTGTTGTGGCGGTTGCAAACGCGCGGCACGCGTGTCCGGGGTGTGCCCCCCTCACGGACGGCGCCGCCACCGGCACCTGGAGGGGGGAAACGGACGCGTGGGGTCTACACGGAGGGGATCTTGTTGTGGGTCTGGCCCGGATGTTGCTCCAAAGTGTTCCTATGGGCTGACCTAACACAACCGGGTGGGGAGGTCCACTGGTCAAAGCTCATCCGTGCAAAGTCAAAGGGGTAGATCTCGTAGTCATACGCTACAGGGTTAGGCGGGACGGGGGCACTGGGGGTTAGCAATGCCACCGGAGCGTCGCACCGGGCCCTCATACATGCGGGGTTGTGTGGTGGCATGTCTGAAGAGGCGGGACGCGTCTCGGGTGTGTGGCCCCCCTCACGGACGGCGATTACACGGTAGTAGATGTTCTACGGTAACGATGCGGCGTCAATATTACTAAATACTCGGAGCGCGATAAAATCATGAGTTTTTTTGCACGACGTGGGCACATGTGCTATAGTAACGACGGTATTTTTTCATAATTTTTGGTGATGGAGAAGTATCCGAAAAATTCCCTCTACGCGGATTGCCCTTCGCGCGTCTACGGCTGTGGCCGGCGGCCTCCGGGGGCTAGCATGCCGCCAAATCTTGCGCCGGCGGCCTCTCACAAGTCTGGAAGTGTTGTGGCGGTTGCAAACGCCCGGCACGCGTGTCCGGGGTGTGCCCCCCTCACGGACGGCGCCGCCGCCGGCACCTGGAGGGGGGAAACAGACGCGTGGGGTGTACACGGAGGGGATCTTGCTGTGGGTCTGGCCCGGATGTTGCTCCAAAGTGTTCCTATGGGCTGACCTAACACAACCGGGTGGGGAGGTCCACTGGTCAAAGCCCGTCCGTGAAAAGTCAAAGGGGTAGATCCCGTGGTCAAACGCTACAGGGTTAGGCGGGACGGGGGCACTGGGGGGTAGCAATGCCACCGGAGCGTCGCACCGGGCCCTCATACATGCGGGTGCCTACACCTGCCACCATGCTTCTACAACCGTAGGAGGGCCACCGCAACACCTGGCGGCATTGCTACCCCCAGGCACCCCGTCCCGTCTAACCCTGACACAGACGACCGCCGGGTCTATCCCTTTGACTTTTGCTGGACGTAGTTTGACCGGCGGGCCTTTTCACCTTGTTGTCATAGCCCAGCCATAGCTACACCCCCCAACACAGTCCCGGCACAACCCACCCCAAGATTCCCTCTGCGTCGGCCCGACGTGGCCGTTTCCCCCTCCGGGGCACGGCGGCATCCACGCCCGTGAGGGGGGAGGGGGCACACCCCGGAGCCGCGTGCCTGCGCCTGCCACCATGTTTCCACAACCATAGGAGGGCCCACCGCAACACCTGGCGGCATTGCTACCCCCCACAGGTACCCCGTCCCGTCTAACCTCTCCGTGACACGACGGAAGAAGGCCGTGTGGGGGGCAATCGATATATGTTTTCTGTACATTTAAGTTAATGAAATTAGTATTGGAAACTGAAAAATAGTAATAATTGAATTTATAAAAAAAATGCCGTAATTTTTTTTAAAAATGTCGTAACAAAAAAAATGCTAAGTAGCTATGCCGACGGCTAGGCCGTCGGCATATATCATACCATATCCACTCGGCTCAGGCACCCGACACGCGGCTCCGGGGTGTGCCACCCTCACAGGCGTCGCTGCCGCCATGTCTCGGAGGGGGGAAACGGCCACCACAGCTTACACACAGCCAACTGAGAAGGTGGAGAAGTATGTGAACATAGATTGGTGGCGAGGTGGAACTATTTTTTACAGTGTGCTGAGAGCCAGACATTAATAATTACATTTTGTTAGGACATTTTTTAAATAAATTGAATTTAATGTAAACAAAAAACAAAAAAGCAGGTATGCCGACGGCACAACGGTCGGCATAGGTGGAAAGAACCTATGCCGACGACTATACCGTCGGCATACCTCACACCTTATCCAACCGGGCACCCCACGCCCCGACCACTCATTCGACCTAACCCCCTCATCCACCCTCCTTGCTCGATCCAGCCCCACCGCCGCTTGATCCCCGCCCTCCGCCACTCGATCCCCCCGCCACCGGCCATCCCAGCCCCGCACCGCCGACGCCCCCATCTGCACCGCTGCCGCCCCCGTCCTGGCCGCGTCGCACCGACCCCTCCCCACGCTCCTCGCCCCCCGTCCCTGCCCCGCATCACGCGTCCTCCCTCTGCACTGCCGCCAGCTG
>NC_041382.1:608529960-608550363 GCF_002162155.2 Triticum dicoccoides | reverse complement strand
TCTCGCCCCGCACCGCCGCCAACCATCCCCGCCCGCCCCGCATCGCCGCTGGTCGTTCCCGGCCGCCCCATCCCGGGACTGGCCCCGTCGTCCTCGCCCCCTTCTCAACCCTCCTGCTCGTGGTGAGCTGGCTGCGGCCACGGCTCCGGCGGTCCGACGCCCCCTTCCCGGCCCTCCTCTGCTGCTGGTGAGCACCGGGGAGCCCCCAGCCGCCCACGCTCCGCCACCCGTTGCCGGCCCCTCCGACACCACCTCCGCCACCACGTCCCCTGCCCCCTCGGTGAGCTCCCCCGTCATCCTGCCGCTCCCCCCGCTGCTGCTGTTGCTCCCCTACCGCTATTGTGCTGCTAGATGAATGGATGGATAGATAGTTAGATGAATGGATGGATAGATAGTTAGATAAATAGATAGTTAGATGAATGGATGGATAGATAGTTTTTAGGTCGATGGATGTATGGATAAATTTTTCTTAGATGGATTCATGGATGTTGTTAGAATCATAAATGGTGGATGGATGTAATGTCGGTGAATTTTTTTAGAAACTTTGTTTGTCATATATTTAATGTTAGGTCATGTTGACGAATGTATGTTGGTAAAGTTAATGATAGATGAATGGATGGATGGATGTTGGACAAAATTTGACACTTGACTGAGATGTGATGATCTTGTTATATTTTGATACTCATAATGATCTTGATAAAATAATTGAAGACAAAATTTTGAGACTTACTAAGATGTGATGATCTTGCTAAAAAAATGATACTCATGATGATCTTGCTAAAAAATAGAAGACAAAAGTTTGACACTTTACTGAGATGTGATGATCTTAGTTGTTCTTTCGGTGATAGATGATTGGTAGATGATGATGTTGATGATAGATGATGGTGTTTTTTTATGCTTCGATAATTTTTAGATGATGATGATGTTTTTTTATGATTCGATGATTGTTAGACGATGATGATGATATTGTGATGTTCTATGAGTTGTGATGTTCCAATTTTTTATCGCGATGGATTTTGCAGGCTTTGTGGTGTCGCATTTCATCGGAGTGACCATTGTACGACGCGTTGGTCCCCCTGAGCATCCCTCTGCTGTTCGACTACTTCCTCTACAGCCGAGGGTGAGCTATAAGTCTATCTCCTCCATTTTTTCATATCACTAGATTTCATTCTCAAGTCAACTGACATAACCTAGGCGTCTCCCGTCCGAAAGGATTGCATGGATAAATATGCATTCAATTGCATATTTATCACCACAGCTCTTTTGGATTGTCTAGCGTTTTCCACGGACAGCCCGAGGATGTGTAGATTGGGTATGTTCTCCATGTTCTACCCCGTTCCGAGACAGGATTTCGGCGGCGCCTCCCCATTGTTCTCTGGAGCACATTCTCTCGGCTATTTTCCGAGACGTGTATCTGGAGAACAACGGGGAGGTGCTGCCGAAATTTTGTCTCGGAACGGGGTAGAATGGAGAACGTACTCAATCTACACATCCTCGGGTGGGATTAGGATCCATCTTTACCTATTAGAGATGTAGGTGGATTAAACACGGTAGAAACTGAAAATTTGATGTGATTAATTTAAGTGAATTCTTAATTATGTTGTGTGGGATGCAAAAAAGCAGAGGATGTCAGATAATCAGTGGATGTACAGTGGTTTTATCCGTCGGAATCGAGTAACATCAGAGTGGATCGCGAAAACCGATGTGTATTTGAAGGAGATATTCCGTCGTCCAATGAGAATTATCCCACCATGCCCCTGTGCGAGATGTGCCAGACGTCACCGTAGAAATCAGACGGACATGAGTGAGCACCTTCGCACGCACGGATATATGCCAAACTTTGACATGCCGCCGATAAACATAGCCGAGCAGGACCGTGGTAGAGAGGAGGTGATGCGACAACACATCGATGGATATGAGGACGACGGGGCCAGGGACATGCTAGATGATGTCATTGTTGCAGAAATGGCAAACGCGACACCTTCAGAGAATGAACCGGAGGAGCCGGAGGCAACCACAAAGGCCTTCTTGGAGGTCTTGGCCTCGTCGAAGAAACCTCTTTATGCGGGTGTGAAAATATCTCAGCTGGATGCCATCTCGCAACTGATTGCAGTCAAGGCTGAGTACGGCTGTAGCCAGAAATGCTTCGAAGCATTCCTGGGAGTATGGGCTAACAGCCTCCCTGAGGGTCATGAACTGCTGAAAAGCATGTACGGTACAAAGAAAATCATGAAGGCACTCTCTATGGATTATGAGAAAATAGATGTTTGCCCGAAGAATTGCCTTTTGTTTAGGCACGAGTATGCGGATGACAAGTACTGTAGGAAGTGCGGTTCGTCTCGGTACATTGAGGTGGTCGGTGAGGATGGTGAGAAAAAGCAGCTAACCATCCCCGTTAAGGTTCTTCGATATCTTGATTTTATAAAAAGACTGCAGCGCCTTTTCATCACGAAGGAGTCTGCCAAAATGATGAAGTGGCACAAGGAAGGTATAAGGTACAATCCAAAAAAATCGTACATCCATCGGGAGGGGAAGCATGGAAGTCATTCGATGAAGAATACCCCGAGGAAGCAGCCGAGGCTGGGAATGTCAGAATAGCCATATCAGGTGATGGGTTGAATCCATATGGTATGTCGTCCAATCCATACAGCTGCTGGCCTGTGTTTGTAATTTCGCTCAATCTTCCTCCCGGTGCCCTAATGCAACGGAAGACCATGTTCTTGTCGCTCATCATTCCAGGGCCTGACTACCCGGGGAAGCAATTGGGTGTGTTTATGCAGCCGCTTGTGGATGCTTTGCACCATTCTTTGTACTTTCCGAGGTTGACATACGACTGGGATCTGCAGAGAAATTTCTTGATGAAAGTTTGGTTGCACTATTGCATGCATGACTTTCCCGGCTATGCTCTATTCTGTGGATGGTGTACAAGTGGTAAGATGCCATGCCCAGTGTGCATGCAGGCTCTGCGAATGATTTGGCTGAGTAAGGGTGGCAAGTATGTAGCCTTTGACCTGCATCGACAGTTCCTCCCTCTAGACCATCCAGACAGGAAAGACAAGAAGAACTTCATGAAAGGCCGGGTTGTTCATGAAGTAACCGAGATTCCAACATTTTCGGGGGCAGATGTTCTTGCTCAGCTAAAAGCTCTCAAGCCTAAAGTCAAAGGAAAAGCCAAAGCCAAAGCCAAAGGCTTCGAGGGATATGGTGAGACGCACAACTGGATGCACATTACCCCCTTCTCGCAGCTTCCCTATTTCAAGGACCTCAAACTTCCTTACAATATTGATGTGATGCACACCGAAAAGAATGTGGCAGAGTCCCTTTTCCACACGATCCTCAACATTCCTGATAAGACGAAGGATAACGTAAAAGCTAGAGCCGATCAACAGAGAATTTGTGATAGACCACGCCTGAACATGAAGCCTCCCACAGGCGGTCGAAAAAACTGGTTCAAGCCAGATGCTGACTTTGTCCTTAAACCGCCAGAAAAAAAGAAGTACTTATCTGGCTGAAACAAATTTTGAACTTCACCGATGGTTATGCATCGAATATAAGTAAGGGAGTTAATCTTTCAACGGGCAAAGTGACCGGCCTGAAGAGTCATGACTACCATGTGTGGATTGAGCGGATAATGCCGGTGATGGTTCGAGGCTATGTCCCCGAGCATGTCTGGCGAGTGCTTGCCGAGCTTAGCCATTTCTTCCGCACGCTCTGTGCTAAAGAAGTAAGTAAAGAGGTGATTGAAAAATTGCATAAGAAGGCACCGGAGTTGATAGTCAAGCTAGAGAAGATCTTTCCGCCAGGCTTCTTTACTCCGATGACACATCTCATTCTGCACCTCACGAACGAGGTATTGTTGGGGGGCCCTGTGCAAAATCGCTGGCAGTACGGCCCTGAGAGGCAGAACAAGCATCTTCGACGGAAATGTGGAAACAAAGCTAAGATTGAAGCTTCCATAGTTGAGGCAGTTGTCCTAGAGGAGGTGTCAGACCTCAGGACATCATACTATCCAGACCACGTTCCCCATCTGCATAACAAGGTGCCTCGATACAATATAGAAGAGCCCAAGTATCAACCCAGACTCGATCTATTCAACGCGCAAGGTGGGAGGGCTGGGGCCTCGAAATCTTATAACATGCCACGACAAGAGTGGGAGGACCTCATGTTCTATATCTTGCACAACATCAAGGAAGTTGAGGAAGTGTGGATGAGGTAATACCACTACACATTCCTTTATGTCTTCCACATCATCATGTTTCATGTTCACTTAGTCCCGGTCTAACATCGCTTATCTTTTTTTAGTGATTTCGTTCAAGAGGAATGGACGGGAGTGAATCCTCCTACTGAGGCAGAGGCACTTACTCTTCTCCGTCATGGAAACCCTGGACGTAAAAATTTTGTTGCTTGGTTCATGGACAAAGTAATTTTCCACACTCCCCTATTAAATACCTACTTCAACATTTATTAGTTAACCGAACTAATGCACGCAACAATTTCCATTATACTTGTAGGGAAAAGATCCGAACATATCTATGGATGATGAATTGAGATGGGTTTCCATGGGTTTTGACCCTGCCGTCATGACATGTAAAAAGTATGATGTGAATGGGTATCGCTTCCATACAGAGGAGCACCAAAACAGCCGCCTCGATCCCAAAACTAGGAGTGTACACCCCCGGTCAAAATTCAGTAGACTACTACGGAAGGGTACAAAATATATACGAGGTTAAATTCCGCCAGGGGCGTGAGACCCTAAGTCTGCCTGTGTTCAAATGCCGATGGTTCGATCCGCGGGAGGGGGTAAAACATACGCCTTCCATTGGTTTGGTCGAAGTTAAACCATCAACCGTCTATGCCGGAGCCGATCTCTTCATTGCGGCTACCCAAGCTACACAAGTATATTATCTGCCTTACCCATGCCAAAAAGTGTATCTAAAGGGTTGGGAAGTTGTGTTCAAGGTGTCGCCACATGGTAAGCTACCAGACCCGAATGAAGACGATTACTACAACATTAACCCCATGACATACGAGGGAGTGTTCTATCAAGAGCAACCTGATGATGATGATGATGATGTGGTTAGAAACGATGACGCTAGACCATTGGATGATGATGATGTGGACCCAACATCGACGATGCACGGAATGATGGTGAGACCATTGTCAATGAAAATGACATACTTATGCTAGAAAAGTTAGACGAAGACGCTGACGACGAGGAAGAGCCTCCACCTCCGTCGGACAATGAAGATGATATGATTGATAGTGATGATGAGACGGACCGAGAAAGAGGTTACAACAGTGATGATTCATATGGGTTCTAGCAGATGTACGTTTCAAGTATTTTTTTCTATAGTTTAGGAATATGCCTTTTTATGCATTTTTATTAATGTGTTTATTATCATGCCTTTTCCTTCATTTCATTAATTTACTAATTGCTTTTTCTCTTTTCAATGCAGGTTCGTGGAACATGGGCAAGGGGAAGGCCGACGGCATGGGTTTCCTACGCAAGGTCGTCGGCCTGCCTAGTCGGAGTGGTCGAGCACGTAATCCTCCCCCTCGGCTACTTGACGATGACTCATCACAGGAGGTCGAGGGAGAGGTGCCCCTAGAGGAGGAGGGGGCGGGGGGAGAGCCTCTAGAGGATGAGGTGCTGGGGGGAGAGCCACTACAGGGGGTCGCGGCCAGAAACAGCGCACCCTCACCGACTTAGGGGTGTTGTCTTCGAAGCCCTCCTCTAGTGAGGTACCCTCCTCTAGTGAGGTACACTCTAGGGAGGAGGAGGAGAAGGAGGAGGAGGTGGTGGAGGAGGAGGAGGAGGAGGAGGTGGAGGAGGAGGCAGGTGAGGAGGAGGAGGAGGAGGTTGGGAAGGAGGTTGGGGAGGGGGAGGCAGGCGAGGAGGAGGGTGGTGGCGGGGATGATGGTGGTGACGGGAAGGGGGTTGACATGAAGGGGTGGCTACGTGGCAACGCAAAGCTACCAAAGCAGGTTCCTGCTACTGAGGAGCAGAAGTGTCTCATTGAGCCCACGGGAAAAGAGTAAGTGGTTCATTATGTTGCTTGTCACATGCTTATTCCGGTTGTTATTTATTTTTCTTGTCACATGCTAATAGTTCATTCTTTTGCAGCAACTGGATATATTCTAAAGGGGTCCGTATTCCCAACGGCCTCATCACCGTCTTGCTGAAGTTATATTGGCCGGGGTTGTACTGTCCTGATCCAGTCAGGCAGCCGGACCATCGGGTTTTGGCCACGAGCTGGGACCACTGGGAAGCGGCCCGCCATGCGGACCATGAGACCCATGCCAAGGCCGTGATCACTACTTTCTGGGTGAGTTCTCTTCAGAATCACAAGTCCATTCTAGTTTCATGAATGATTTAACTCATGGCTTCTCCCGTTCTTGTTTCATGCATGATTGTAGAAATTCTATCGAGTTCTTCCGGAGCACAGGGCTAGAGCGGACCAGATCGTGCTGCGCCAATGCAAGAAGAAGGCCCGCCAGATGCAGTACGAGGTGCGCTATGTGGCCATCTCCACATACTACCACGACTATCTTGGTGTGAAGATGACCAAGGAAGAATCGCGAAGGATGGGCATTACCTTGGAGAGGCCCGAGTTCTTGGCGGTAAGTATAAAAGATTTTTCATTATGCTTTCATTACCTTGTGGTACATTATGCTTTATGCTTTATGCTTCCATAACACCAATTTGGACACACCTACATGCCATTATGCTTTTATTATGTAGGTGTGTCCAAATTGGTGTTATGGAAAAGACGAGTCCTGGGCGGCATTGGTGGATCTTTGGTGTGATGAGGCTGGAGCCTGGGCGGCTATGAGAACCCAAAATAAGGCTAATAGAGGGACGGAGGGAGTACATGCTCAGGGAAACCGAAACCACTATCTCCACAAGGCAGTTAATGTATGACTAACCCCATTAAACATTCTTCTTCTTCTATTTACCATCACTTTCTTATGTATGACTAATCTCTGTTTGGTGGTGCAGGAGGAGAAACTGAAGCGGCCGCTCTCACACATGCAGGCGTGGGAGATCGCCCATACGCGGAAGGATCCCAAGCCTGGCGAGCCCAAGTACTACGGCAAGAAGACCGCAGGGAGGAAGAAGGCCTACTCCGAAGCGTATCTGGAGTTACATCCTGACACACCTGACCCCATTGCGGCGCCTCTGGACGACATGGCGGTGGTGAGGATGGGGCCCAAGGAGCACGGTCGGGACGCGGTTCTCGATGCTGTGATCACTCCTAGTATCTCCTACACACAGCTTCGTCGGATCGACCCGAGTCTGAGCCAGCGCACGAGCCAGCCAGTGACTAGTACACAGTCCCTCTTTCAGGAGCAACAATCTGTAATTATTTTCCCTCTTATCTTCATTTCTCACTTCATTTTCCGCATTTAGTAGTTTTATGAGTTCCATTATGTCATACCATAGGCCTACATGGAGTACACACGCCAGGAGACCATGGCGTGGCATCAGAGGCTTTATGAACACCAAGTGCAGAGGGATAGCCAGATGCAGCAGGCTTTTCAGGATATGGCGGCCGACAGGTGTCCTCACTTCCCTACAGCACAATGCCCTCTAGCACAACCAGTGCTGATGAGCTTTGAGGAGTTTGTGGCACAGAACGCTGGCCCCTCGCCGGTTAGTTCATCTCCAATCTATTCACCCAAAGCATGTCATGCCTTTCAATACAGTCATAGATCCCGTGCATATGTCTTTTCAACATGCAGGGAACAGGTGGATCTACCGTTGGCGGTGGTCTTCGCAGCACTCCGGAGACACGGAGCCCAACCACTCCGATCCACGGAGGCGGAGGAGGAGGTGGAGGCGGTCTTGGCGGTAGCGCTGTCGCTAGCAGTGACGACCTGGGCTTTGGCCGTCTTGGCGGTGACGACCTCCACGGTGCTCGATGATCCTTGTGTGGTGATGATGCTTGAGATGACTTGTGTGTGGTGATGATCATTTAGATGACTTGTGTGCTTCTCTATATGCTTATGCTTATGTTGGTTGTGATGATGTTCATTTAGAGACTTGTGTGTGATGATGCTTATGCATATATTGTTGTGATGGTGCCGGATGATATCCCGTTGTGTTTTATATGTCTATGCCATCATATATATCTGCTGATATGTGCTGCTATTTGAATTGAATTGATCTGAAAACAAACAGAAAAAAGAAAAAAAAAGCAAAAGCAAACTATGCCGACGGCTAGGCCATCGGCATAGGGCTAGCGTGAGCTCCCAGTAGCTGACACATGGGCGCCTATGCCGACGGCCTAGCCGTTGGCATAGTTTGAAACTAAGCCGACGGCTAGGCCGTCGGCATAGGCGCCCACGTGTCAGCTACTGGGAGCTCTGTATGAAGGACTATGCCGACGGCCTGGCCGTCGGCTTAGTTTCAAACTATGCCGACGGCCCAGCCGTCGGCATAGCCCCGGTCCACGAGCAGCAGCTGGTCGCCACGTGGCACACCTATGCTGACGGTCTAGCCGTCGGCATAGTTTTTGACTAAGCCGACGGCTAGGCCGTCGGCATAGGGGTGCCACGTGGCAACCAGTGGTTGGGCAGACTTGACGGCGGCCGCCGTTAGGCGTGATCATTGCCGACGGCCGGGGCCGTCGGCATAGATGTACGGCCCCCGTCGGCGTATCATATATGCCGACGGCTTTTCTGTGCCGACGGCCTCCCTGGCTGTGCCGACGCATATGTTGCTGACGGCCCTATGCCAACGGGGGCCGTCGGCATAGGCCTATCCCGACGGGACTCAGGCCTATGCTGACGGGCCTGGCCGTCGTCATAGGGTGCGATTCCGGTAGTGGATGGGGGCAACAAGCCGCACCTGGCACTGCCGGAGACGACGACCGGAAGGAACCATGGCGGCGATGCCAAATCCGCAACCAGAAGAAGACACGAGGAGCGGCACCACCAAGAGCGTGAGACGGAGCAGAGCCACCGGGTCCGCCTTGAGGAGACACGTCGTTGGCCACTGGAAGAGGCGCTAACGGACCATCAAGAGGCAGGCCGCCAGCCACAAGGCCCACACGAGGAGAGCCGCGCAGCAGGGGAGACCCTCCTTCACTCGCCGCCTCCACTATGTGAGCTTCACTCGGTGGTGGCCTTCGGCGGCGACGAGGGGAGTAGCTGGAGGAGGGGTGGCCGATGGCGGCGTGATGGGGGAGGGGGCTGATGTCTACTACGCAACCTTCTTCTTGTAAACGTTGTTGGGCCTCCAAGTGCCGAGGTTTGTAGGACAGTAGCAAATTTCCCTCAAGTGGATGAACTAAGGTTTATCAATCCGTGGGAGGCGTAGGATGAAGATGGTCTCTCTTAAACAACCCTACAACCAAATAGCACAGAGTCTCTTGTGTCCCCAACACACCCAATACAATGGTAAAATGTATATGTGCACTAGTTCGGCGAAGAGATGGTGATACAAGTACAATATGGATGGTAGATATAGATTTTTTGTAAACTGAAAATATAAAAACAACAAGGTAACAAGTGGTAAAAGTGAGCATAAACGGTATTGCAATGATAGGAAACAAGGCCTAGGGTTCATACTTTCACTAGTGCAAGTTCTCTCAACAATAATAACATAATTGAATCATATAACTATCCCTCAACATGCAACAAAGAGTCACTCTAAAGTCACTAATAGCGGAGAACAAACGAAGAGATTGTGGTAGGGTACGAAACCACCTCAAAGTTATTCTTTCCAATCAATCCGCTGGGCTATTCCTATAAGTGTCACAAACAGCCCTAGAGTTCGTACTAGAATAACACCTTAAGACACAAATCAACCAAAACCCTAATGTCACCTAGATACTCCAATGTCACCTCAAGTATCCATGGGCATGATTATACGATATGCATCACACAATCTCAATTCATCTACTCAAACCAACACATAGAACCTCAAAGAGTGCCCCAAAGTTTCTACCGGAGAATCACGACGAAAACGTGTGCCAACCCCTATGCATAGGTTCATGGGCGGAACCCGCAAGTTGATCACCAAAACATACATCAAGTAAATCACGTGATATCCCATTGTCACCAAAGATACGCACGGCAAGACATACATCAAGTGTTCTCAAATCTTTAAAGACTCAATCCGATAAGATAACTTCAAAGGGAAAACTCAATCCATTACAAGAGAGTAGAGGGGGAGAAGAAACATAAGATCCAACTATAATAGCAAAGCTCGCGATACATCAAGATCGTGCCAAATCAAGAACACGAGAGAGAGAGATCAAACACATAGCTACCGATACATACCCTCAGCCCTGAGGGTGAACTACTCCCTCCTCGTCAAGGAGAGCGCCGGGATGATGAAGATGGCCACCGGTGAGGGTTCCCCCCTCCGGCAGGGTGCCGGAACAGGGTCCCGATTGACTTTTGGTGGCTACAGAGGCTTGCGGCGGCGGAACTCCCGATCTAATCTCTGTTCTGGAAGTTTTAGGGTACGTAGGTATATATGGGTGCAGGAAGTACGTCGGTGGAGCTTCGGGGGGGCCCACGAGGCAGGGGGCGCGCCCTAGGGGGGCCCCACCCTCGTGAGCACCTCCCTTATCTCCTGACGTGGGGTCCAAGTCCATTCGGTAGCTTTCCTTTCAAAAATAACTTCTCCAGTTGATTTCATTGTGTTTCGACTCCGTTTGATATTCCTTTTCTTCGAAACACTGAAATAGGCAAAAAACAGCAAATCTGGGCTGGGCCTCCGGTTAATAGGTTAGTCCCAAAAATAATATAAAAGTGGATAATAAAGCCCAATTTTGCCCAAAACAGTAGATAATATAGCATGGAGCAATCAAAAATTATAGACACGTTGGAGACGTATCAGGGGCTCCCGCCCACGTCGCATGGGTTAGGCAACACGGGGGCCGAGCACTCTAACTCGTATATCTCTATCTTGTATGGTCTATTTTAATGACCTGGTTCATTTATGTTATCCTAAAAGGATAGGAGCTCAACTATCAACTTATTGTAGAACGGACATCATACTTTGATCCTTTTTAAGAGGTTACACTATGGGGACACAAACTTGCATGATGGGACTGGTCTAGTCCAGTAACTTGCAAACTAAAACCAGATGGTCCAAGATCTCATGATGCGGTTTTTCTTCTTCTTGGATAACCTTCTCAAGGGGGGCCTCCAGCACCTCAAGGGGTGTTCCTGGAGTAGCCTACCGATTCCGTCGTGAATCCCATGGAAGCTCAGGCCCATGGTGTACTGCGTCTCTATCGCCGTTAGAATCCTCCCGTCATACATGCTGGTTGTTCCCTACTGTTGAAAATCATATGAGATTTGAGTGATTTGAGCTAGGGATTTGAGGGAGCATGAAGGGGATTTGGGGACACTCTGGATCGTTCCACATCGATCCCTTCTCTCTGTACTCATTTATATTTGTTTATACAATTTACATTTTAGTCCCTAAGAAGTCACCTAATTACAGTATTCATACACCAACACTTCCCCTCAAGATGGGGAAAATATATCCTACAGACCATCTTGCTACAAAACATGGAAAATGTTTTTTCTGGGAGTCCTTTGCTACGAACATCCGCTACTTGACTTGCTGAAGTTACGTATGGAAGGCAAACAACTCCCCTATCAAGCTTCTCCTCGATGAAGTGACGATCAATCTCTATGTGCTTGGTTCGATCATGCTGAACAGGGCTATTAGCAATGTTAATAGCAGCTTTGTTGTCACAGTATAGCATCATAGGCTTGTACCTGTTGAATATGTCAATGTCAATGTGGAGCGGACGTACGGCTGTTGGGTTCTCCACTCGGCCTCGCCACTATATCAGTCTCAAGAATCATTTATGCGTGCGATCTTTGACCCTGTCAAGCAAGCTAAGTCAGAGGAGAAATGGCTCATGGCAGCAGCGGCGACGGTGGCGGTGGAGGAGACAGAGCTCTGGCCGTGGTTCCCGTGGAAGTCAAGCCGCAGCGACAGCCTGCCCTCGACGTGCCGCCCTTCCTCATCTTCGAAAAGTGCAGGGCACCGGAGCTCTTGGACTGCCATGCCTGCCACCTCCCCTCAAACCGCCTATCTTCGCGGTACACTACTGATTATCAACTTGAATCTTAGATCGAGTAGCTTATTTACAGATCGATTAGAGTCATGGTGATTATTACCCCTTGCCATCGGAACGACTGTTGGTCTTGATCGTTACATATTAGTATAATAAATTGCAGTGCGACGACGGGCATCTGATGTGCTCGTCCTGCCACGGCGCGCACGGCGAGGACTGCGGCCGCGTTGCCGCCCACTGCCGCCTGGCAGACGCCTACGCTGCCGCCGTCAAGCTGATGTGCGACTACGTCAAGTTCGGCTGCGAGGCGGGGCTCGTCGTCTACCACGACTCCGTGGACCACCGCTGCGCGTGCCAGCACGCGCCCTGCTACCCCTGAGCGCGACGGGCCTTCGGGCGGCGGCGGCTGCGACTTCTCAGGCTCCCGGGAGATGCTCCTCGACCACATCTCCACGAACCACTCCCGCCAAGTCATCCTCATGCGCTACGGCCAGACGGGGAGGCTCAGCCTTGTTGGAATTAACCAGGTTGTCCAGTCCGGCTCGGACTTGAACCGTCACTACGTAGCCGTGTAGGTATAGGATTAGTAGTAACTTTTGGTTAGCTACTATATATACGTACAGATACCCCTGTAATCTGGAACTCAGATCAATACAAAGCAATCAAACGGGAGCGACACGCTCCCGTGGCCATAATATCGCGTGCGTGTTCGTGTGTCTCCGCGAGTTGTGCTAGTTACGATCGAAGGCGCCGGCGGCTGGTTGTTTGGTTTGTGCGTGTACTAGTTACCTAGCTACGTACGTGAGGAATCCATCCACCAGCTAGTCTGCCTGCTTGCTCCTGGTGTACGTACGCATCTCATCTGACGGACAATTGGCTGGCTAGTGTCGCTAGCGGCTGCTGCGTACGAAGTCGTCTCGACGGAAAGTACTCGTCGAGTCAGGCCTGTAGCCAACATTTGGTATTCAGAGCTTGGTTTGGTCGGTCGTGATCTTTGAAAAGCACTCAAAGGATCATGTCGAACACAGGTAAGGAGATCGTGACGGCGGCAGCGGGAGCACCGATGCCGATGATGAAGGTGTTGCAATTCCTCCGTCTAGATCAAAAGGAAATAAAACACAGGTGCGACACGCAAGCACCTGTTGCCATAAATCGCTACGTGTGTTCTCGGCGACTTGTGCTAGTTCGAATCGATCAACCCTTCAGCGTTGCGTAGTTCTTAGCTAGCCACCACATAAGCATCCACCTACTAGCCAGCCTACTTGCTAGCATCAGTTAGTTCTGTACGTACAGTTTGTGTACGATCGGAAAGTGTCGTGAAATTGTCACGGCAGATGTCCTAATGTAAGGACTTAGTCATGAGACCAACGCATCTATGCGGTAGTTTGAGAGTGGTTGAATGGAACGAGAGACGCAGGACGGATCAACACACAAGACAAGGGTTTACACAGCTTCGGGCCTCAGGAAACATCATCCGATAATAGCCCTACATGCTGTTTGTGGCTAGGTCTCATTATTATCACGAGGGAGTCGCTGTAAACCGGCTCTCCTCTTTGTGACTAGCCCTAAGATTGTTTCTTGTTGCTTGTAACTTGTCCCTCTTTGGGGAACCCTACCCCTCTTTATATATGTTGAAGGGGCGGGTTACATGTGAAGTCCTATTAAAATTAGGACTAGTCTATCTTTAATACAAACCAGATACAAGTCCAGGTCTTAACTCCTTGTAAGACAAATATTCCTCACGCCTTTCCTCTTAAACTGGCCCACCATAACATGAGCCGGCCTTCTGGGCCTTGGGCTTGTCATCCATCTGACCCGCCCGCCGAGTCACCAGTGAGTCATAATGACCAGGCGGGTGGCTTATAAACCGCCAGGTCAGGACGGGTCGCTAGTAAACCGCCAAGTGTCAGCGGGGTCTTTCAATAAACCGCCAAATCCGGCCGGGTTACACTTCCGGCCGGTTTACGCCGAGGGGTATATCCCCGACAGAAAGTACTCGGCCGACTCGACAAACAAAAGTGCTCTCGACAGAAAGAACTCGTCTAAAGAGCAACGTACAGGGGCCTGTGCCAACAAGCCTGCCACTGACACGGCGCTGGCAGGTCCTCATCGACCAGGACGACATGGCCAACCGCCAACCGGCATCGGAGCGTGTTCCTCGTGGTCTTGGCCGAGCGCGACAAGGACTCTGCGGTGTCGCTGGTGTGCGTCAGGGCGGACGGTGACGCACCGGGCGCGCCGCAGTTCTCGTCCAAGCTCGCCGTGGAGCACACCGGCAGTGGCGCGAGGGTGACGTTCGAGTTACTGGTCATGAAAAGCAGCTCCCTGCCCGCTGGCACGCCATGGCCGGACGAGTTTACGTCCCTGTCGGTGCCGAAAGCGTATCTGTCTGGCGACATTGTCCCCCTCACCATCCCCCCTCACCATCCACATTGACAAACACGTTCCTCCTCCTCCCCCTCCTGCTGCCGCCCCTACTAGTCCTCCTCTTCCTCCTCCTCCTTCTCCTGCAGCCTCGGCTACCACCAGCGTCAAGTCCGCGCCGATTGATCAAGGCAGCAAGAAACGAAAATCTATCAATCCGAAGAAACTCTAGTCAAACGACATGCATGACCGACTAGTATTGCATGGCAGCTAGCTATATATATTGCCACATGTGAAATAGATCGTTTTTATATCTAAGTTTGGTTTTTGTTAATCTCAAATAAGGCTACTTCATGTGCTCCCTTTGCTATTGCGTGGTGCACATCCTGGAGTTACTGGTTCTGTTATGAACTTGAGTGCACCATATGCACGAAATCAATATTTTGGCGGGCCACTAAAATTTTGGCACTTGATGAATAATATATCAGTACAAAAACTCAGGCTTGTAAAATGCCACTACAATACACATGCACTCTCGGTCTCTCACTTGCCATTATCCATCTTTTAGACCAATCTTAGAAAGAGGTTTTTTCTTCTAAAGCATACTAGTTTTCACGGACTGAAGTATTCGTGCATTATCACGGTTTTAAATATACCGTTCACCCAAACTAACCCTAATGTTTTAGATTACTATTACTACGGTTTTGAAAATACCCTGCTAAACTAAGCCTAATTAATTTTTCCATGCCACTCGCTCGGGTTGCATTCGTTTATTTCAACAGATCTACTAATTCAATAAGTTAAATCTCAATCAAGTTATGTGATAATGTGAACTCTTATTTCGCCGGTTAGAAGCCATTTTGATCGTTCTAACATACAAAACAACACATATGCATGTTATAGGCTAAAGATAACGGTTGTTTGACATAGATAGCAAGTTGAGGAGGCTGTTGGCAAAGATGACATAGGCCTCTCTCAAGCTCGGGAAAAGAGAGTTAAATATTTCTGCTCTTGGTGAGTTATAAATGGGGAGAGAAGTGAGGCCACTTGATTCTAAAATTTATCAAGCCGCTTTCCGCCAAACGACACAACACGGATTAGTTAGACGGACATCCAGACTCCCGTAAACCTATACACTCACAAGTTATAACCATCAGATTTTACACAAAGATTAGCCATCTCAAAAAACAAAAAAAAATCTAAAAAAAATTACAAGAACAACCACGCAAAATTTATGACGTTGATTGTGGTTTAACTATGTCTCAATCAATTGAGAATTAGCAAATCTGCTAAAACTACTACCCTGGACTACATATAAGGGTCGCTTTGAGATCCTCCAAGCAATGATCACACTACCATGTTTTTTTTTCTTTTTGATCTTACGCAACTGTGCAAGAGAAGTATTTACAGAAACCATCGAATCAATAAGATGCTCGCGCTTCTCCGGCCCGACGGCGAACTCCGATCGTCAGAAGCAGCTCGGCGGTCTGACCTCTCCGGACGTGGACCCGCCGGCATTTCCGCACTTGGCCTGCGCCGGCCGCTTGTGCTTGTACGTCAGCCTAATGTTCCTAAGCTTGATCCCGCTGCAGGGGTTGGTGCTGCTGCAGTTGAACTTCACTGCAACGGGCGTCGCTGATGTGCCCTCGATGTCCGTGTATGATATGTTGCTGATCTGCACCCCCGAGCTCTGCAGGCACACACAACAACACAGCTCATGATATAGTCGATCGATGGGTTGGTTCACGTGTAGTAGTTGCATGCATGTAGGGAAGGAGACGTACATTGCCTGGGCAGTCGACCTTGCGGGGACAGTAGTTCTGGTCGACGAGGATGGGGTTGGCCACACGGTTCATGGTGACCCGTGAGAAGGAGACGTTTGTGACGGAGCCGGAGTTGGGCATCGCCCACGTCTTGATCCGCAGGCCGTTGGTCGTGCCCGTCAGCACCGCCATCTCCACCGTCACGTTCCTCACCCCCTCCTCACCGTCCTGCCACCCTAGACTCCCGATGCTGCGATCGTCCATCCAATGAATACACAAAACCAATGCTACGTTGCGCAAACCACAAGCAAACACAATAATGGATGATGAACTAGCAACTGAAGGTGGCACCTGATTCCGTGGCCCGGACCGCACTCGATGTCCCTGATGAGCACGTTGGAGGTGCCAGGCCCTATGGAGACACAATCGTCGCCGGTGCCGATGGTGGTGTTGAGGATGCTCACATGGCGGGAGTGGCTGACGTGGATGCCGTCGGTGTTGGGGCTGTTGGCCGGTGCGATGATCCGGATGCCTTGGACCGTCACGCCGGCGCAGTCGAAGATGGCCATGTGGAATACCTTGCTGTTGAGCAGCGTCAGCTGCTTCACACTCACGCCCTTGGACTGGCTAATGTCGAGCGTCTGCAATCGTACGTACGTATGGCCAACGCCCGTCACAAGGAAATTGAACCCAACCACATTGCAAAAAAGAAAAACCAAGAAGTTCATGTCATCACTCACCGTGGGGCCTTGCCCGGTGCAATTGCTGACCTTCTTGCATGCCCAATACTCCTGCCCCTTCCCGTCTAGCGTCCCGCCGCGGATCGCTAGACCATCGGCGTGGTGGAACATGATCCACGCCCTGCTGTCCACTGCCGGCGGCGCGAAGACGGTGCCGTTTTTGTCAATGGCCACGACCACGCCGGCGCTCCGGCAAGGCCCCTTGAAATAGGCCTGGCTAAGCAGGAACCTGCCCGCCGGCACACGCAGCACCGGCCGGGAGCCGGAGCGCCCCGTGTCGTTGCACGCCGCACCCCACGCGGCTAGGAACGCCCCCGCCGAGTCCGCCCCGCCATCGGGCCTCGCGCCATAGTCCACCACATTGTACTCCGCTGCCGTTGTCAACGCCAGCAGTGCCATCAACGTCACCAGCAGCAGCGAGAGCGTATGACTGCTCATCTTCCGCACGATCAATCAGACACGAATATGTCTATGCCTAACTAGTTGCGCGTGCAACTCCCGTCGCGACCGTCGCTGCTTTATATTGATCCGAACGACGTGACCCAGCTCGTCTCAGGGAAGGAATCCCGTTTCGCATTAGGAGCCCACTATACGATTGGAATACAAGTCACATCCCACGTCCTAATCGAGACTACTTCACGTACTAGGATCCGATTTCCATAGGAAATCGATTAAAAACAGTCGGATGAAGTCTTGGCTTCGTCAGCCGCGTCCGGCGCCGTGCGATCGCACGCACGCGATCGTGTGGTGCGGAGCGTCTCGGTGTCACTACGTGAAGTTACGCTACCCATCGCGGCTCCTGAAGCTGAGTGCTCCTTTCACTTCTATATATACGTACTTCGCTAGTAGTGCTTAGCACGTACCTACACATGTACGTGATGCTGCAATGCTGCAGATAATCTCAACACAAGCTTATGGAGTCCTGTTTTGCTTGGATATAGCAATGCTTAGAGTAGCATCCTTGACGCCTCTACCATCGCCGTCGCCGCCGCGGTGGTCGAAGCCGTAGAAACAGCCGTGCCATCATCGCAACACTACCACGACAGGAAAGAACGCCGTCGCAACATCATTGAAGGAGTTGGGCCTTCGTTGGAGCATTGCCGTGATCATCCAAGCACATCGTCGCAGCATCACCGTGACCGTTTGAAACATGCCGCCATTGCGGTTCGTCGTAACATCTTCGCAGCCGTCGGAGCACGTTGTCACAACATCATCAAAGTAGCGGCGTTGCCGTCGTAGCATCACCTCGCCTGTCGAAGCACCCGCCACAGCCATTGCAACATTATTGAAGCAAACATCTTGCCGTCGTAGCATTATTGAAGCATACCACGGGCGTTAAAGTAAACCCGGGCATCTCTCGGGCCGGGCCGGGCTCTAGAAAGCCCGGTGCTAAAATGTAAAGCCTGAGCCTGAGAAAAGCCCGACAAAAATTCACGTTTACAAGCCCGAGCCTGGCCCGGCTGAAAAGCCCGAAGCCCGTAGCCCGACCCGAAGCCCGAAAACTCCTGATGTACAACAAGTTACAGAAACAACATATTTCAGCAAACAATAGCATTATAAACAGTAGCATGGTATATACTACAACATCATATTTCACAAAACAGCAGCATATACATATTTCACAAAACAGCTGCATTTCACAAAACAACAGCATATACATATACATGTAATCCATTCATTACAATATTACATAACAGCAGCATATTTCTCAAGTCCAAAGACACAAGCAACATAGTTTGACAAGTCCGCAACAGGGTTCAATAAGTCCACAACATAGTTCACTAAGTTTCATAGAACTTGTGAATATGATTGCTAGAAATTTTGATATATTGAATGCCCTCTCTAATCTTGTCAGCAGATTTATCAATAAGTTTCAGACCAGCTTGGACAATCAGATTTAAAATGTGTGCACAACATCGGACTTGAAAGAAAGTTCCAAACAATGGTAACACACTTTTAGGCAGCAATGTAGTTCTCAAAGTGTTGATCATTAAATCATTGTATGCAGCATTATCAAGAGTCATGCACATTATTTTGGTGTCAACCTTCCACTCACGAAAACATAAATGGACTTCATCAGCAACTGTAGCCCCATCATAAGGTGGATTCAACTTTTTAAACCATATCATCCTTTTGTTCAGTCTCCAAGCATCATCAACGTAATGACAAGTAATACAAATATAACTAAACTTTGTCACATCTGATTTCCAATTGTTCGTGGTGAAGCTAACTCTACCAGGGCTGTTGCTGATAATTTCTCTCAATTCAGTCCTCACTCTTTCAAACATTGCCATGATATCCCTTCTAATTGTGTATCGACTAACAGTCTTAAACTGAGGACAAGCAACACCAATCATTTTTTTGAACCCCACTTCTTCTATCACACTAAATGCATGTGAACCCCCAACTAGGAACATAGAGATTGCAGCTCTAATAGTTTCCATGTCACTTTGTGTTCCTAACTGAATGTGAGCCATCCGCGTTCTTTTCAGTTTCTAGAAAATAGCTATTCACTTCATTTGTATTATGTGGATGCACTTGAGCAGTATGCCTTAACAAACTAGATGTTCCATTCTTCAAGGGCGCTCTAAGTATAGTATGACAAATATTGCACTCTGCCATTACTTCATCAGGATTAGGTTGTTCAATCCTAGTGAACTTTTTCCATGCTTTTGACCTTAATTTTGGAGCAGTAGTAACCTTTGGTCCTGGCGGTGCCGGTGGCGATGGCGGCTGACTTGCTTCATGTCCATGTCCCTCTTGGTTCAACCTTGTACGCTTGCTGCGAGGTGCTGCCGTAGCAGTAGCTGATGGCGCAGCACGACGACGAGCAGGATCAGGCACAACGATCTGGTCCAACCTTGCACTTGTGGCAGCATTGCCCTGTTCAACACTGGAATTATAATCCTCCTCTTCCTCTTCATGAACTTCATCACTTAGACTCCACAAACTAGTCATGCCTACCACAAAATACAACACACAAGAGAAACAAAGTAGCACAAATATTAATCTACTATGCAGCAAAAAAAAACCTAAATGGAACAATAAACATACCAACAGAGAGAGGAGGACAGAAGGTCATACCTGCCGGTCGCCGGCGTCGGATGGGGAGGGCGCGCCGCCGTCAGATGGGGAGGGAGCGCCGCCTTCTGATGGGGAGGGAGCACCACCGTGTGATGGGGAGGAAGCATCGCCGATGCATGGCCCTAGAGGAGGATCAGGTCGAGGAGGGAAAGGACCGCCGGGGCCGCGCCATTGCAGTGCCAGAGCTGCAACACCGCTGCCGGTCGACGGATCGAGACAGGGTGGGTTGGGGACTTGGGGTCTCGAGGACGGTGGACTGGTCAGGGCTACAGCCGCAGCCGCCGCTCATCAGGCCGACGAGGTACAGCAGCGTCGGGGCCTCGCCATAGCAGGAGCCAGGACTTGCGTTACCGCCGCCAGTCGAGGGGGATCGAGGAGGGTGGACTGGTCGGGGACTCGGGG
>NC_041382.1:608525766-608529543 GCF_002162155.2 Triticum dicoccoides | reverse complement strand
GGGGACTCGGGGTGTGTGTGCGGGTGCGGGAGCGAGCGGGGGGGGGGGTAGGCATTAGGGGTAGCTGGTTAGGTAGTTTGTGGGCTAGAAGGCCAGCCTGTTGGGCCGGATCGCTGCTTCTCAGCCTCTTTGCAGCAAATGCTCGGGCAGGGCTGGGCTTTCGTTTGGGTTAATTTTAGAGCGCGAGCCCGGCCCGAAAATTAGACATGCTCTGTTTTCCAAGCCTGAACCCGGCCCGGCCCGACCTGGGTTTTTTGGGCCGGGGTCGGGTCGGGCTACCGGGCCGGGTTGTCCATGCCCAGGTTTACGTTAAAGCATGTCATTGCAACATTGTCGAATCAGCCGAGTTGCCGCCGCAACATCACCGCGCAATCGCCACGGCTGTCAAAGCATGTCGTTGCAACATCATTGATGCGGCCGGGCCTCCGTCGCAGCACGCTCGTAGCATCGCCACCGACGCTGTCGAAGCGGCCAGGCTTCCGTCACAGCACGCCTCATAGCTTCGTCATCGTCATCGAATCGGTCGGGCTTCCGTCCAAGCATGCCTCGTAGCATCGCCACTGCCGCCGAAGCGACCGGGCTCGTCGCAGGATGCCTCGTAGCATCGTCGCCGCTGTCGAAGTAGTCGGGCTTCCGTCACAGCATGCCTGGTAGCATTGTTGTCGTCGTCGAAGTAGTCGGGCTTGCGCCCTCACACTACGTCCCCAACAGCCGGACCACCCCTCGCGACATCGTCATCTCGGCTTGCAGCGCATCTGACCTAGTACGCAGCAGCCACCCCACCGCTGTATTTGAAGCAGCTTTTGTCCTTTTTTTGCATGGTAATACGTGCCTCATTTATATCATAAAGAACATTGTACAAGCCACATACATACCAACCTGACAAAATTGAACCATTAGCAGAACGCTAGCCTTTGCACAATGGAACGCCAGCCAAGAAGTAAAACTGTAAACAAGACTGAAGAAATCTCTGAGCTTGACACCGATGCCCGTCACCTGTCTCTGGCAGCACAACAATCACCAAAGGAAATAATGACGAATCACCTCCACACCCGAGCTCGACGCGGCTCCATTGCCGATATGCAATTTTGCGGACCTCCAAGGTGGCTTGCCAAAGGCGAAATCATTCCCGTTGAAAGAATCAGGCCAGGGCAACACCCCAGTCATGCCATCAAACTCCAGATCTGACAACCACACACGACTAAGATGTCGGAGGAGGACACCATACCTGCCATCCACGTATCACGAACCCAACACACGATCCACCATCTTCCAGATGTCGTCGATGCAGACCACAATCTGCATCCGCTCCTTGAGTACGTACCTCCCGAACTCCGCGCCGGCGCTGGAGCAAACGCCGCCGTAACGATGAAGCCCGAGGACACAGGTCCACCAAGAGGATGCAGTTGCCGCTGCACATTCCTTGCTTGAACAGATTGGATTCCAAATCCATCCCCAACCATAGGACCGATTGCCTTTTCGGAGTAGGAACCGAAGAAACTTTATTTAGCGCCGCCATCGCCTTCGCCAAAGCCAAGATGATGAACAACCTAAAAACTAAGCAACTTTGGCCTAAACCTATCCACACGCGTGGATCCGGCGACCCCCCTCACCACCGACGACCGAGGTCATCGGCGAACGAGAGCCGCCGGAAGGTGGCGGCGGAAGAAGCTCTTCGCGAGGGAAGGCGAGGTCGCCTTTCTTTTCTCTCTTCAACAACTACTGTCCTCGCGTGAGCATGTATGACTTGCTTCTTTTTTTGGCAATGGACGACTTGCTACTTATAACTTTACCTGAGCTAAAAACAACTTTTCATTAAACACAGTGCAGACGCAAGCACTCATACATACGTGCATACACTCACCCTTATGAATGCACACATGGACACCCTACCTCTATGAGCACCTTCGAGAGACTGAGTGCGCATATCATCTTGAGATTTACGAAGTCACCGTAGGCGCCTTGCCGTAGACGGGAACGTTTCCTCCCACTGAAAATGCATCGCCGGAAATCCTGAAATAAATTCAGGAATAATGCGAGCACCAGGACTTGAACCCTGGTGGGTTGGGGATACCATTGTCCCTCTAACTGTCCAAACACAGATTGGTTTGGTCACGTATATGATTTTTTTGTGACTAAGGTCATGTATACATTGCGGCTACCAAACCAGTCGCGTGGGGATCGAGTGGCTAGCGACCCGGCTGATCCCACGTGCGGATCAGCTGGATGACACCTAGCATCCGCCGTTTCCATACTACATAGTACTAGTGACCCAACGATGTTGTGCCTCCCCTTGGTCAATCTCTCTCTCTCTCTCTCTCGTCTGGATCAACACCGTCGCCACCGCCAGCTCCATTGTCCTCCAGACCATATCCATGCCAGTATGCCATGCACTGCCGACCGCCCCTCCTCCCATGGCTTCGACCCCGTCCCCACCAAGTTGTGCTTCTCCATCGCCAGGCTGTAATGAACGTAGGGGGAGGAGATCGAGAGGGAGGTGAGAGGTGGGGAGAAAGCTTGGGGAGGAAGAAGAACTTCACTTCCAGAGGAAGGATTGGGTGAGAGGTTTGAGCTGGTTACATCACGCACGCCACACCAGCCACATGCGGCCAGCTTATATGCTCACGCGACTCACACACGCACACTCCGGGGGTCCCTCCCGCAAGGTTGCCAAGTCACACATGCCAAGTGGCCAGGTGTGACATTCTCTCCCCCTTAAGACTGAGCTTCGTCCTGCGAGCTTGCCCCGGTGTCCTCCCAAATGGCTGCTGCAGGAAAACGCTGCTAGAGAACCTCGTAATCTTCCCATGTGGTGGCGGGCGGCGAGCCATCGCCCCACTGCACCTTGACTTGCATGATGGCCGCATTGTCGCACTTCATCATGCGTCGTTCCAGCAGCTGCATTGGTGCCGCCGATGACACAGTGAGGTCCGGCACGCACGGCAGCTCTGCATACGCTAGCGTGTAGTCCGGCGTGAATGGCTTGAGCTGGGATACGTGGAAGACAGGGTGCACCTGACTCTGTGGCGGGAGGTCGAGCTTGTACACCATGAGGCTGATCTTCTCGAGGACGGTGTCACTAGTAGAAAAGGGGGCAAAGGTTCAAGCCGGGTAAGCCCATTAGTCCCGGTTCAGTCTAGAACCGGGACCAATGGGTGCATTGGATCCGGTTCGTGAGCCCAGGGGGCCGGCCGGGCCACGTGGGCCATTGGTCCCGGTTCGTCTGGACCTTTTGGTCCCGGTTTGTGGGACGAACCAGGACCAATGGTCCTGGATCCTGGCCCACCACCATTGGCCCCGGTTGGAGGCATGAACCGGGACCAAAGGCCCCCCTTTAGTCCCGGTTCATGCCACCAACCGGGACCAATGGTGGTGCCTATATATACCCCCTCGCGCAAGAGCACATCACACTGCTCTGTTTTTTCTGGCCGAGGGGGAGAGGGCTTGGTGGTGCTCTAGCTCACCTCCTATGCACACAAGGTGTTCGATGGAATGCCCGAGCCACACTACTTGAGCTTTCTCCTCTCCAAGCTCGACCTTCAAGCTCCATTTTCCTCAATATTTGTCTAGGTTTAGCGATCCGTCACGCCCGCCCCCGTCTTCACCGCCGTCGATCACCCGCACCGATCTCATCACCGGCACCATCGTGGCGAGCCTCTTGTTCTTATCTTCTTTCTGAAAGGAAAAATATTATTACTTGTATGTTTAGATAGATACTTGTATCATTTTCTTACTTTTATTATTGCATCTTACATAGTGCGATTATTTTGGTACCCC
>NC_041382.1:608520767-608525655 GCF_002162155.2 Triticum dicoccoides | reverse complement strand
GATTCGGATGTGGTATATATTATCTTTATAACTATTGGTTCATTTATTGTTTATGAAAATTATGCCGACCAACATGACATAGATTTTATTTATCTAGGAGGTATGTGAACCGGAAATTCCAACCGACTCTATTGTTGAGAGGTTAAATTTAGTTGAAGAAGAAAACAATTTCTTGAAGGAAAAAATAAAAAAAATTGAGGAGGAGAAGATGATATTGGAGTTGCATGTTGCGGATGTCGTCGATGATCACAAGATCAAGATGGATGCAATGCGCTTGAAGATTAGAAAGATTAGAAAATATGCCGTTCATACTGAGGCTTGGTATCATTATGCCGTTGGATCAATTGTTACCTTGGTTGCGATTATGATCGCGTTTGTTTTTGCATTGAAATGTTTTACATAGTTTCAATGTATGGTTTAATTAATTAGATGCTCTGGAGAGCTATATGTTGTTAGATGAGAACTATGTATGTACTTTGGTTTTAATGTGATGATGAACTTATATTAATTTGGTCACTTAATTATCTATTCATGATGTTCTGTAATGGTTTTTGACACACTTAATTATATATAACACACGCAGATGAACCGGCAATGGATGTACGGTGATAGACACACCTCCGAGTACATTAAGGGCGTGCATGAATTTCTCGAAGCGGCTGAGGCAAACAAGCAGAATGGTTTTATGTGTTGTCCATGCCCTAATTGTGGGAATACGAAGTCTTACTCTGACCGGAAAATCCTTCACACCCACCTGCTTTACAAGGGTTTCATGCCACACTATAATGTTTGGACAAGGCACGGAGAAATAGGGGTTATGATGGAAGACGGCAAAGAAGAAGAGTACGATGACAACTATGTGCCCCCTGAATACGGTGATGCTGCAACGGGGGGAGCTGGTGAAGATCAAGAGGAACCAGACGATGTGCCCAATGATGCTGCAACGGGTGAAGCTGCTGAAGATCAAGAGTAACCAGACGATGTGCCCGATGATGATGATCTCCGCCAGGTCATTGTCGATGCAAGGACGCAATGCGAAAGTCAAAAGGAAAAGCTGAAGTTCGATCGCATGTTAGAGGATCAAAAAAAGGGTTGTACCCCAATTGCGAAGATGGCAACACAAAGCTTGGTACCGTACTAGAATTGCTGCAGTGGAAGGCAGAGAATGCTATGCCTGACAAAGGATTTGAGAAGCTACTGAAAATATTGAAGAAGAAGCTTCCAAAGGATAACGAATTGCCTGACAGTACATACGCAACAAATAAGGTCGTATGCCCTTTAGGATTGGAGGTGTAGAAGATACATGCATGCCCTAATGACTGCATCCTCTACCGTGATGCATACAAGGATCTGAATGCATGCCCGGTATGCGGTGCATTACTGTATAAGATCAGACGAGATGACCCTGGTGATGTTGACGGCGAGCCCCCCAGGAAGAGGGTTCCTGCGAAGGTGATGTGGTATGCTCCTATAATACCACGGTTGAAACGTCTGTTCAGAAACGGAGAGCATGCCAAGTTGATGCGATGGCACAGTGAGGACCGTAAGAAAGATGGGAAGTTGAGAGCACCCGCTGACGGGTCGCAGTGGAGAAAAATCGAGAGAAAGTACTGGGATGAGTTTGCAAAGGACCCAAGGAACGTATGGTTTGCTTTAAGCGCGGATGGCATTAATCCTTTCGGGGAGCAGAGGAGCAATCACAGCACCTGGCCCGTGACTCTATGTATGTATAACCTTCCTCCTTGGATGTGCATGAAGCGGAAGTTCATTATGATGCCAGTTCTCACCCAAGGCCCTAAGCAACCCGGCAATGACATTGATGTGTACCTAAGGCCATTAGTTGAAGAACTTTTACAGCTGTGGAATGGAAACGGTGTATGTACGTGGGATGAGCACAAACAAGAGGAATTTAACCTAAAGGCATTGCTGTTCGTGACCATAAACGATTGGCCCGCTCTGACTAACCTTTCAGGACAGACAAACAAGGGATACCACGCATGCACGCACTGTTTGGATGACACCGAAAGTATATAACTGGACAGATGCAGGAAGAATGTGTATGTGGGCCATCGTCGATTTCTCCCGACCAACCATCAATGTCGAAAGAAAGGCAAGCATTTCAAAGGCGAGGCAGATCACAGGAAGAAGCCCGCCATGCGTACCGGTGATCACGTACTTGCTATGGTCAATGATTTACACGTAATCTTTGGAAAGGGTTCCGGCGGACTAGCTGTTCCGAATGACGCTGAGGGACGCGCACCCATGTGGAAGAATAAATCTATATTCTTTGACCTACCCTACTGGAAAGAGCTAGAGGTCCGCTCTTCAATCGATGTGATGCATGTGACGAAGAACCTTTGCGTGAACCTGTTAGGCTTCTTGGGCGTGTATGGGAAGACAAAAGATACACCTGAGGCACGGGAGGACCTGCAACGTTTGCACGAAAAATACGGCATGCCTCCGAAGCAGTATGAAGGTCCTGCCAGCTACGCTCTTACGAAAGAAGAGAAAGAAATTTTCTTTGAATGCCTGCTCAGTATGAAGGTCCCGACTGGCTTCTCGTCGAATATAAAGGGAATAATAAATATGTGAGAGAAAAAGTTCCAGAACCTAAAGTCTCATGACTGCCACGTGATTATGACGCAACTGCTTCTGGTTGCATTGAGGGGGCTTCTACCGGAAAACGTCCGATTAGCCATTATGAAGCTATGTGCATTCCTCAATGCAATCTCTCAGAAGGTGATCGATCCAGAAATCATACCAAGGCTAAGGAGTGATGTGGCGCAATGTCTTGTCAGTTTCGAGCTGGTGTACCCACCATCTTTCTTCAATATCATGACGCACGTCCTAGTTCATCTAGTCGACGAGATTGTCATTCTGGGGCCCGTATTTCTACACAATATGTTCCCCTTTGAGAGCTTCATGGGAGTCCTAAAGAAATATGTCCGTAACCGCGCTAGGCCAGAAGGAAGCATCTCCATGGGCCATCAAACAGAGGATGTCATCCGGTTTTGTGTTGACTTCATTCCTGGCCTTAAGAAGATAGGTCTCCCTAAATCGTGGTATGAGGGGAGACTGACTGGAAAAGGCACGCTTGGAAGGGACTCAATAATATGCAGGGACGGATATTCTTGGTCTCAAGCACACTACACAGTTCTACAGAACTCTACCTTGGTGACCCCGTATGTCGATGAACACAAGAACAGTCTGCGCTCCAAACACCCGGAGCAGTGCGACGACTGGATTACATGTGAACACATCAGGACTTTTAGCAGTTGGTTGGAAACACGTCTCAGAGGTGACAACACTGTTTGTGATGAGCTGTACTTGTTGTCCAGGGGACCATCTTTGACTGTATTGATTTACAAAGGATACGAGATAAATGGGAATACATTTTACATGATTGACCAAGATCAAAAGAGCGCCAACCAAAACAGCGGTGTCCGCTTTGATGTAACAACCGAGAGGGGAAAGGACACATATTATGGTTACATAGTGGACATATGGGAACTTGACTACGGACATGATTTTAAGGTCCCTTTGTTTAAGTGCAAATGGGTCAATCTGTCAGGAGGCGGGGTACAGGTAGACCCACAGTACAGAATGACAACAGTGGATCTGAAAAATCTTGGGTACACTGACAAACCGTTCGTCCTAGCCAATGATGTGGCACATGTTATCTATGTGAAGGACATGTCTAGCAGACCGAGAAAAAGAAAAGATAAGGAAGCGAATAGATCATATGATGAGCCAAAGCGCCACATAGTTCTTTTAGGAAAAAGGGACATCGTGGGAGTGGAGGGCAAGACAGACATGTCTGAAGATTATGAAAAGTTTCATGAAATTCCTCCCTTCAAAGTAAAGCTGACCCAAGCATCCTGATAAACGATGAAGATTATCCACGGTTACGGCGCAATAAGCAAATGATACAAGCGACGAAAAAGTGAAGCCCGCAACTATTATGATGATACCATGCCAACTTTGTAACAGATGGGTATGATACCATTCTCCGTTTTGTACATGCACATGCTATGCCAACTTTTTCAGAGTTCATTTCAAATGCTTTAATGTCTTATGGTTTGGCCCTCGTAATACCATTAATCCCGGTTTGCTCCTTGTCAACAATGTTCTCACCAAGAACACTCTCAAGAGGGCAGCCACGTGGGCCATTGGTAAAGTTAATCACAAACTTGTGATTCACACAAACTTCAAAGAATTCAAATTTTAACTATTCTAATTTGAAAACTAATGGCACTAACAGAAAGTTTATAATTTTTCTAAAACTAAAAGCAAAAAGAACTAAAAAATAAAACAAAAAACAAAAGAAAATAAATAAAGCAACAAAAAAAGAGGGCCATTGGTAAAGTTAATCACAAACTTGTGATTCACACAAATTTCAAAGAATTCAAATTTTAACTATTCTAATTTGAAAACTAATGGCACTAACAGAAAGTTTATAATTTTTATAAAACTAAAAGCAAAAAGAATTAAAAAATAAAACAAAAAACAAAAGAAAATAAATAAAGCAACAAAAAACAAAAAAACAAAAAAGTGCCACCTACTGGGCCCCCACGGCCTGAATACGACTAGAAACCCATCCATGGGCCAGGATTCAGGCCCGCAGGAGGCCCAGTAGGCTCACAGGCATAATAGTGACAATTAGGCCCGTAAGCCTGGAATGGAGAGAAGCTCGAGAGGGGTGCAGAAGTAGGGCTTATAAACCACTGCGCACCCCTCTCAACTAGCGAGGTGGGACTAAACTTTCGACGCGGGCTCAGCAGCACAAGGCATTTGGTCCCGGTTGGTGGCACCAACCGGGACTAAAGGTGGGCATTAGTCCCGGTTGGTGCCACGAACCGGTACCAATGACCCCCTTTAGTCCCGGTTG
>NC_041382.1:608519492-608520134 GCF_002162155.2 Triticum dicoccoides | reverse complement strand
CCGCCCCTGCCCGCCGTCGCCGTCGCCCGCGCCCCCTACCCAGAGCGTGCGCCCACTGCCCTGCCGCCATCCTCGCCACCGACCCCGCGGTCCTCCTGGTCCGGCCGGCGCCCTCCCTAGCTAGCATTTTTTTCATATATATGCTTTTTTTTCATATATATGCTTGTTTTTTATATATATGTATATATGTTCTCTGTGTATATATATGTTCATGTATATATGCAAAAGATAGTTTCTTAGAAAAATTAGGATTTTTTCTGTTCATAGATTTTTTTGGTGATATTAATTATTGTAAATATGCAAATGTTTGTATATTCATATGAACAATGAATTAGGCAATACTACTTCATGTATTTTTAAGAAGGAAGAAGAAGAAGAAAAATGAGAGGAAAAAGGAAATAAGAAGAGGAAGAAAGGAGAATAAGAGGGGAGAGGAAGAAGAGGAGAAATAAATAAGAAGAAGAAAAAAGAAGAAAAAGAAGAGGAGAAGAAGAGAAAATAGAATATTCTATTTTCTCTTCTTCTCCTCTTTTTTTTCTTCGTTTTTTTCTTCGATCTTCTCCTCTAGCTATTCCTTTCTTCTTCTCCTCTTTTTATTTCTTCTTTGTTTTCTTATGTTTTATCGGGTCTGTCGTCGTTGAT
>NC_041382.1:608513344-608518986 GCF_002162155.2 Triticum dicoccoides | reverse complement strand
GATAATATTATTTTCCCATGTACGTATATTGTCGTTGTCGATATAAATGTACCCCTCCCGATAACTTCAACACGTGGGGGGGGGGGTCGATATACCCCCTCCCCGATAATATTATTTTCCCATGTACGTATCTCATCGTTGTCGATATTAACCCCTCCCGGATAACTTCGACAGTGAAAACTCTTGAGGAGTACACCCAAACTAATATATCCACGTGCTGTCATGCTTGTGTAATAATTGCCATGTTGTAATATATATTTGCAGAAACAATGGAGCACGGACGAGACGAGGAAGCAGAAGAGAGGTTGCGGGACATAATCTTAGACGGAGGTGATGTCATGTCATGTTTTCTTAACAACAATGATGGTCTGGAAGAACAACAAGGTGAAGAAGCAGGTCCAGAAGAACAGCAGGGTGAAGAAGTAGGTCCGGAAGAACAGGGTGACGGCTCCGGTGACCGAACAGAGTCCGACCAGGTAAATATATTAGTTAAGCCTATGCTGAGACTAGCTAATTGATGCATTCATTGTTTTGGTATGTACACATATTAATTAACTCTCGTCTTTCTTCTTTTTTCTAGCCCTCCGGATCGAGCACAACTTCGGTAAAGAGACAAGGCCCGAAGAAAAAGTTGCGCGAGGATGAAAGGTTTGAGATCACAGCGATCGCGCGCGACGGCCTACTGATTGAACCCATCCAGACGAAGGATGCATTTATTGCTCAGTGAGGGGTTTTTATTAGGGACAAAATCCCGATCAGCATCCACCAATGGTTTAAGCCGGCTAAAGAAGACCATGGGGTGTCTTTTGTCAATGATATGCAGAAAGAAGATCTTTGGAATGAGCTGAAGGCAAATTTCACCCTACCGCCAGAGAGAATCCAGAGAAGCCGGTTATAGAACAATTAATTAAGTCTGCTACTCCTAAGAAGATGGCAGAGCTATTCAGGAGGTGGAAGAATGAGCTGAAAAGGTTTGTTGACAAAAAAGAGACACAAGAATTCAAGGGAAAATATGAGAAGATCAGAGATCAATGGCCCGCATTTGTGGCCCACAAGACATCGGATAAGAGTAAGAAGATATCGGAAGCAAACAAGAAAAATGCTGCGAAGAAGAAGCTTCACCATCGCACGGGGTCAGGTAGCTACCTCAAAGGCCGTCCTAAGTGGGCAAAGGCTGAGATTGATCTGCTTGATAAAGGGATCGAACCAGAGACAATGAACTGGCCAGACCGTTGCCGGACTTGGTTCTTCGGGGCTGGCGGATCCTTGGACCCTGTAACAGGGAAGTGCGTTTGGACGGATGAGCAACTTGACATACCCTTCAAGAAACTTCGGTACTATATTGATGCAGCACAGAAAGGGACGTTCCTTCCAGACAGAGAGAACGACGAGCTCACAAAGGCCCTCGGAAATCCTGAGCACCCTGGACGGACACGAGGCACGCTAGGCTCCATTCCATGGAAGGCTGGGTTTCCGGACGTAGGCGGTTACAAATGCCATGAGAGGAGGAAGAAAGTGGAGCAGACCGAACTACCGGCGCTGCACGCAAGGGTACAAGCGATAGAGGAACGAGAAGCAAATCGCATCAAACGACTTGCCGAAGCTTCCCCTGAAGCTACCTCGCCATCTCAGCGGAGAAGCAGTGTGGCTTCCACCGAGCTGCTTCAGCCGGAGCATGTCTTGACGGCTCCTGCCAGCTATCCCGTGGATGCTATCACGGAGTCTCAAAATTGCCACCTTGTGACACAATGGATTAATATGAAGGTCAAGGCGGCTGTTGGCTCTGTTTTTCCTAATGAACCCGGTGCAACTTTTCACTGCCGGCCGATTCCAGAAGGATATGCTAAGGTGATGGTGGATGAAATAACGGAGGGATTTGAGGACCTTCAACTTGACCACCCTACTGGGGAAGGGGAGACTCGGCTGGGTTCTTCTCTGAAGACTCCATGCCTATGGCGGAAGGAGCTCATCAACCTTCCGAACTGGATGCCTCCGCCTCCTCCTCCTCCTCCGGCGAGTCAGGGCACTCCGCCTCCTCCACCGCCTCCTCCTCCGGCGAGTGACGATCAGGGCACTTGGCCGGCTCCTTCTCCGGCGCGTGGCGGCACTCCGCCTCCTTCTCCGCCTGCGCCGGCGCGCCCGAGCAGCCAGCCTCCTCCTTCTCCGCCTCGTTAGCAAGGGCGGAAGAGACCCGCCGCCGCTCCGGCAGCTGCTCCGGCGCGTCGTAGTCCTTCTCCTCCGCCTCGTAAGCAAGTAAAGAAGACAACCACTCCGTCTGCTCGGCCGGCGTTGTAACGCCCTCTATGCGGCTATAGCTCCTACGTGTCGAGGCACGACTTAGAGACATAACCGCATTGAAAGCAATGTCGCAAGTTAGGCAATCATCACAACATCCCATGTAATATATAGAATAAAAGGGGAGATACATAGTTGGCTTACACTCGCCACGTCAAATCAAAGTACATAAATAACATACATCATCCAAACACTCATGGCCCGACTATGGCGCCAAAATAGAAGATAACCCAACATGCGACACGGTCCCGATCACCTCAACTGGGCACCACTACTGATCATCAGGAAAAGACACATAGTAACGTTGAGAGTCCTCGTCGAACTCCCACTTGAGCTCATACGCATCACCCGGAGCGGAGTCACCTGGACCTGCATCTGGTATAGTAGGAATCTGTGAGCCACAGGGACTCAGCAATCTCGCACCCTCGCGATCAAGACTATTTAAGCTTATAGGAAGGGGTAAGGCAAATATAAGTGGAGCTGCAGCAAGCGACTAGCATATATGGTGGCTAACTTATACGCAAAAGAGAGCGAGAAGAGGAGGCAAAGCGCGAACGAGAATCTAGAGGAACAACCTGCGCAAGCATTACTCCAACACCGTGTCCACTTCCCGGACTCCGCCGAGAAGGGGCCATCACGGTAACACACACAATTGATTCATTTTTAATTAAGTTTATGTTTAAGTTATCTACAACCGGACATTAACAAATTCCCATCTTCCCATAACCGCGGGCACGGCTTTCGAAAGTTCAATCCCTGCAGGGGAGTCCCAACTTAGCCCATGACAAGCTCTCACGGTCAACGAAGGAATAGACCTCCACCCGAGACATTCCGATCAGACTCGGTATCCCGGTACAACAAGACTTCTCGACAGGTTAAAACAAGACCAGCAACACCACCCGAATGTGCCGACAAATCCCGATAGGAGCTGCACATATCTCGTTCTCAGGGCACACTCAGATAAGCAATCCGTACAACTAAAACCAGCCCTCGAGTTTCCCCGAGGTGGCGCTGCAAGGGGCTCTGGGTTGGACCAACACTCAGAGGAGCACTGGCCCGGGGGGTTTAAATAAGATGACCCACGGGCTCCGGAAACCCAAGGGAAACAGAGGCTAGGTGGCAAATGGTAAAACCAAGGTTGGGCATTGCTGGAAAAGCTTTAATCAAGGGGAACTATCAAGGGGTTCCCATTATAATCCAACCACGTAAGGAACGCAAAAATCCGGGAACATAACACCGATATGACAGAAACTAGGGCGGCAAGAGTGGAACAAAACACTAGGCGAGAGGCCGAGCCTTCCACCCTTTACCAAGTATATAGATGCATTAAGATAACATAGCAATATAGTTATATCCCAACAAGTAAATAAATGTTCCAACAAGGAACGGCTCCAATCTTCACCTGCAACTAGCAACACTATAAGAAGGGCTGAGCAAAGCGGTAACATAGCCAATCAACAGTTTGCTAGGACATGGTGGGTTAGAGGTTTGACATGGCAATTGGGAGGCTGACAAGCAAAAGGTAGGCATCGTAGCATTGGCATAGCAAAGAGCGAGCAAACTAGCATAGCAAAGATAGTAGTGATTTCGAGGGTATGATCATCTTGCCTGCAAAGCTGTCAGAGTTGACTGGATCCTCAAAAGCAAACTCAACGGGCTCCTCGTTAGCGAACTCGTCTCCCGGCTCTACCCAAACAAGACAAACAAGCAACAAGGAAACAATCAACCACGTGCAAACTCAAACAAAAAGATGCAACGATGGTATGCTATGCGGGATGCGATGCGGGATGCAAAAATGCAAGATATGATAGGAAATGCATGAACCTGGCCTCAACTTGGAAATCCAAGTGTTCCACTGGAAAGATGAGATGAAACCGCTTGAAAACGATATAAAGAACACCGGAATCAGAGTTACGGTTTGGAAATGGCAAGCGATTCAAAATTGGCACCGGTCTGCGATTTACAGCAAGTAGGCATCTAAATGCAACGAAATGAACATGCTACAGCACTCAAACATGGCATCAAAATACATGGCAGGGAAGCATTCAAGATGCTTAACAAAAGACTAGCACTGAGCCACGGCCAATTCATCTAATAAGAGGTTCAAACAAGCATGGCAAAAACGCATATGGTAAACAGATCTCAGACTTAGTGAAATTAACACTTGTCTGAAATTTCAGATCATGAAGCCCTTTTCGGAGCAACAAAACAACATGCTACAGGACCTGATAATGACAAAGAAGAACATGGCATGGAGCTACTCAACAAGCCTAACAAAAGACCCTTAGTGACCTTGGGCCAAAAGGGATCACAAAATATACTAACAAGCACACGAACATAGCTAAAACATAATCAGTTTTCAGACTTAGTGAAAACCGACACATGCTAAAACATAACTCACGAAGGCATGTAAACGAGCTCGATGCACTCACTACGGTGCAAGTCATGGCAAGGCAAGCATACATCCATTAAGAAGGCACAAAATGCAAGCTATACATGGCAAGAACAATGGCATAGCATGCACGGATCAACTACCATAGCATCGGCAAAATCGCAAACGAGTTGACAATCTGCCCAGATTCACCACGAAGCAAAAGTAGATCTTGATTGACTCAAGTTAGGGTGCTCCATAATTGCAAACAAAGACACGGATGGATAGAGCATCACAATATTAATAAAACTCCTTTACTGATCATCCTCAAAAGAGGCACGGATCACTAGGAAACAGCATGAACATATGGCATCATGAACTAAACAATCCCAGACTTAGTGAAAACTACTAAGTCCCTGAAAACAGATTTACCGGGTGCCTCACTTTGCAAGCTTGCACAAGTCACCACACACATCACAAAAATGCATGGGTTGCACCTCTGGAAAGATAACAAAATCCTTAACAAAACATATGTAGGACTCACGGGCATATCATGCACACAACAATCATGGCAAAAATGACAAAAGTCTAAGATGAACTAGCGGATCTGACAATTAACTCACGAAGCCTCCTTCTAACAGAATTTCGGGCATCAAGATGCATTCAAATGAAAATGTTGCAATGGAATGAAATGATGTACTCATCGAGGCGAACATTTTGATATACTATATGTCCAAAACGGAGTTACGGATGCGGAGATATCACAGGTCAAAGTTTGCATAAAAAATGATGGGAGAGGGGGAAAGTCAACCCTAGGGTTTTTTAGATCTGGATCTGGCGTCCGGATCGAGGTTCGTCGGGGTTCACTGTTCACCGCCGGAGATCGTCGGCCGCCGGAGTGAGGAGGACGAGGCCGGCCGGGGGAGGTGGCGTCGGCGGGGTGGCGATGGCGCCGCGATGGCCGGCGAGGGCGGCG
>NC_041382.1:608496848-608512967 GCF_002162155.2 Triticum dicoccoides | reverse complement strand
ATAGAGGGAGCTAGGTGAGTCCAAATGAGGTGCGGTTTTCGGCCACGCGATCGTGATCGAACGCTCTAGATGATGGAGCAAAGTTAGGTGGGTTTTGGGCCAAATTGAAGGGGTGTTGGGCTGCCACACACACGAGGCCTTTTCGGTCCCTCGGTTAACCGTTGGAGTATCAAACGAAGTTCAAATGATACCAAACTTGACAGGCGGTCTACCGGTAGTAAACCAAGGCCACTTGGCAAGTCTCGGTCCAATCCGGAAATGTTTAATCCCCACACACGAAAGAAAGCTAGAAATGACCACCGGAGGAGAACGAAGCGCCGGAATGCAAAACAGACAACGGGGAAAATGCTCGAATGCATGAGATGAATATGTATGCAAATGCAATGCACATGATGAAATGATATGAGATGCATGACAACGAAAACAACACACGGAGACAAAGACCCGAACCCGAGGAAATAAATATAACTTAACGCCGGAAATGGCAAGAGTTGGAGTACAAATTGGGAAAGTTATATCCGGGGCGTTACAGGCGTCTAGCAGTACAGCCAGAGGCGGGAGGACATACAGATTCGGTCCTTCTCTGAAGACTCCAGAGAAGTTACCATACGAGAGGACCCCGGAGGAGAATGCGAAGATCGTGCGAACCGAATTGGATGACTGGATTCAAGGGTTGAAAGCAAAGAGACATCCACCTCCAGAGGAGAAGGTAGATCCGGTGAAAGTGAAGCGCACTCTGGCTACCCTGGCAAAACCACCCAAGTCTCCGCCGAAAGGCAACTATGAGCGCATTATTGGAAAGACATGGGCTGAAGCGGAGCGGTCGGGAAGTATAGTCAGTGATCAAAGGATGAAAGAACGACGAGCAGCTGGGAACCAAATTGCCCAGCTCGGCGAACAAGGGAATCAATCGTGCCCCCCGCTCAAGGTGTCTAGCGACATCATCGATCCGAGGATGGTGCCCGGTTATAGCAATCTTGAAGATTACCTGCCCGACGATGTACATTATGATTTCATAGACGTGCAGATACACAGATACGAGTATGGGAAGCCTCTCATCAAAGATGAAAAATCTCTATCAACGATGATGCGAAGATTGCATGATTGGTACTTGAAAATCTGCAGAGAGTCTGGGGGGGAGGAGTACTTTGTATGTGAGAGTTAAAAAGGAGCATGACCTCGTTGGAATTGATCTGTTGCCTATTCCATTTGAGGAGTTCTATCAGTTTTTCAACCAATTGGCCCTCGATAAAGCAACGGTCACCTGCTACTGTCTGTAAGTACTACTACTTCTATCATTAAGTCTCTCTATATAGCTCAGCTCTTTCATTGCATGTATTTATAATTATCCTCACTATATTATGCAGATTGAAGATCGCCGAATTGAAGAAAAGACAAGTCAGTGATATTGGGTTCATTAACACATATCTCATAGATGCAACTGAGGTTAAATTTCATGCCGCAGATACCGAGGCCAACTTGCTACGATCATTCAAAATAAATGAAAACAAAGATATAATACTCTTTCCTTACAACTTCAAGTGAGTGTTACTGTCTTGTGCATATTCGGTTTCCCTTATATATTAGTCCAGGTTATAGTAATGTAGTTGATGAGTTATGCATGCGTGCGCAGGTACCACTATATTCTCCTAGAGATTAGGCTTGAGCAGGGAGTAGTAACTGTCTTGGACTCTAAACGAAAAGATCCCCAGGAGTATGCAGACATGACTCAAATACTTCAGAAGTAAGTTAAATCGATCATTATCCACCATATCAGCAACTTTGTTCATTTCTGATATCAAGTAATTGTTTTCTTTGTCTGGCAGGGTTTGGAGAAAATTCACCAAAAAAGCTCTGGAACTGCCGAAGGAGCTGCAATTTAGACACCTGAAAGTAAGTACTATAGTATCATGTTCCACGCATCTCCTAGCTATTGATTCAAGCGCTAGTTTCATCAATACCATTTGGCATTCTTGCTTATCTGTTTGATTGACCTCTATTTCTTGTAAAGTGGTTGTGGCAGGACCAAGGGAATGATTTCTGTGGATACTACGTTTGCGAGTCCATCCGCCACACGACCTGTGAGCGGGGCTACTCTGCCGAACAATATGAAGTGCGTAAATAACAATATTCACAATTTTATTTTATTACCATCATTTGTGTTGAGTTTCATTCATTCATATATATATGTATTGACCCCCTTCTTCAAATTAGATATTCCGGATGCGGGATGAACTCCTAGCACCAGATCGCATGCGAGCAATTCAAGAGGAATTGGCGGCATTCTTTCTTGACCACGTGATCGCTGAAGACGGAGAATACTATGTGGACCATGCGTCCGTAGTTTAGGACATTATATTTGTAAGAGATAATGTAAATATGTAGCCTGCAGTGTCGGATAGATATACAAGAACTTGTTGTTCGACCAATCTCTCGGAGAAGGAGAGGTGGTCGATATCACTTCTCTCTGTATGCATATATGTTCATGACGATCTTCTATTTCCTTCGTTTGCTTACTAGCTAGGTAGCGTGTCTAGTCCTCTCTATACGTATGTATAGTACGTAGCGTCGATCAAGCACGGACATAAGAGAGGACACTTCTCTCTATTAATTAGTTATCTAACACAATATACGAAATACCTAAATTAACCCCCCAAAACCCCCAACCCCCCCTTAAAAAAACAAAAACCCCAGCCACAGAAATGCTGACGCGTGGAGGTCTATTGGTCCCGGTTGGTGCCACCAACCGGGACCAAAGGCCCTTCGGCCTGGGCTCAGCGCGCAGGCCACGTGGAGGCCCATCTGGCTCGGTTCTGGTTAGAACCGGGACTAAAGGGCCAGGGCATTAGTAACGACCCTTTAGTCCCGGTTCAGGAACCGGGACAAAACGCCCTTATGAACCGGGACAATAGGCCCGTTTTCTACTAGTGTGTACGGGCCGAAGATTTTGAAGGCGAGCTTGGCGCAGGGCCTGCTGACGACCGAGTGCTACGTGTAGGGCTGCAGCTTCAACAACACTTGCTCGTCGACCTGAAACTGGCGCTCCGTGCGGTTGCGGTCGGCCTGCTTCTTGAAGAGGTGCTGAGCGGGCTCTAGCTGGGCGCGGATGAGCTCTGTGTGCGCCACCCAGTCCATGTCTTCGTCGGCGTGCTCGTCCACTGGCTAGGCCGGCATTGCCCCCAGGTTGGCCTCCCTCTCGTAGAGCGCCTTGAAGGGGGTGCAGTTGAGCGAGGAATGGAAGGTAGAGTTGTACCAGAATTCGGCCATGGGCAGCCAGCGACGCCACTGGCGCGGCGCATCGTGCACCGTGCACCGGAGATACATCTCCATGCACTGGTTCACGCGCTCGCTCTGGTCGTCCATCTGCGGGTGGTACGTGGTGGAGTAGAGCAATTTGATGCCCGCGCCGGCGAACAGTTGCTTCCACAGGTTGTTGGTGAACACCTTGTCGCGGTCGGAGACGATCGAAGCGGGGATGCCGTGGAGCTTCACTACATTGTCCCAGAATGCCTTCGCCACCTGCGGTGCGTGGAACGGGTGGCATAGGGGGATGAAGTGGGTGAACTTGGTGAACCGATCCACCACCACCATGATCGTGTCGGCGCCTTCCACGAAATCCATCGTGAGATCCTCCCACGATGCGGTCGGCACCGGAAGAGGTGCCAGTAGTCCTGCCGGCTTGCAGTGATCGTGCTTTGCCTGCTGATTGATCGCGCACTGCTGCACGAATTCCTTGACGTCGCGTTTGAGCCCGCGCCACTCGAAATGATTGCGCACGCGCTGGTAAGTCACCGTGGCGCCTGAGTGGCCACCCACCACGCTGTTGTGGAGCGCGGCGATGAGCTTGGTGCGGAGCGCGGCGTTGGAGCCGATCCATAGGCACCCCTGTCGGCGAATGACGCCGCGATGCAGCTCGTAGCCGTCGTCGTCCGGACTGGCCAGGGCAAGCTTCTGAAGGCGATCTTGTGCGTCTGGGTCCGTGGAGTAGGAGTTGAGCACTTCCTGCATCCAGGCCGGCTGGCACGTCGAGAGCGCGGCGATGTCGAGCTGCTTGTCGACGCACGACAAGGCATCGGCCGCTCCGTTGTCGAGTCCGCGCTTGTACTGGAACCTGAATTGCAGCCCCACCAATTTCGCCATGGCCTTGCGTTGCAGCTCGGTCTCCAGGTGCTGTTCGCCCAAGTTGTAGATGGATTTGTGGTCCGTGAGGATGTCGAAGGGGCCGCGCTGCAGGTACGGGCGCCATTTTTCGATAGCCATCATCACCGCCAAAAATTCCTTCTCGTACGTCGAGAGTTGCTGGTTGCACACTCCCAGGGCTTTGCTGAAGTAGGCGACCGGGTGGCCTTCCTGGACGAGCACCACGCCCACCCCGGTGTCGCACGCGTCCATCTCGATCGAGAACGGCTTGTCGAAGTCGGGGAGCGCGGGCACTGGCGTGGTGACCATCGCCGTCTTGAGTCGATCGAAGGCTGCTTGAGCTTGCTCCGTCCAGGAAAAGCCTTTCTTGGTGAGCAGCTGTGTCAGTGGCTTGGCGATGATGCCGTAGTGCGGCACGAATTTTCTGTAGTAGCCGGTGAGACCTAGAAAACCGCGCAGCTCGGTGGTGTTTGTCGGTGTCGGCCACTGTTCCACCGCACTCGTTTTCTCCTTGTCCGTGGCCACGCCCTCCTTGGAGATCATGTGGCCGAGGTAGTCGATGTGATCGGCAATGAACGTGCACTTGGACTCCTTGACATAGAGCTAGTGTGCGCGAAGGAGCTCGAAGACCATGCGTAGGTGCTCGAGGTGCTCCTCCATGGTCTCACTGAAGACGAGAATGTCATCTAGAAAGATGATCACAAACTTGCGCACATAATTACTGAAGATTGCATTCATGAGGCACTGGAACGTGGCCGACGCGTTCGTGAGGCCGAACGGCACGACCCTGAACTGGAAGTGTCCGTGGTGCGTCTTGAACACCGTCTTGTACTCATCCTCTTCGCGCATCCTGATCTGGTGGTAGATAGTGCGCAGGTCTAGCTTGGAGAAGACCGCAGCGCCAGCCAATTCGTTGAGCAGCTCGCTGATGATAGGCAGAGGGAACTTGTTTTTGATAGTAGCATCGTTGAGGCGGCGATAGTCGATGCAGAACCGCCAGGTGTCGTCCTTCTTCTGGACCAGCAGGACCGGCGCGGCGTATGGGCACACGCTATGTGTGATCACGCCGGCGTCCAGCATCTCCTTGACCTGACGCTCGATCTCATCCTTCTGGAGCGGCGAGTAACAGTATGGGCGCTAGTTCGCGGGGACCGCGCCCTTGACCAGCGTGACGGCGTGGTCGTACTGGCGGTGCGGAGGAAGCCCTTGCGGCGTCGCGAACACGTCGGCGAACTCCTCCAGGAGATCAGCAAGGGGCGTCTGGCTGGCACACTTACACCGGGGTGGCGGTGCGCGCCCGCACGCATCCACCATGGCCATGGCCCATACGTCGTTGCCCGCGATCATCTTAATCAGCTCATCGGGTTTGATCGCCTTGAGGGTAGTGGACGCTTTCGTGGGCACGCCCCAGAGTGTGATCTCTTCACCATCGTGGGTGAACTTGACCCACTAGTCCTGCCAGTGGCACGTCATGGTGTGGCTATGCTGGGCGAGCCAGTCCATGCCCAGGATGCCGTCGTAGGCGCCAATGTCCAGCTCGCACATCGGTGTGGCGAACGTGTGCCCCTACATCCACCACTTGATCTCGGGCATGATACCATTGCAAGTGAGACGGCCACCATTGGCAACGTGCACGTCCACCCACGGCATCTCTTCCGTCGGCTAGTCAAGGCGATCGACGAATGACTTGTTAACGAAGTTGTGCGAACTGCCCGGATCAAGGAGGAGCAACATGACCTGATTGCCCACCAGTGCCCGCAGGCGGATCATGGTCGCCGAGTCCGTGCCGTCCAGAGCATGCGACGAGAGGAGGCAACATTCGGGTGCGTCCCCAGCAGGAGCAGGTGGCTGCGCTGCTGGCCCGGGGTCGTCGAGAAGTTGCAAGGCGTGGATGGTGTCATCAGAGAGCACCTCCCCGTGATCGCCGATGCTGATGGTGAGCAGCTGAGCAGGTTGTGCACACCGGTGCTCTCGTGAGTACCGGTCGCCGCACCTGAAGCAGAAGTTGTTGGCGCGGCGGTAGTCGCGAAGTTGCCGTTCGCGCGCGAAGTCGTCTATTGGGGCGCGGTTGGGCGCGGCCACCCGCGGCTGTGGTGGAGTCGACGCCGGTGGGGGCCGGCCCGCTGGCGTAATGTGTGGGCGCGCCCGGGTTGTGCCCAGTTCCTCCTCTTTGATGCGCGCCAACACAGACGCCCTGGTGATGCTCGAGGGCCCTTGTAGCCGCACAGGAGCGCGTAGCTCGTCCTTCAAGCCCAGAATGAACTGGGTGACGAAGAACTTGGTGTTGATGGACGGGTCGAGTGCGAGCAGGTGGTACATTTGCTGGTCGAACACCGCGGGGTACTCGGCGACAGTGGCAGTCTGGCGAAGTTGTAGTAGCTTGTGCATGACCACCTCGAACTGGTCGGCGCCGAACTCCTCCAGTACGGCTGGTGTGAAAACTTCCCAGGTGATGCCGCGATGTGTTTGACGAAATGCCTGCAGCCAGTGCGCAGCCTGGTCTTCGATGTAGAGCGCCGCGGTGGCCACCCAGTTGTATGGTGTGACCTTGTAGAGCTCGAATTACGCCAGGCAGCGATCCAGCCACAGGTACGGAGCGGAGCCATCGAACCGAGGGAAATCGTGCTTCGATGGCTTGTGGTAGTCGTTGCCGTTGTAGCCCGATGTCGGAGAGGGGGCAGCGGCCAGAGCGGTGAATCCGCCCTGCGGAGGCACTGGAATCAGCGGGGGGCGATAGTCTCCGAGGCGCGCGTGAGCGGACCCAGGGCGGCCTGGGTTGGCGGCCACGCGCGGTGAGTGCGGAGGTGGCGGGGGCGGTGGTGGGGGTTGTTGCGAAGCGGCGGCCTGGTGAAGCACGGCCGTGACGGAGCCCGATGGCGATGCAGAGCCCTCCACCGTCTTGCGGGTCGCATCGACGTCCGCCTGGGTCAGATCGATCTGCCGGGCGAGTCCGCGCACGTCCTGCGAGATCTGCGCGTTGAAGGCGGCCTGAATCTCGATCTGCTTGTCGTGGATCGCCTTCTGCTCGTCCATCTTGGCGAGGAGGGACTCGAGCATCTTGGTGATGCTGCTGTTGCCCTCATCCATGGCGGCCAGCACCTGACGCGTCGCTGCCGAAGCTTTGGTGGGCGCAGTTGCCTTGCTTGGGAGAGATCGAACCCCGCGACGGATTTTGGGTGCACTTGCCGGAGAAGCACACACCGGCGTGGTGGATGTTACCGATCTACAACCAGCTCGATAGGAAGAAAACTTTTGGGGCCATTTTGGCTCTGATTACCAACTATAATGAACGGAGGAGGAGGAGATCGAGAGGGAGGTGAGAGGTAGGGATAAAGCTTGGGGAGGAAGAAGAACTTTACTTCCAGAGAAAGGATTGGGTGAGAGGTTTGAGCTGGTTGCATCACGCACGCCACTGTTAAAATAGGTCTAGCGTGTCATGTACACGTACACTGTACGTATGTAATTGTATGCTGATTGTTATATATATAGAAAGACGTGGAGAGGCTTTGCCCCACGGAAAACCCTAAATCCTATTCTCAAACTTGGTATTAGAGCCTACCCTAGCCGCCGCCGCCTCTCCTCCCGCCGCCGCCGCTGCCGCCGCAGTTTCTTCGCGGCCGCCGCGATGTCCACCGTGCCGGCACCCACGATGACTCCCTCCTCTGCGCTCACGCTCGCCACCCCCTCCGCGCTCGTCCCGATCACCCCCGTCATCGCCCCACCCACCGCGACGGCTCCCACCCCGGTTCTTCCGCCCATCGCGGTCTCTCTTGACCGCAGCAACTTCATGCTCTGGCGGGCTCTTGCCCTCCCCAACTTCGCCGGAGTTCGCCTCTACGGCTTCCTCGACGGCTCGGCCACTGCACCGCCGCCGGCCGTGACGACAGGCACCGGCGAGGCCGCCCGCACCGTGTCCAACCCCGACTACGAGCAATGGTGGACGCTGGATCAGAAGGTTCTCGAGCATCTCCTCGGCTCGATGAGCGTGGAGATCTCCGCGCAGCTCATTGGCTGCAGATCGGCCGCCGCCGCCTGGGCGGCCGTGCACACCATGTTCGCCGCCAAGAACAGTGCCGGCGTGCGCAACCTCCGGCGCCAGATTCAGGCGCTGCGCAAGGGAGATCGTCCCGCCGGCGAGTATATGCAGAAGGTCAAAGCCCTCGCTGACTTGATGGACGCCGCCGGCTCTCCTCTTCGCGATGATGAGATCATCGACTACATGCTGACAGGGCTCGGTTCGGCGTTCAACCCCATCGCCGCCTCCATGAACTTCGCGGGCATGCCAATCACGTTCCCCGCGTTCTACTCCAGTGTTCTCCACTATGAGGCCCTTCAGCAGCAGCAGTCTGAGCACGAGGATTGGCAGTCCTCCGCCAACGCCGCGTCTCGGCTGGTCTACAACAACACTTCCGGTCGAGCCTCCGATTCTGGCCGCCCGAGCGGTGGCCGCCCCTCCGCCAGTTCCCTCCCGCCCGGCTCGGGCGGCTATGGCAACGGCCAGGGAAACGCCTCTGGTCGCAACAACAACAATGGCGGCAATGGCCGCAATGGAGGAGGAAACGGAGGTGGCAACGGGGGTGGTCGCAACCGCCGCTGGTGTCCCCGGTGCTAGCTATGCAAGAATTGGGGTCATGAGGCCCCCGACTGTCGCAGCCGCTATGATCATGACCACTGCGCCGCCAACTCCGCGTCCACATCCTCCTCCCATGAGCCGCCGCACTGGATTCTGGACACCGGTGCGACGGACCACCTGACGAATGATCTTGATCGTATGCACTTCCACGAGCGCTACGGCGGGAAGGATCAAGTGCAAGTGGCAAATGGTGCAGGTTTGTCTATTTCGCATATTGGTCATTCCACTATACCCGGTTCCTCTCTTCGTTTACGCAATATTCTTCGTCTACCACACATTCATCAAAATCTTCTCTCCGTTTATTGTCTCGTCCTTGATAATGATGTTTTTGTGGAATTTCATCGTTTCTTTTTCCTTGTCAAGGACACGGTCACGAAGAAAATCCTTCTTCACGGAAGATGTCATGGTGGACTCTACCCCATCCCGTTTGGTCGCGCGTCGTCATCCTCCACCCGCCAAGTGTCCCTCAACGTCAAGACCACCCCATCCCAATGGCACCAGCGTCTCGGTCATCCCTCGAATAATATTGTTAAATACATTGTTAGGAATAATGATTTAGTGTGTTCTTCTGAACGTCAGTCTTCTGTGTGTGATGCTTGTCAGCGTGCTAAAAGTCGACAATTGCCTTATCATTTATCACATCATGTTTCCACTATGCCTAATTCATTCTGATGTTTGGGGGCCAGCTATTGCTTCTTCCGGAGGTTATATATTATGTGAGCTTTGTTGACGATTACTCTCGCTTCTCTTGGATTTATCTCCTTAAGCATAAGTCTGACGTTGAGCAAGTATTTTATGCCTTTCAGGCTCATGTTGAGCGTCTTCTCCACACTAAAATCGTAGCTGTGCATTCCGACTGGGGTGGTGAGTATCACCGGTTGCATCCTTATTTCCAGCGCACTGGCATCTCTCATCGTGTGTCTTGCCCGCACACGTCTCAGCAGAATGGCATTGCTGAACGCAAACACCGTCATCTTGTTGAAACAGGCCTTGCTTTGTTGGCTCATTCTTCTCTCCCATTGCGTTTTTGGGATGAGGCTTTTCTTACAACATGCTATCTCATTAATCGCATGCCTACACCTGTTCTTCAACAATATACACCCATATATCGACTCCTTAAGGTGCACCCTGATTAGCAGTTCCTTCGCACTTTTGGGTGTGCCTGCTGGCCTAGTTTGCGTAAATATAATGCACACAAACTTGCTTTCTGATCCACCATGTGTGTTTTCTTGGGCTATAGTCCGATGCATAAGGGATACAAGTGTCTTGATCATTCCACGGGACGTATCTACATCTCTCGTGATGTTGTTTTCGACGAGTCTGTTTTTCCCTATGCCACTCCCGGGGTCACTATTGATGTCTCCTCTTTGGCTGATGTTCTCTCTTTTCCTACCACTGAACCGGCTATGGGTGACCATATGCGCAAATACGACTTGTCCTATTTGTCTACTGACCCGCCTGTTCCAGGCACTGTTGCTCATGTGCAGGATTCTTCGGCTCCGCCCTCTCCGGCGCTCCATGTGCATGGCGCATGCACGCCCTCTGCCTACCGCCCTCACGTGGCCGTCGCGCAGCCCTCCCTGGCGATCGACGTGCATGGGACATGCACGTCTCCCCGATCGGGTCCCGCGTCGCCCGGCTCGGTCGTCGCCTCGCCCGGCCTGGCTGGCCCATCGGCTACCGCCTCGCCCGGCCCGACCGGCCCGTCCACGGACACGGCCACTTCGCCCGGCTCCTCTGCGGCCTCCTTGCCGCGTGGTGACGTGGCGTCCCCCGCCCCTGTGCTCGAGGATGATGCTCCGCCATCGCCACCATAGCTCGCGTCGCCCTCTATCGAGGGGAGTCCCGCTCCCTCTGTAAGTGCATCTAGTGCCACCCCTAGTTGGTTTTGGAGTATTGACGACAAACCTAGTTGAGGGACTAATGTGTTTGTGAGAATTGCAGGATAACACAGGTAGAAGTCCCTCATTGATTCAGTTTTCCTACCAGAGATGACCCCTAAAAATGTACGAAGACATTGAAGTCAATGGTGGTATATGAAGATATTCATATTGAAGACTATGACAAGAGAAGACACCACGTGAAGCCTATGGAGCTCGAAGACTTAGATCTTTCGTAGTTCTCTTTCATTTGTGTTGAGTCATAGGAACCACCATACTGTTAAGTGGGGTCCAAGAGAACCAGTCAGAACGACTGAAGTGATGCCTAATTAAAAACCTATGTCTTCGAGTGAAGACTATGAGAGCAAATCTTGTCCAGAGTCGGACAAGTCAGCTTTGCTTGTAGCCCAAGTAAAGTTGTCGTGTGAGTTCGAAATCTGACCGTTGGAACACATGTCAGTTCCTTAGTAACCCAGGGTCATTTCGGACAAATCAGGTTGGGTTGCCTAGTGGCTATAAAAAGCCCACCCCCTACAACCACAAACGGTTGGTTGCTCAGATTCAGTGCACGGCTTTTGTCGTTTGAGAGCAACCCACCTCGAAGCCTTTGAGAGAGAATTCCTAGCGAGGAGAAAGCCCTAACTACCCAGAGCCAGAGAGAATTGGGCATCACTTAAGTCTTCTTTTCTGAGTGATCTGAAGACTTATTACACTTGAGGACTGTGCATCCTCCAGCCGGTTAGGCGTCGCGTTCTGAGCATCCAAGAGACATTGTGGATTGCTGGCAAACGAAGTCTGTGAAGGTTTGGGAGTCTACCTTGAAGACTTACCAGAGTGATTGGGCGAGGTCTGTGTGACCTTAGCTCAAGGAGAATACGGTGTGGACTGGGTGTCCTGAGCTGCGTGTTCAGGACTGGGTGTCCGGGACTGTGTGTCCTAAGGTTTAAATACCTAGCCGCTCCAACCAGATGTACAGTTGTCACAGCAACTGGAACTGGTCCAACAAATCATTGTCTTCAACGAGTCACTGGTTTCATCTTCACTTCCTTTTTACTTACTGTTACTCATTGTGAAGTCATTGCATGTTTGCTCTATCTTTTGTCTTCACAACGTGAATGTAAGATCTGTTTGGCTTCATAATATCTTCCTACCTGATCCTCATTACACTGCAGCTGTTTGTCACTGTGCTTTCACTCTATTGAATACTTGACCATGGCTTGCCTAGTGTAATCTACCTTCCGCTGCATAGTAATAGGCATATCTCTACTGTTTGTCTTCATAACTTCCATGTTTTGAAGACTTTCATAAAAATCGCCTATTCACCCCCCCTCTAGTCGATATAACGCACTTTCAATTGGTATCAGAGCAAGGTGATCCCTTGTTCTGTGTGATTCGGTTTAACCACCTGGAGTTTTAGCTATGTCGACTGCAGGGATAATCAAAGTCTCCGCTGCGTGCCCCATCTTTGATGGAATTGAATATCCCTACTGGAAGAATAAGATGCACATGCATCTTGAAGCCATTGACGTCGACCTATGGTATGTCGTCGAGAACGGCGTTCCCAAGGCTGGAGAAGGTGTCACTGCTGCTGATGTCAAGAAATTCGTTCAACTAGACTCTACTGCCAAGAATATCATCTGTGGTCATCTGACCAAAGGACAGTATGGCCGTGTGAGTGCTTTGAAGACATCCAAGCTGGTCTGGGACTGGCTCTCCAAGGTCAATGAAGGCATCTCAACCCAGAGAGATCAGAGAATCAGTGTTCTTCGCAACCTCTTCAACCGCTTCAAGCGAAATGACAATGATAATGTCCAGCACACATTTGACCGACTCACTGGCATCACAAATGAGCTTCAAGCCCTCGGCGCCAATGAGATCACCAAACATGAAGTCGTCAAGACGCTGCTGAGATCACTTGATAGTTCGTTTGACATCCTAGCCCTGATGATACAAGAACGTCCTGACTTCAAGACACTCGATCCGTCTGACATACTTGAGAGGCTCAACACACATGAGTTTCAGCTTTCTGAGAAAAGAGATATCTACGGTCCAAACTATGGGCGAACTCGTGCCTTGAAGGCAAAAGTTGTTTCCTCATCTGAAGAAGAATCTGACAGCAGTTCTGATGATCCTGAAGACATTGGAAGGGAACTTGCAATGCTTGTGAAGAAGTTCCAAAAATTCACCAAGAAGAAAGGCTTCACAAAGTCTTCACGATCAAGCTCAAGGAATGATGAAGCTTCTGCTCATGACTACAAGAAGAAAACATGCCACAAGTGCAAGAAAACTGGACACTTCATCTTTGAGTGTCCACAGTGGGACAATGAGAACAGAAACAAGAAGAAGAGCAAGGAATATGACTCTGACGACAAGAAGAAGAAGAAATACTCAAAGTCTTCTTCCAAGTCTTCGTCAAAGTCTTCATCACACAAGAAGAGCTCATCTGGCAAGGCACGTGCGTTTGTTGGCAAGGAAATGGATTCAGAGGAGGAGTCCGCTTCTGAGGAGGCAGAGGTGGAGTCTGAGGAGGAGTCTGATTCTGGCATTGCAAGTCTGGCTACAGCATACGTTGCCAAGTCCATCTTCAACACTAAAGACAATGACTTCATCACCAACATCTTCAACACTGAAGACAATGACTTCATCACCAACACCAATGCAAATGACAAGGACTACTCCGCTCCTACCTACTGCTTCATGGCATGCGGTGCCAAGGTAAACACACGCACTACTCACTATCAAACATCTAGCGACGATGACTCTGATTGTGGTTCGAAACCCAGCTACAAAACACTTGCTAAAATTGCAACTGAACAACAGAAAGCTATGGAACATATTCAAAAACTGTTAGACAGAAGTGATGATCTGTTGGGTGCTGAAATGACTCGATATGAATCCTTAATTGAAGACATAAAAAATCTTCACGTTACGTATCAGGAACTTGAAGATCGTCATGACACTCTCTCAACAACTCATGAAAAGCTTTCCTAGGATTATCTTCAAAGGAAGCAAGATCTTGAGAAATTGAGAGCGGCTCATGAAGATCTTCAAAAGGAAAACGAGTCACTTCGTGCCAAACAGATCAGTTCCGCTCAGGAAGGATTTGAACCACCATGTCTTAAATGCATTGAGCGTGATAATGCTACTTCTGTTGCTGAATGTTCCACTGCTACTGTTGTTGCAATATCTTCAACTGTTGATGTGGTAACTAACCCCTCTGCTGAGGATACCACCGCTATTGCTGATGAGAATGCTAGGTTGAAGACATTGCTTGAAACAGGGGTGTACAAAAGTCTTAAAGGGCATCATACATTATGTGATGTCATCAAGAAGCGGATTCTGAACCGAAACCCTCGGAAAGAGGGTGTTGGGTTCGTAAGGAAAATGAATGCAGATGGCTCTTACTGGAAACCTGAGCAGTACCCCAAAACCATGTGGGTTGCTGCAAAGGAACCTTCAGCAGATCCATCCAATCTATCTGGCTTCACTTGTGCTAACCCCATTATTATTGATGAATCCTTTGATGCAAACTATGTACTGTTTAAGAATCAGAATGGTGAAGTGTTTGCCAGGTACATTGGTACTAACTGCAGGAATGGACCGCCTATGAAGAAGATCTGGGTTCCAAAAAGGTGTCTGGAAAATCTTCCTGTGAATGTCTTCATGACACCTCACATGAAGAAGACAAACCTCAAACCAAAGGCTTCATACAGAAAGAGGACTCACCTGAGTCGCACTAACGCAAATGTTTTGCAGGGAAACCATACTCAGGCATATGAATATGAGAGTGGTTCATCAAACCGCCATGTTCATATGACCAAGAACTATTCTACCTATTCTTATGAGTACTATTGTCCACCTGCTAGACTATTTGCTAGGGCTCCAAAGCCAAAATTCTCAGATGCTGCACTTAGACTTATTGCTTCTAAGCCACCCTTGAAGATGTGGGTGGCTAAGAAAGCTTAACTCTCTTTTGCAGGGAAAGGTCTCCAGCAGAAAACCAAAATCTTCTGACGCTATTGCTGGGGACCTTAAAAATCTTGTAGGGCGCAAGATCAAATGCCCGAATGGCATCACTATGTACTTCATTCCTGAATCGCATGCTACTCTCCCTATTAGTCCTAATCTGGATCTAAGTTTTCATAACCCACTGGTTCGTCAAATGTTTCTGCTTCACAATACTCTTCGTGAAGCCTATCCCCCTAACTGTACTGTAGGGTACGACACCAACGTCTTTAGAATGGATTATTGACAGTGGGTGTACAAATCACATGACCGGCAAAAGAAGCCTTCTTATGGACTCAACCTTACGTCCATCCGACAAGAGCCACATCACATTCGTTGACACTGGTAAAAGTAAGGTATTGGGTCTAGGTAGAGTTGCAATCTCGAGGGATCAACACATGGATAAAGTCATGCTTGTTGAATCCCTTTGCTTCAACTTAATGTCTGTCTCAATGCTTTGCGATTTGAACATGATCGTAATATTTGGAAAATATCGTTGCCTGGTACTAATGGAATCTGACAAGTCTCTAGTGTTTGAAGGGTATCGGAAAGATGATTTGTATGTGGTAGATTTCTCAGCAGGGCCACAGCTTGCAGCATGTCTTCTGGCAAAAGCTTCAGAATGTTGGCTTTGGCATCGGAGGCTTGGGCATGCTGGCATGAGGAACCTCCACACCCTTGCAAAGAAGAAGCATGTCATAGGCATCGAGGGCGTCAAGTTCAAGAAAGATCACTTATGCGGTGCCTGTGAAGTAGGGAAGATGACGTGTAACGCCCCAGATATAACTTTCCAAATTTGTATCCAACTCTTGCCGTTTCCGGCGTTAACTTATATTTATTTCTCGGGTTCGGGTCTTTGCCTCCGTGGGTTGTTTTCGTTTTTCATGCATCTCATATCATGTCATCATGTGCATTGCTTTTGCATACGTGTTCATCTCATGCATTCGAGCATTTTCCCCGTTGTCCGTTTTGCATTTCGGCGCTTCGTTCTCCTCCGGTGGTCATTTCTAGCTTTCTTTTGTGTGTGAGGATTAAACATTTCCGGATTGGACCGAGACTTGTCATGCGGCCTTGGTTTACTACCGGTAGACCGCCTGTCAAGTTTCGTATCATTTGGACTTCGTTTGATACTCCAACGGTTAACCGAGGGACCGAAAAGGCCTCGTGTGTGTTACAGCCCAACACCCCTCCAAATTGGCTCAAAACCCACCAAACTCAGCTCCATCATCTAGAGCGTTCGACCACGAACGTGTGGCCGAAAACCGCACCTCATTTGGACTCTCCTACCTCCACTTATGCCTATAAATACCCCCCCCCCCTCCAAATTCGGATCTTCTTCCCCGTCCAACCCTAGTCCAAAAAAAAGGGATCCGCGCGCCGCCGGACATTTTTCCTGCCGACGGACACGTCCGTACCGCCTGTCCGCCACCACGTGCCGCGCCGGGGTTCGCCCGCGCCCCC
>NC_041382.1:608479779-608496164 GCF_002162155.2 Triticum dicoccoides | reverse complement strand
CCGCGCCTCCCTCCGCTGCCTCCTCGCCCGCGGGCTGCCGCCACCGCGCCCGGTTGCCGCCGCCGCCTCGCCGGAACGCCGCCGTCGTCACTGAACGCCGCCGCCTACGCCTCGCCGCCGCCGCCGCGGGCACCAACGCCGCCCGAGCCGGCCGCCCGCTCCCTCCTCCATCTCACCCCGGCGCCCCCTCGTCGTCCGGCTCCCTCCTCCGCCCGGCAAGTCCAACTCTGGCCACCGGCAACATTTCCGGCGACCCAAGCTACTGTTCCGGCCAACCTCGTTTTGCGTGCACTTAGATCCAGATCCAGATCTGAGGATCCTCGGTTGACTTTCTCCTCCCGAAAACCTAATTTTAAGCAAACTTTGACCTGCCATATCTCCGCATCCGTAGCTCCGTTTTGGACATATAATATATCAAAATGTTCGTCTCGACGAGTACATCATTTCATTCCATTGCATCATTTTCATTTGAGTTCATCTTGATGCCCGAAATGCTGCTAGAAGGAGGCTTCGTGAGTTAAATGTCAGATCCGTTAGTTCATCATAGACTTTTGTCATTTTTGCCATGATTAAGCCGTGCATGATATGCCTGTGAGTCCTTGATATGATTTGTTAAGCATTTTGTCTTCTTTCCAGAGGTGCAACCCATGCATTTTTAGGATGTGTGTGGTGACTTGTGCAAGCTTGCAAAGTAAGGCACCCGGGAAATCTGTTTTCAGGGACTTAGTGATTTTCACTAAGTCTGGGATTATTTAGTTCACGATGCCATATGTTCAGCTTGTTTCCTAAAGATCCGTGCCTCTTTTGAGGATGGTCAGTAAAGGAGTTCTGTTAAGCTTGTTATGATCTATCCATCCACGTCTTTACTTGCTAGTTTGGTGCAGCCTAGCTTGATTCAATCGAGCTCTACTTTTGCATCGTTGTGTATTTGGGCAGATCGTTAACTCTTTTGCGATTTTGCCGGAGCTATTGTAGTTGATCGATGCATGCCATGCCTTTGTTCTTGCCATGTCTGGCTAGCATTTTGTGCCTTCTTAATGGATGCATGCTTGCCTTGCCATGACTTGCACCATAGTGAGTGCACCGAGCTTGTTTACATGCCTTCGTGAGTTAAATTTCAGCATGTCTCAGATTTCACTAAGTCTGAAATCTGATTGTGTTTCATCTATGTTCGTGTGCTCGTTAGAGTATTTTGTGATCCCTTTTGACCCCAGGTCACTTTGGGTGTTTTGTTAAGCTTGTTGAGTAGCTCCATTCCATGTTCTTACTTGTCATGTTTAGGTCTTGTATCATGTCGTTTTGCTGCTCCGAAGAGAGCACCGTGGTCTGAAATTTCAGACTAGTGTTAATTTCACTAAGTCTGAAATCTGTTTTGCTTATTCGTTTTTGCCATGCTTGTTTGAACCTCTTAATGGATGAATTTGACCGTGGCTTAGTGCTAGTGTTTTGTTAAGCATGTTGAGTACATCCCTGCCATGTTTTTTGTTGTCATGTTTGGTGGCTGTAGCATGTTCATTTCGTTGCATTTAGATGCCTACTTGCTGTAAATCGCAGACCGGTTCTTTTCGTAAAACGCTTGCCATTTCCAAACCGTAACTCCGATTCCAATGATCTTTATATCGTTTTCAAGCGATTTCATCCCCTCTATCCAGTGGCACACTTGGTTTTCCAAGTTGAGGCCAGGTTCATGCATTTCCTGTAACGTCTTGCATTTTGCATCCCGCATCGCATCCCGCATAGTATATCATCTTTGCATCTTATTGCTTGTCCTTGCACGTGGTTGATTGTATCCTTGTTGCTTGTTTGTGTTGTTTGGGTAGAGCCGGGAGACGAGTTCGCTAATGAGGAGCCCGTTGAGTTTGCTTTTGAGGATCCAGTCAACTCTGACAGGTTTGCAGGCAAGATGATCATACCCTCGAAATCACTACTATCTTTGCTATGCTAGTTTGCTCGCTCTTTGCTATGCCAATGCTACGATGCCTACCTTTTGCTTGTCAATCTCCCAATTGCCATGTTGAACCTCTAACCCACCATGTCCTAGCAAACCATTGATTGGCTATGTTACCGCTTTGCTCAGCCCCTTCTTATAGCGTTGCTAGTTGCAGGTGAAGTTTGGAGCCGTTCCTTGTTGGAACCATTTATTTACTTGTTGGGATATCATTATATTGCTATGTTATCTTAATGCACCTATATACTTGGTAAAGGGTGGAAGGCTCGGCCTCTCGCCTAGTGTTTTGTTTCACTCTTGCCGCCCTAGTTTCCGTCATATCGGTGTTATGTTCCCGGATTTTTGCGTCCCTCACGCGGTTGGGCTATAATGGGAACCCCTTGATTGTTCGCCTTGATTAAAGCTTTTCCAGCAATGCCCAACATTGGTTTTACTATTTTCCACCTAGCCTCTTTTCCCTTGGGTTACCGGAGCCCAAGGGTCATCTTTATTTTAGCCCCCCCACGGGCCAGTGCTCCTCTGAGTGTTGGTCCGACCGAGTAGACTGTGGGGCCACCTCGGGGCAACTTGAGGGCTGGTTTTACTCGTAGGATGTCTCATCAGAGTGTGCCCTGAGAAAGAGATATGTGCAGCTCCTATCGGGATTTGTCGGCACATTCGGGCGGTGTTTCTGGACTTGTTTTAACCTGTCGAATCATCTTGTTATACCGGGATACCGAGTCTGATCGGTGTGTCTGTGGTGGAGGCCTATTCCTTCATTGACCGTGAGAGCTTGTCATGGGCTAAGTTGGGACTCCCCTGCAGGGATTGAACTTTCGAAAGCCGTGCCCGCGGTTATGGGTAGATGGGAATTTGTTAATGTCCGGTTGTAGATAACTTGAACTAAACTCAATTAAAATGAATCAACCGTGTGTGTTATCGTGATGGCCCCTTCTCGGCGGAGTCCGGGAAGTGGACACGGTGTTGGAGTTATGCTTGCGCAGGTTGTTCTTCTAGATTCTCGCTCGCGCTTTGCCTCCTCTTCTCGCTCTCTTTTGCGTATAAGTTAGCCACCATATAAGCTAGTCGCTTGCTGCAGCTCCACATATATTGCCTTGTCCTTCCTATAAGCTTAAATAGTCTTGATCGCGAGGGTGCGAGATTGCTGAGTCCCTGTGGCTCACAGATACTATAACTCCAGATGTAGGTCCAGGTGTTTCCGCTCCAGGTGACGATTACGAGCTCAAGTGGGAGTTCGACGAGGATTCACAGCGTTACTATGTGTCGTTTCCGGATGATCAGTAGTGGTGCGTAGTTGGGGTTCGATCAGGGCCTTGTCGCATGTTGGGTTCTTTTCCATTTTGGCACCGTAGTCGGGCCATGAGTGTTTGTTTGATGGATGTTATTTATGTACTTTGTTGTGACGTGGCGAGTGTAAGCCAACTATATATCTCCCCTTATTATTTATATTACATGGGATGTTTGTGATGATTTCCTAACTTGCGACATTGTCTTCAATGCGGTTATGTCTCTAAGTGGTGCCTCGACACGTGGGAGCTATAGCCGCATCGAGGGCGTGACATGACGAGGGCAAAACATCCCTCGAAGACAATCATGACCACTACTCGACCCTTCGAACTGCTTCACATGGATCTTTTTGGTCCCACTCACTACTCAACTTTTACCACTACTGCTTGCCTCTATGGCTTTGTCATTGTTGATGATTACTCTAGATATACTTGGGTGCACATAATCCTTTACAAGACTGAAGTGCAGGATGTCTTCAGACGCTTCGCCAATCGAGCTATGAACAATTACGGCGCCAAGATAAAGCACATCAGAAGTGACAATGGCACTGAATTCAAGAACACTGGACTTGATACATATCTTGATACCTTGGGCATCACACATGAATTCTCAGCCCCGTACACGCCACAGCAGAATGGCGTCGTCGAACGCAAGAACAGAACACTCATTGAGATGGCCAGAACGATGCTAGATGAATACAAGACTCCAAGAAAATTCTGGCCTGAAGCCATTTACACTACATGCCATACAATCAATCGTGTTTATCTTCACAAGCTTCTGAACAAGACATCTTATGAACTCCTAACTGGCAAGAAGCCAAATGTCAGTTACTTCAGAGTATTTGGCGCAAGGTGCTGGATCAAGGACCCACACCACACCTTAAAGTTTGCACCAAAAGCACATGAGGGTTTATGCTTGGATAAGGAAAGGATTCGCACTCCTACAGAGTCTTCAATCTCTTTCATTACAAAGTGGTTGAAACAGTGGATGTGCGGTTCGATGAGACCAATGATTCACAAAGAGAGCAACTGCCAAATGTGCTAGATGAAGTTCCATCTAGTGAATCAATCAAGCTAATGGGAACTGGAGAGATTATACCTTCTGAAGCTCATCCTGAAGAAGAACTTATCATCTCAGCACCTGATCCACATGAAGACAATGCTCAGCCTGAAGACATTCCTCCTAACAACAACACAGATCAGCAAGAGCAAAGTCTTCGCCCTATGCATCCTCGTGTTGCCAATGAAGTGCGGATTGAGAGAATAATTGACAGCATCAATGCACCTGGTCCACTCACTCGTTCAAGGGCAACTCAACTGGCAAATTTCTGTGGGCACTTCGCATTCGTCTCAATTACAGAACCCAAGAAAGTTGAAGAAGCCTTCATGGAACCTGAATGGATTCAAGCTATGCAAGAAGAGCTTCAATAGTTTGAGCTGAACAATGTATGGGAACTGGTTAAGCGTCCTGATCCACGGAAGCACAATATAATAGGCACCAAATGGATATACCGCAACAAGCAAGATGAGCATGGTCAAATTGTCAGAAACAAAGCTCGTCTCGTTGCTCAAGGATATACTCAAGTGGAAGGCATTGATTTCGATGAAACATTTGCTCCTGTGGCTAGACTTGAAGCCATACATATACTGCTGGCCTATGCAAATCATCATAACATACTTCTATATCAAATGGATGTGAAGAGTGCCTTTCTCAATGGCAAGATTGAAGAAGAAGTGTATGTTGCACAACCGCATGGGTTTGAAGATCCAAAACATCCTGACATGGTATACAAGCTCAACAAGGCACTGTATGGCCTCAAACAAGCCCCTCGGGCCTGGTATGACACACTCAAATACTTCCTGAAGAGCAAAGGCTTTATACCTGGTTCCCTAGATCCCACTCTCTTCACGAAGACATATGATGGTGAATTGTTTGTGTGCCAAATATATGTGGATGACATTATCTTCGGCTGCACCAATCAGAAGTACAGTGAAGAGTTTGGCTATATGATGCAAGAGCAATATCAGATGTCTATGATGGGGGAGCTGAAGTTCTTCCTCGGTCTTCAAATACGACAACAACACAACGGCATCTTCATATCTCAAGAGAAGTATCTCAAAGAGTGCCTGAAGAAGTTTGGTATGCAAGACTGCAAAGGCTTCACAACACCAATGCCAGCCAAACATCATCTGGGTCCCGATGACAATGGTAAAGAGTTCGATCAAAAGGTATACCGCTCCATGATTGGTTCTTTGCTTTATTTATGTGCATCTAGGCCAGATATTATGCTTAGTGTTTGCATGTGTGCTCGATTTCAAGCGGCACCAAAGGAGTCGCATCACTTAGCTGTGAAGCGAATTCTTCGATATTTGGCTCACACCCCAACTCTAGGGTTATGGTATCCAAAGGGCTCAGAGTTTGATCTGGTTGGATTCTCGGATGCTCATTATGTTGGTGACAAGGTTGATCGGAAGTCTACATCAGGCACATGTCACTTTCTGGGACGATCACTTGTATGTTGGTCTTCAAAGAAGTAGAACTGTGTATCCCTATCCACTGCTGAATCTGAATACATTGCTGCTGGATCTTGCCGCGCTCAGCTTCTGTGGATGAAGCAAACTCTCAAGGACTATGGCATTCATCTGAAGCAAGTGCCACTTTACTGCGACAACGAAAGCACCATCAAGATTGCCAACAACCCAGTTCAGCACTCGAAGACAAAGCACATAGAAATTCGTCATCACTTTCTCAGAGATCATGTTGTGAAGGAAGATATTGATATCATACACGTCAACACTGAAGAGCAATTGGCAGATATCTTCACCAAGCCCTTGGATGAGAAGAGATTTTGCAAGTTACGGTGTGAGCTAAATATCCTGGAATCCTCAAATGTCCTGTGATCAGGCACACATCCTAACACTTATGCATATTGATGACTTAGATGTGCAACACACGAAGTAACGTATATCTTCAATCAATGAAGACATACATTCTAAGTGTGAATACATTAATGTGGAATTTGACTTCGGAGCGCCACGATAATTGTGCGCCGTGTCTGGGTCTAATACTTCCTATACGGTGGGTAACGCCACCACCAAAAGTTCTATTTTGAAGTGTTTCACTCATGGCGTTACCTTACAATGTCTTCACATTTGGTTTGGCTTCAATCTCAACATGTCTTCATGATTATCTTCACTATGTTGATTGTATAGATATATATATATATATACTAGTGTTCTGTCCTCTACAACATTCACTTATAGCTATGTCTTCTTGTTTGAATCTTTTGAACTAAGTGAATGTGATCGGACCCTAACCTCTCTATGCTTTCTATCTCAAATTCTATCTCTCCAAGTCATATGCACTCTATTGAAACTGTCGAATGTCTTCTCTGCGTCCTTGTCAGCAGAAGACACAGAGACAACCTTAAATCCGTTTTCAATGCTCATTTATCCACATGAAATCCGGAGAAGTAGGAACGACCACCCGACAATCCAGGCGTGCGTGGGACGTGGAACTACCCCCAAAATTCCGCATGATAGCCACGTGTTACTCAGATGTGAATCGCCAGGGGCACCTGTGTAATAGCGCAGTGTCGCCCCTGTAACTATAAATACACACTCACAGCGGTCATTATCCCTTTCTTCCACCCTCGCACGAACCCTAGCGCCACCGCTAGCCCTCGACGACGCCGGCGATGAAGCGCTTCGCTGCCGCAACCTCTCCGACGCCGTCTTCACGCTGATTGCGGACATCGTCCTCTCCGCCGTCGCCGTAGGTGTCCTCCGTCGCCAAGTTAGGGCGCGGAAGATTGAACTGCTCGGCCTCATCTCCCACTCCGTCTATCAGTTCCCAGTGTGGTAAATAAAACTTCTTTTTACGGCCCCTTTTGATCCTATGGCTTTGTCACTTTCTACCATAAGAAGTTTCTATTCACACAAGTTAGATCTCTGTCAAACTGCATCTCATAACATGCCTAGTATATTCACTTGTGCTTCACAAAGTAGTTAGATTCCTCACTTGTACTGATCTGTGGGTTCGTACAAATCTGGAACCAACTTCTTATCTATGAGTGAATGTCTTCGCACGATGAGGTCAATGTCTTCTAAACTGATTTATCTTCAAAATCTTTTGAGAATGCATATGACCTCTTCCCCTTCCCTCGCACCTTAATGCTGTCACAGGTACATGTCCGTGGGAGAATCCTTTGGTTCTCATAGTCTGCATTCATTTGCAGAATTCTTACAGCATCACATAAATTCTCCTGAAGCCAGTTCCTGTTGGTCCAGCAAGAGAAAGCCTTTGAAGCCTTTGAACGTCTTGAAGCCTTTCAAGTTAAGTTTTATGGCTTCAGAGAAAGCAGCAAGGAAAGGGGGCAGACAGCATCGTGGCGGAACATCGAGAGATCTGCCAGATGAACTTGCCGAAATGTACAAGACAGATCCTGAAGAGGATTACAATCAGCGCAAGACCCAAATCCAATGGATTCGACGATATTGGGCAGAACAATGGTTCAAATACCGCTTCACAACCCAAGAGTATGCTGAGAAAAATGCCATCAAAAGACCGTGGGGAGACATCCTATTCAAGAATCTTCTACCCAGGTCCAGAGATGAAGCCATTGCTCAAGGCTTCTATCAATGCATGGTCCGTGGACCACAGCCTGCTAATGCACACTCGTCGTCACTGCTATGGTGTCATGACGACAATCTGTTTAAGCGCAACTTCCAGTTTGCCCAAAACTCAGCGAAGCAGAACAAGAAGAAGTTTGGGTTAGACTTCAACCCTGGTCCCTCATCACCAAGGGCAGATGGCACATGACATGCAGAACCCAATGTCATCGGTCCTTTCGCCAACCTTGAAGGCCTCATCACCTACATCGTGGTTCAAGGGACTGCAGTGAATGAGCCTGCAGCTGACACTGAGTCTGATGACGCGCCTGTAGTGCCGAAGCCAAAGCAGTTGAAGAAGCCAAAAGCTTCAAAGCCGGCCCCTACACCAAAAATCTCAAGGGCGAAGCCATTGGCAACTGCACCTCCTGAAGACAGTGTGCAGTCTGAAGACTTATCACGCGTCTCCAAGCCCCAGAAGGCCAAGATGCCTCTGTCTCACACTGGCGAAGAGCTAACAGCTGCTGCCATTCTGCGCAACGACGCCATTGATCTGTCAAGTGATGAAGATCTTGCAGATGACGCTCTTGAGCAACTCATCAAGAGCAAAGAAGAAGCAGAAATCTTCAATAATCTGCCTCTCTTTGATATCACCATAATCCACAACTTCATTGACGAGTGGTTTGACACGCCAAACATCAGCTTTGAAGATCTGCAGCTACCCATCAGCCTCAGTGTCGCCTTCCAAGCCGCCATTGCTTCAGAACTTGCTATTGCCCAGCGCATTGTTGAATTGAAGCATAAGATTGACCATGAAAAGGCTCAGTTCAAGAAGCATATGGCCAAGCTTAGCGTGCAAGAAGTGAAGAACTTCAAGACAATGATGCACAAGCTCAAGGAAAACTTTCAGAAGAAGTGTGCAGAAGCTCAGGGTTCGCGTGAGCGCATGAAGACTCTGGCTGACAGATGTGTGCAAGCCTACAATGAGGCTGAGAAGCGCAAGGCACTTGGGCGTCCTGGCATCGACCCCAGGATGGCCGCGAAGAAAAAGAAGAAGTCAGTTACAGCTGAACCCGATGCACCAATGCAGGAAGTAGTTCCGATTGTCTTCCCAACTACAATGACTGGCTCAAAGCCAAAGAGCCGGTCAACCGCCTCAGAGCTCAAGAAGACAAGAACTGCTGAGGCTGAAGCCAAGAAGAGGAAACACTCTGAAGCCTCTCCTACTGCCCCCTCTAAGAAGAAGAGGAAGACCAAGAAAGATCGGGCTGCTCCCACAGAGCCCTTGATGGTTGAACCCATTTCTATGGTCTATCCTGAAGCTGGCCGCCAACTAACTGTCCATGAGCTTCCACAGAGGCTCATGAAGCTGAAGACATTCCAGTAGCTGACCCCATCGCTGCTGAAGACATTGGTCGTCATGACAATGTAGAAGATGGTGCAGTCCTTCCTCAGTTTGAAAACAGCAAACTCATCAGCATTGGTCGTCCACTGACGCCAATCGCACAGGATGCTTCATGGGCATATCACCCACAAGAGGAAGAAGACAATGAGGCCCAGCCCACTCCAACTCCACAGGCGTCGTCTGCATTCCGCAGGCTTCGCAAAGGTCCAAGGCCTCAAGTCTCTACTGAAGACATTCCGGCTGCATCAGCCGCGGAAGAAGAAGTACCACCAGTTGCCACTTCCCAGTCCCACCAAGAAGCAGTTCTCCAGGAGAACGTGCTTGTGACCGACCCTCCAGCTAGTCAAGTGGAGGGAGCAAATCGTGAGGCTGCCACAACTACCAATGAAGCTAATGTGAAGCCCTCCCCACCAAAAGCATCAGAAGACAGCGAAGCCACTGATCCTGACACTTCTGTTCCTGAGTCTGCTGCTGGTCCCCAATTTGACTATCATGTTGAGCACAGGCCTCAGGTACAGAAGCCAATCCCAAGACTGCCAAGGTTCCCAGGTCCTGCATCAGCACCTGGCTCCTTCAACATCAATGGCTTTAGGGCAGACAATACATTCTTCAATAGCTCCAAGAACCCCTACTCAAGGGAAAGGATTTCATCAGATCGGTTCTGGAGCTATCCTCAGCGAAGCTACTACTCATGCATACTGTACAACCAAGGTCGCATCTTCCCACACAAGCGCCTTGACATTGAAGCTATAGCTGGTCTGCCCTGTCTAGAAGAAGCGTTGGATTGCTTCAAGCAAGTGGGTCTGCTGCAATTTGTTACTGATGAAGAGCATTGGAATGAAGAGCTGCTGCTACAATTCTATGCCACACTTCGCATCAAAGGGTACAACAGAGATCCGAAGACTTGGGTCCTGGAGTGGATGACTGGCAACGTTCATCACGAAGCCAATGCATTTGACATCATTGAGCTCACTGGCTTGCCCACTCCTGGCGATCTCTTCGAGCAAGGCTGTCAGCTGCATACTGAAGCTATTGAGAGCATATTTCAGAGGCCAGAACCTGATATGAGTCAAATGCTCAGCATGATGAAGCCATTGCCCCAAGATGCTGCTTATCCCACAGAGTTCTTCGTTGAAGACCTTGAGTACCTGCCCAGAACCATCTATCACATCATCAGGCGAACTCTCTGGCCTATAAAAGGGCACTCTCCAAATGCCAAGATCGAGGGTGCAATGAAGACTCTGATATTCTGTATCCTTCATGTAAAATGCTTCAATGCACAGGACTTCTTCATACGCCAACTTGCTGCATCAGGCTCTGATCTGTTTGGTTTGAAGTTCTATGCCCCTTGGGTAATGCAGCTGATCAAACTTCACTCTGCTATCTCGTATCAGCCCTCAGCCCGCAACCATCGGATCTTCTTGCCTGATGTGGATACCTCTGCTGAAGCCATCTATCTTGAGCCTGCCAAGCAACCTCTAAGTCTTCAGAATGCAGAACACCAGAGCTTCACTCAAAACATTGAAGGAGTTGAAGCAGTCTCTCGGGTGTATCCGTTGGCTGGCACTACACGTGCACCTCGCCCTGCTTCCACTGAAGCCACTGACAGCACAACTGCTCCAAGACCCAAGAAGCGCGCTCGTGTTCTCAATGACCGAGAGCTTCTTGTGGCCCTCCAGCAAAAACAGGATAGGCATCATGACTGGCTGAAGCGTCAGATGAAAAGCCTCTTGGTGGATGTAAATCGCATTCAAAATCTTGCCACCAAGAATGCCTTCGTTGCACATGAAACCTGTCGCCGCACATGGAAGGGACTCACGATGATGTGTTCTGAAGCTGATCTTCAAGAGGATGGCTTCACAAAGCGATTCAAGTTTGACTCCACACCTCCTCGAAGGGCTGTGCTGCGAGGAACTCCATCACTTGAAGACTCCGAGTTCTCTTCATCTGCTGCCACAGTAACTGCCAGAATTATCGACGATGAAGACAATGCTACCTCACCGCCACCTCCTTCAGCACATGTCGACTCTGCACCAAGCTCTTCAGCACCGCCAAACACCACCAACGACCCTGCTGCTCATGGGAACGAGTAGAAACTCTATGTCTTCAAACCTTTTTGGTCCTTACTGACAAAAGGGTGAGAAGCATATGAGGTTGATAGTCTTCAAGCGGGTCCATATGGGCGGGTGCTTTATATTTTGCTATATTTTGCTTCGTGCTTACAACTCTCATTTTGCAACATTTGATTCTTTGAGTTGTAACACTTAAACTCGATGGTCGTCAGCTACTTGTTTGCCACCTTGTTTTGCGAAGATAAATTCCGCATGTGCGACGATAAATTCCGCACTTAGATCATTCTGCAGACGTCCATTTTTCATTATGCATGTCATTATCTTCATATACTTTCACATGCATAGTGGAATGTCATCATAAGGTGAAGTGGATCTCCACAAGTACAACCTTCCATGTGCATTTGCATTCCAAAAGCAAATTACTTATATGCACATCTTCAGGGGGAGCCCTTGCAACTTATGAAGACAATTCCTTATCCTTTAAAATTTCACAGATTATATTCCCCGTTGAAAACTTCAACTAGTTTGTCATCAATCACCAAAAAGGGGGAGATTGTAAGTGCATCTAGTGCCACCCCTAGTTGGTTTTGGAGTATTGACGACAAACCTAGTTGAGGGACTAATGTGTTTGTGAGAATTGCAGGATAACACAGGTAGAAGTCCCTCATTGATTCGGTTTTCCTACCAGATATGACCCCTAAAAATGTATGAAGACATTGAAGTCAATGGTGGTATATGAAGATATTCATATTGAAGACTATGACAAGAGAAGACACCACGTTAAGCCTATGGAGCTCGAAGACTTAGATCTTTCGTAGTTCTCTTTCATTTGTGTTGAGTCATAGGAACCACCATACTGTTAAGTGGGGTCCAAGAGAACCAGTCAAAACGACTGAAGTGATGCCTAATTAAAAACCTATGTCTTCGAGTGAAGACTATGAGAGCAAATCTTGTCCAGAGTCGGACAAGTCAGCTTTGCTTGTAGCCCAAGTAAAGTTGCCGTGTGAGTTCGAAATCTGACCGTTGGAACACGTGTCAGTTCCTTAGTGACCCAGGGTCATTTCGGACAAATCAGGTCGGGTTGCCTAGTGGCTATAAATAGCCCACCCCCTACAACCATAAATGGTTGGCTGCTCAGATTCAGTGCACGGCTTTTGTCGTTTGAGAGCAACCCACCTCGAAGCCTTTGAGAGAGAATTCCTAGCGAGGAGAAAGCCCTAACCACCCAGAGCTAGAGAGAATTGGGCATCACTTAAGTCTTCTTGTCTGAGTGATCTGAAGACTTATTACACTTGAGGACTGTGCATCCTCCAGCCGGTTAGGCGTCGCGTTCTGAGCATCCAAGAGACATTGTGGATTGCCGGTGAACGAAGTCTGTGAAGGTTCGGGAGTCTACCTTGAAGACTTACAAGAGTGATTGGGCGAGGTCTGTGTGACCTTAGCTCAAGGAGAATACGGTGAGGACTGGGTGTCCTGAGCTGCGTGTTCAGGACTGGGTGTCCGGGACTGTGTGTCCTAAGGTTTAAATACCTAGCCACTCCAACCAGACGTACAGTTGTCACAGCAACTGGAACTGGTCCAACAAATCATTGTCTTCAACGAGTCACTGGTTTCATCTTCACTTCCTTTTTACTTACTGTTACTCATTGTGAAGTCATTGCATGTTTGCTCTATCTTTTGTCTTCACAACGTGAATGTAAGATCTGTTTGGCTTCATAATATCTTCCTACCTGATCCTCATTACACTGCAGCTGTTTGTCACTGTGCTTTCACTCTATTGAATACTTGACCATGGCTTGCCTAGTGTAATCTACCTTCCGCTGCATAGTAATAGGAATATCTCTACTGTTTGTCTTCATAACTTCCACGTTTTGAAGACTTTCATAAAAATCGCCTATTCACCCCCCCTCTAGTCGATATAACGCACTTTCACCCTCGACCGCGATGCCCCCAGCTGCTCCTGCACACACCATGGTTACCCGCACCCGCGATCATACTCGCCGTGCTCTTGTTCCTACTGACGGGACAATCTGCTATGATCCCCGTCGCTGTGTGTTCCTTGCGGTGCCTGTCTCTCATCATGATGCTCTCCATGAGACTGCCTGGCGTACCGCGATGGTTGATGAGCTCACTGCTCTGCATCACAACAAGACTTGGGTTCTTGTGCCTCGGCCGCGCGGTGTCAATGTTGTTGGGAGCAAATGGATCTTCAAGACCAAGCACCGTCCGGATGGCTCTATTGATAAGTACAAAGCTCGTCTGGTCGCCCGTGGTTTCACACAGCAGCTTGGCATTGACTATGGTGATACCTTCAGTCCGGTTGTCAAGCCGGCTACCGTTCTTTTGGTTCTTGCCTTGGCTGTTTCTCATGGTTGGAGTCTTTGGCAGATTGATGTCAGCAATGCTTTCCTTCATGGGTATCTCTCTGAGGACGTCTATATGCAGCAGCCACCTGGTTTTGAGGATGCTCGTTTTCCCTCGCATGTGTGCAAGCTTCAGCGAGCGCTCTATGGGCTCAAGCAGTCCCCTCGTGCATGGTACGCTTGGCTCAGTGCTCGTCTTTTCGCTTTGGGATTTTCCGCCTCCAAAGCAGATACATCTCTGTTTTTCTTCCGCTATCGTGATGTTCAGATCTATATGCTTGTCTATGTGGATGACATTGTCATTGCCGGATCTTCTCCACGTGCGGTTGATGGTCTTGTTCATGCCCTTGCTGCCAGTTTTCCTATTAAGGACCTTGGGCCGTTGGAGTATTTTCTTGGTCTGGAAGCGTCATACAATTCAGGGGGGATGACATTGACTCAACGGAAGTATGCCTTGGATCTTTTACACTGTGTGAGCATGGAGAATTGTAGGCCTACTTCCACACCGTTGTCTACTTCCAAGCAGCTTGCACGAGTGTCTGGACGGCTTCTCAGTGCCGATGATTCTTTCCGGTATCGCAGTGTGTTGTTGGTGGACTGCAGTATTTAACACTCACCCGTCCGGATATTTCATTTGCAGTGAACAAGGTGTGTCAGTTTCTCTCACAGCCAACGGATGCTCACTGGGAAGCAGTTAAGCGGATTTTATGCTATGTGAAAGGAACGTTGCACACAGGGCTGAAATTTCGCAAGGTTGTCTCTACTAGCATTAGTATCTTCACTGATGCGGATTGGGCAGGTTGTCCGGATGATCATCGTTCAACTGGAGGTTTTGCCATATTCGTTGGTCCGAATCTCATTTCCTGGAGTTCGAAGAAACAACCAACAGTGTCGAGGTCGAGCACCGAGGTCGAGTACAAAGCCTTGGCGAATGGAGCTGCTGAAGCCATCTGGGTAGAGTCACTACTCAAAGAGCTTGGAGTGTCTCAGCAGCGTGTTCCGGTTCTCTGGTGTGATAACTTAGGGGCCACATATCTGACTGCCAACCCAGTTTTCCATGCACGTACCAAGCACATCGAGATTGATTTTCACTTTGTGCGTGAGCGTGTTGCTTCTGGAGCTCTTGAGGTCAGATTCATTTCTTCTAACGATCAGCTGGCTGATGTGTTTACTAAACCAGCCACCAGACAGATGCTAGACCGTTTTAGTACCAATCTAAACCTTGTACAGAGTAGAAGTTCAGATTGAGGGGGAGTGTTAAAATAGGTCTAGCGTGTCATGTACACGTACCCTGTATGTATGTAATTGTATGTTGATTGTTATATATATAGAAAAACGTGGAGAGGCTTTGCCCCACGGAAAACCCTAAATCCTATTCTCAAACTGCCACACCAGCCACAGGCGGCCAGCTTATATGCTCACGCGACTCACACACGCACACTCGGGGGGTCCCTCCCCTAGGGTTGCCAAGTCACACATGCCAAGCGGCCAGGTGTGACACAGGCGAGCGCTCTCCATCCTTGCCCTGCCTCATCCCCATCGAGCAGAAGCATCACCACGACCACGATTGTGAGCAGCGAGATCTGCACGTTGAGACTGAGGCGTCCACGAGCTCCAAGCCAAGGCTCGGACAAAAACCTCCCGCAAGCACGATGCTGGTCGAGAGCTTCTCCTCATCCCCAGATCTGGACATAAGTGTACCAGGATATTTTGTTTGAATCTTACGAGATGCATCCCGTTTCTCATGTGTTGGTGGCTTCTATGTGATGGATTCATCCAACACACTTAGAAAGATGGATTGATCTTATTTTCTTATTTTGTTTTCTTTCCTGCAGTTTTCGGGCATTGACTGTGGATTGATATTACTAATGTGTAACTTTTTGTACTCCCTCCATTCCCTTAGGACATCTTCAACGGCAACCAGTAAAAAACCTTCTGTATCCGTCAGCGGATTGGGGAACCAGTCCGCGGACATGGATGTGGGAGGTAGCCATCCAACGCTATCTGCATACATTTTAAACTATTTTTCAACAAACTGGATGAAATTCATGCAAACACGGGCGAATTCCGTACAAACATGACGGATTTCATACAAACACGACAGATTTAACTACATTTTGAATATTTAGAACAAAAAATGACCTGCCCCTAAACCTATCCTACGGTGGCGACGCCCGGCATCCAAGCCCGTGTCGTCCTCCTTCCACCATCTCCATGAGCACTGATGATAAGACCGATGAACTGAAGGTGCAGCCCCGGTGAGGAAGAGTAGAACACGGGAGATGGACCGGCCCACATGGGATGTAATGTTGGGGAACGTTGCAGAAAACAAAAAATTTCCTACTCGTTTCACCAAGATCATCTAGGAGTTCATCTAGCAACGAGTCATTGGATGCATCTACATACCTTTGTAGATTGCGAGCGGAAGCGTTCAAAAGAACGGTGATGATGTAGTCGTACTCGACGTGATCCAAATCACCGATGACCAGCGCCGAACGGACGGCACCTCCACGTTCAACACACGTACGGGACGGGAGACGTCTCCTCCTTCTTGATCCAGCAAGGGGGGAGGAGAGGTTGATGAAGATCCAGCAGCACGACGGCGTGGTGGTGGATGCAGGGCGTCACAGCAGCAGGGCTTCGCCGAGACTACGAGGGAGAGACGTAACGGGGGGAGATGGAGGCGCCAGGGGCTGGTGT
>NC_041382.1:608440648-608475159 GCF_002162155.2 Triticum dicoccoides | reverse complement strand
GGGCTTGGGTCCATTCTTTGGCTTCTTCCCGGCAGCTTGCTTGCCGGGTGCGGCAACCTCCTTGCCGTCCTTCTTGAAGTTCTTTTTACCCTTGCCTTTCTTGAACTTAGTGGTTTTATTGACCATCAACACTTGATGTTCCTTCCTGACTTCTACCTCTGCTGATTTCAGCATAGCAAATACTTCAGGAATGGTCTTTTCCATCCCCTGCATATTGAAGTTCATCACAAAGCTCTTGTAGCTTGGTGGAAGCGACTGGAGGATTCTGTCAATGACCGCATCATCCGGGAGATTAACTCCCAGCTGAGTCAAGCGGTTATGCAACCCAGACATAGTGAGTATGTGCTCACTGACAGAACTGTTTTCCTCCATCTTACAGCTGAAGAATTTGTCGGAGACTTCATATCTCTCGACCCGGGCATGAGCTTGGAAAACCATTTTGAGCTCTTCGAACATCTCATATGCTCCATGTCTCTCAAAACGCTTTTGGAGCCCCGGCTCTAGGCTGTAAAGCATGCCGCACTGAACGAGGGAGTAGTCATCGAAACGTGCCTGCCAAGCGTTCATAACATCTTGTTCTGCAGGGAGAACGGGTGCGTCACCAAGCGGTGCTTGTAGGACATAATCTTTCTTGGCGGCTATGAGGATGATCCTCAGGTTCCGGACCCAGTCCGTATAGTTGCTGCCATCGTCTTTCAGCTTGGTTTTCTCTAGGAACGCGTTGAAGTTGAGGACTACATTGGCCATTTGATCTACAAGACATATTGTAAAATATTTAGACTAAGTTCATGATAATTAAGTTCAACTAATCAAATTATTAGTGAACTCCCACTTAGATTAGACATCCCTCCAGTCATCTAAGTATTACATGATCCGAGTTAACTAGACCGTGTCCGATCATCACGTGAGACGGACTAGTCAACATCGGTGAACATCTTCATGTTGATCGTATCTACTATACGACTCATGCTCGACCTTTCGGTCTTCTGTGTTCCGAGGCCATGTCTGTACATGCTAGGCTCGTCAAGTCAACCTAAGTGTTTGCATGTGTAAATCTGTCTTACACCCGTTGTATGTGAACGTCTGAATAAAACACCCGATCATCACGTGGTGTTTTGAAACAGCGAACTGTCGCAACGGTGCACAGTTAGGGGGAACACTTCTTGAAGTTAGTGTGAGGGATCACCTTATTTACTACCGTCGTTCTAAGTAAACAAGATGCAAAACATGATAAACATCACATGCAATCAAATAATAAACGTGACATGATATGGCCAATATCACATAGCTCCTTTGATCTCCATCTTGGGGCTCCATGATCATCTTGTCACCGGCTTGACACCATGATCTCCATCATCATGATCTCCATCATCGTGTCTCCATGAAGTTGCTCGCCAACTATTACTTCTACTACTATGGCTAACGCGTTTAGCAATAAAGTAAAGTAATTTACATGGCGTTTCTTGATGACACGCAGGTCATATAAAAGAATAAAGACAACTCCTATGGCTCCTGCCGTTTGTCATACTCATCGACATGCAAGTCGTGAATCCTATTACAATAGCATGAACATCTCATACATCACATATAGATCATTCATCATTCATCACAACTTTGGCCATATCATATCACAAACCACTTGCTGCAAAAACAAGTTAGACGTCCTCTAATTGTTGTTGCAAGTTTTACGTGGCTGAATTAGGGTTCTAGCAAGAACGTTTTCTTACCTACGTTAAAGCCACAACGTGATTTTTCAACTTCTATTTACCCTTCATAAGGACCCTGTTCATCGATTCCGCTCCAACTAAAGTAGGAGAGACAGACACCCGCCAGCCACCTTATGCATCTAGTGCATGTTAGTCGGTGGAACCGGTCTCACGTAAGCGTACGTGTAAGGTTGGTCCGGGCCGCTTCATCCCACAATACCGCTGAAGCAAGAAAGGACTAGTAACGGCAAGAAAGTTGACAAATCTACGCCCACAACAAATTGTGTTCTACTCGCGCAAGAAGAACTACGCATAGACCTAGCTCATGATGCCACTGTTGGGGAACGTTGCAGAAAACAAAAATTTTCCTACTCGTTTCACCAAGATCATCTAGGAGTTCATCTAGCAACGAGTCATTGGATGCATCTACATACCTTTGTAGATCGCGAGCGGAAGCGTTCAAAAGAACGGTGATGATGTAGTCGTACTCGACGTGATCCAAATCACCGATGACCAGCGCCGAACGGACGGCACCTCCGCGTTCAACACACGTACGGGACGGGAGACGTCTCCTCCTTCTTGATCCAGCAAGGGGGGAGGAGAGGTTGATGAAGATCCAGCAGCACGACGGCGTGGTGGTGGATGCAGGGCGTCACAGCAGCAGGGCTTCGCCGAGACTACGAGGGAGAGACGTAACGGGGGGAGATGGAGGCGCCAGGGGCTGGTGTGTTAGGTCCCTCCTCTCCCCCACTATATATAGGGGTGCCAAGGGGGGGTGGTGCGCAGCCTAGGAGATCCAATCTCCTATGGCCGGCGGCCAAGGGGAGGTTTCCCTCCCCCCCAAGGCACCTAGGGGTGCCTTCCACCACTAGGACTCCTCCTAGGGGGAAACCCTAGGCGCATGGGCCTATAGGGGCTGGTGCCCTTGGCCCATCTAGGCCAAGGCGCACCCCCTACAGCCCATGTGGCCCCCCGGGACAGGTGGCCCCACCCGGTGGACCCCCGGGACCCTTCCGGTGGTCCCGGTACAATACCGATAACCCCGAAACTTGTCCCGATGCCCGAAATAGCACTTCCTATATATAATTCTTTACCTCCGGACCATTCCGGAACTCCTCGTGACGTCCGGGATCTCATCCGGGACTCCGAACAACATTCTGGTTTCTGCATATACATATCTTCATAACCCTAGCGTCACCGAACCTTAAGTGTGTAGACCCTACGGGTTCGGGAGACAAGCAGACATGACCGAGACGACTCTCCGGTCAATAACCAACAGCGGGATCTGGATACCCATGTTGGCTCCCACATGCTCCATGATGATCTCATCGGATGAACCACGATGTCGAGGATTTAATCAATCCCGTACGCTATTCCCTTTGTCTATCGATATGTTACTTGCCCGAGATTCGATCGTCGGTATCCCAATACCTCGTTCAATCTCGTTACCGGCAAGTCACTTTACTCGTACCGTAATGCATGATCCCGTGACCAGACACTTGGTCACTCTAAGCTCATTATGATGATGCATTACCGAGTGGGCCCAGTGATACCTCTCCGTCATACGGAGTGACAAATCCCAGTCTTGATCCATGTCACCCAACAGACACTTTCGGAGATGCCCGTAGTCTACCTTTATAGTCACCCAGTTACGTTGTGACGTTTGGCATACCCAAAGCACTCCTACGGTATCCGGGAGTTACACGATCTCATGGTCTAAGGAAAAGATACTTTGACATTGGAAAACTCTAGCAAACGAACTATACGATCTTGTGCTATGTTTAGGATTGGGTCTTGTCCATCACATCATTCTCCCAATGATGTGATCTCGTTATCAATGACATCCAGTGTCCATAGTCAGGAAACCATGACTATCTGTTGATCAACGAGCTAGTCAACTAGAGGCTCACTAGGGACATGTTGGTGTCTGTTATTCACACATGTATTACGATTTCCGGATAACACAATTATAGCATGAATAAAGACAATTATCATGAACAAGGAAATATAATAATAATGCTTTTATTATTGCCTCTAGGGCATATTTCCAACATGTAAGGCACCGCCGCCTCCCGTGGCCTACTCATCCTCGGAGGAGTCCGCGACCTATCCGTCTTTGGTGGACGTGAGGTCCACGATGAAAATGGTGGCGCCAGTGCTATCTTTGTCCCACCGGGCCGGTTGATGGTTCGTCGGCGACGCCTAGGAGGCGCAGCTAGCATTGTTCTCCTCCGCGATCGCCTGAAGTTGCGCCTCCGCGGCAACCGCTTCCTGACGAGCGGCGGCTTGAATGCGGACGGCATCGTAGATTGCATGATGCTCCACCACGAAGTTGGGGTTCACCGCGGCCATGGCCGCTACGGCCTCCTCGTTCGCGCGCTCACCGTAGATCTGGCTCTTAGCCAGCCGATGCTGCTCCAGGCGGAACAGGTTGAATCGTTGTTCCTCCTGCGCCTGTTGGAACGCCGACAAAGGCATCAGCACAGGCTGCACCTCCGCCATGGCGGTGTTGAACTGCGCCTATGCCTGCTCCATGGTGCAGCCGGCGTACACAGGTGGCACGAGAGCCGTGGTGAAGTCGTCGGAGCCCGTCTCCATCGTAGTGCCATCCTTGTCATCAAAGACCTCGGGCGAGCTGGCCGGCAAGCCAATCGACCTCGATCCGCCTAGCATGGTGGCTATGCCAGGTGGCGGCAAGGGCCGTCACCGTGTGCTTCATCTCCGGCGACAGACTGTCCCACAATGCATTCCCGCTGGCGGTCATGGCGGATGCAGTGCAAGGGAGGAGGATTGTGGAGGGGCTGGTGTTGTGGTGTGGTGTTAGCCGGGTGTGGCCGCCTTTATATAGCGGATTCTGGCATTGAACAGGCGTATTGCAGCATTTAACGTGTGCGGTAGATATCCGTCCTGTCCCATCAGGTCATGCGTCTCCGGCATTGAACAAGCGCAGACACTGGAGACGCGTCGCTGGTGGCGCCCTCGGTCGGCCCGCCAATTCAATGGCGGAGGCAGTGAGAGGTGGCGTCCACCCTAAGCCGTCTTCAATGTTGAGGGACGCGCTCTACAGCGACATGAATGCGAGCAGCTGGCGTCGGGCGGGAGCATGCACGAGAGGGGGAGGGGTATTTGGTGGGCCAAGGCGGTTAGTAAACGGGCTTGAGATCGGTCCGGACACCCACAACCCCCCCCCCCCCACACACACACATTTGTCTCCAGTTTGTTGGAGAAATCGCGTTTGTACCGCTTCACGGACGGATACAGGTCGGCGTTGGATGGCTTCCGTTGTCCGGACAGCTCGGTCCAGACGCTTGCGGGAGGTTTACGGGTCCACCATGGAGATGCCCTTATACAAGGCCACAAACTCAGATTACAAGTATCAAGATAAAATATAATGACTACTTTGCAAGCCCACGTTTTTCTTTTCGTTAACCGGATCATTAATATGTCACATGCATGCAAGAAAGAAATGAGAAGGAAGTAGCCGAGTGCCATTATGACTACACGCATGGAAATATTAAACAAGTTGCTAGTATGAGAAAACGTCATTAACTTTTGCTTTGATTTCTATTGATGGCCTTGTATAAATGTAAAATGTATTGTTCATAGTGGCCTTATATAAAGGAATGGAGGAAGTAATGAAGATTTGTTCCTAAAGTCAGGTATTGTAGATGTCACCACCTTATCACTAGTATTTCTTGGTGGTTGTTTGGATAAGTAGGATTAACGTCTAGTTTTAACAAAAAACGGTTGTTTGGATAAGTAGGATTAACGTCTAGTTTTAACAAAAACACGGTTTAGTTGGATTTTTTCAGAAAACTAATTTTACCAATAATTCAGTTAGGAACAAGTATACACAAAGCCTTGTTTGGATGATAAAACATGTTTAAACACGAGGGCTGCGCCGTTGCCGCCCTGTAAGAGATGAACGCGTCGAGTTGGATGTCGGCCCACTCGTCGAGTCGTCGTACCTCCTGGATGGGGTCCAGTGTTAGAAGGGAGAGAGAGGATTGGTGGAATAGTTGTTGTATTGCTTGAGCCTCGTGGGCATATATATAGGAGTACATGATGGTCTTGGAGTACAAGGCAAGGTAGAATAATATCCTACGCTATCCTAGCTTTCCTAATAATCACGATACTCAACATCCCCCTGCAGTCACAACGGTAGCTACGCAGACGGTGAGACTGGAGAAGAATCCAAAGGTAAGCCGATGAACACCCCCCACAGTCGTAACGGTTAACGCATCGCGGAAGTCGTGGCTGTAGTGGAAACCGACGAGGTTGCTCAAGCAAGGCGGTAGCCCTTTGTGCCGTTTGTCATGGTAGCCGAGAGCGTAGGTGGTGTAGCCGTAGTCGAGGTTGCCGTGCAAAGAAGCCATGGTCGATGTCGAGTCGGGGGTCGTCGGTGTCGAGGTAGTCGCCATGGAGCCGCGGAAGAAGAGCAGCGGCGGCGGCGGCCTAACGAGGCGGCGGCGGCGGCTAGAGAAGGAGCGCAGCGGCGGTGCTCGGAGTAGGCGATAATGAACCCAACAACGTGACGAAGACCGGTGCGGACGGTAACGTTCCCGCGCCAAGGGAGGCGGCGAGCGCATATCACGTGGAAGTCAACGCGCGGGGATGGCGGTGGACCGCGGGCCACAGCGTTACGGCCCGAAGGGGCGACGCAACGGCGGCGGGCTGGTCAGGGCGACGGTGGGGATGACCTCAGGGCGGTTGTAGGGATCGCGTGCCACGCTCGCTACGGCCCGACGGGGCGACGCGGCGGCAGCGCGAGGGTTGGTGCAGCCTCGGGAACGCCCTGAAGCGGACGGCCTCGATGCAGCAGTTGACTGTGGGCCGCGGCACTACGGCCCGAAGGGGCGACGCAGCGGCAGCGCGCGATGTGGTGCAACCACGGGAACGGCCTCAGGGCGGCGGCGGGGATCACGTGCCGCGGCACTACAGCCCGAAGGGGCGACGCAACGGCGGCGTAGATCGGTGTAGCCACGGGGAGAACCACGGGGCGGCGGCGCTGCGGCCCGTCGGGGCGACGCAGGGGCAGCCTGTTGCTCGATCGGCGGAGGGGCGCGCTGAACATGGGGACAGGGCGGTGATGGCCGGTGTAGATCGACGAGCAGGCCGACACGCGGACGACGGTCATGAGGGGCCGACTGTCGCGCGAGGCCGTCGGGTCGGGGCGACGGGCGGGCAGATGCGCGGACAGCGGCCGTTAGGGGCCGCCTGTCGCGCGAGGCCGCCGGTCGGTGAAGAGGCCGGCCGGTCGCGCCTATGTTGGAGTAGAGGCGCACGGGGGTCGACGGCGGCGGCGGGCGACGCAAACCGATCAAGTGAAGATCGGAAAACCAAAAAGAAAAACGCCGATCAAAATGACCGGCGAGAGAGCGAAAAAACCCAGAGCAAGGACTCGGGAAAAAGACTCTCTAGGACAGCCGGCCAACACGGCCGGCGGACGAACCCTAGGTACGGGCGGCGCAGCCCCCGACGGCGGTCATGGAGGCTGACCACCCCAGGGGCAGCGCGCGGGTGCGGAAGCGGCGGCGGCTAGGGTTTAGAACCCGAAAACTGATACCATGTTAGAAGGGAGAGAGAGAGAATTGGTGGAATAGTTGTTGTATTGCTTGAGCTTCGTGGGCATATATATAAGAGTACATGATGATCTTGGAGTACAAGGCAAGGTAGAATAATATCCTACACTATCCTAGCTTTCCTAATAATTACCCTACTCAACATCCAGCATTGTCGCAGCAGAAGAAAGAGTAGCGTTGCAGCTGGCCGGGTTGGTCCACATCATCGCCGGTGATGGTTCCTTGGGCAGCGGTGAAGCTGAGGACCGACGAAGATGCACCGTTGTTGCCTCGAGGAAGCCGGCCTGCTCGAGCACGAGATCATGTTAACAGCCAAATTACTACCAATCCTTCCTGCCATACCCATCCATTATCAAAAGCAATCTGAATGCTTGCACGTGAATCATTTGCATGTGTGACAGTAATGAGAACAACCAATCATTCAAGAACAGGAACGAGCATACAAGGAATCTGTTGCTGCCACACAAAATCAAGATCAAATTTATAAGAGACCATCGTCAGCGAGGAAGACGCGAGAGGATCAGTGGTCGAATGTGATGGCGAGTTGGCGACGGCCGCCAGCGACGCGGGATGAGGGCTCCTCGGGGAAGGACCGATGGTCGACGGCGACGACGATGGTCCGATGATGGCGACGGCCGCGAGCGACGTGAGATGAGTTGTCGTTGAGGTAGGACCAGTGGTCGACAGTGATGGCGGCGGTCGGCGGCAACGTCGACGGCGAGGGCCGCGGGCGGTGGGTATGCGTTGATGAGTTGTTGCTGGGAAAGTAATTGACGGCGAGGGTAACATGCAGGCCAGCTGCGCTGTATATGTCGGTCGCCCGCGGCGGATGATGAACTCATTTATAGAAAAACGTTTAATTGTTGTTTTTTCATAAACTCAGTTTTTCAGTTTTAGTAAAACCAAGATTTACTTATCCATGGATTTGTTATGTTAACCAAACATAGTTTTAGTTTGTTGTAACCGAAAACGAGCGTAGGCCAAACTGGTTTTGTAAAATCTCAATATCCAAACAACCCCTTGGAGTATTCAGCTATGCTTCCTTCGCTTCCTTTAGGGCTCATTCGGTTTGGAGGAAATCAAAACGTAGGAACTAAGAGTAGTATAGGAATTTGATAGAATGGCACTTGCCATCCTAAGAAATTGACTTGCCTCGTTCCTACGTGCAAAATGAGCTTTGAGTTGATATGTAATTTCCTCCAAAAACATAGAAAATGAGTAGTATTCCTACGAAATTTCTGTATGCATTTTCTACAAACCTAATGCATATATAGGAAATTTTCCTCTGGAATCTTTATTCCTATGTTTTTCTACAAAAATCCTCCAAATCGAATGAGGCCTTACAGTTGTTGTTACTCTAAATGCCTAAATTGGGTTCGGATGTAAGATTTTCATTTGATGAGTGGGATGGTATCTCTGGAGACTGGACTGTTTGACACTCTCATTCCGTATGAAGTTACGCACGTGCTGCAATATTGGAGGCGACCCCACCCAACCATTTTCTATGATTGCAGGAGGAGAATAAATATTGGCATGGCATGATGTCCACAAGCTCAAGCTGCTAGCGTCTTATTTCTCTCCCAATATTCTGAAGCTAATTATTCTGAAGGTAAATTGATTCTATTGGGTTCTATTGAGAGTTTTCCTGCAAAAGAAAAGTGCTAAGGTGAGTTGAATTCTTGACCCCAACTACTAGCATCATTTTTTAGGTGAATAGCAAGGCTCTGTTCTGGACTATCATCATTTCACCATACTGGGCCACTTTGAAAAGTCTGACAGAAACTTTCTATGGTAAAGGGATTAATAAAAAGGGCAACTGCCTGGCCAAATGGAGAATGTATGCTTGCCAAAAAAACGCTGGGGGACTTGGAGTACTTGATCTCAGATTACAAAGCAGAACCCTCCTCACCAAATTTCTATTCAAATTCTTTAATAGACATGATATACCCTGGGTCAACTTGATATGGAATAACTATTATGCCAATGGTGATGTACCAAACTATCCCACCAGAATGGGCTCTTTTTCTGGAGAGATTGCTGTTCTATTTTACAAGACTTCAAGAACATGAGCATATACTATGCTGGAAATGGGAGCACCATTAAACTATGGTCGGACAATTGGTGTTCTCAAACATTGATCAGCTCAATGCCCCAGCTATATTCTTATGCAAAAAATACAAACACCACCCTTGCATTTGCCAACAACTTGGACTACAATGATTTCTATTAGATGTTCCATTTGCTCATGTCCTCCATTGCAGAACTCACCAGATTCATGGAAGTTTTACTGGGGTGGTACTAAATATTCTAATAAAAGATTATATCTAGAGTACATGGGAAACCCACCAATGCTCCAAAGCCTTTTCAGTGGATATGGAAATCGTGCACACTACCCAAACAGAAAAAAAATCTGGCTTCTTTTATAGGACAGACTGAATACCAGAGACCTTCTTAACAGAAAGAATTTCTACATTGAGACAAGCAAATATGTTCTATGCGATGATGAGCCTAATGAGCATTTAGTGCATCTATTTTTCAGTTGTGACTTCAGTCAGAATTTCTGGATGAATATTGGGTATCAATGGAACACTGAGTATGAACTCACTGAGATACTCATGGAGGGGAAGAAACAGAACATCTCAAGTTGCTTCAAGGAATGCCTAATAGCTGGATGTTGGAGCCTTGGGAAGCACAGAAACAACATCATATTTGACCACAGAACAAAGAGCATGGCATATTGCTTAGTCACCTTTAAAGAACACTTTAGCTTGATTATCAAAAAAGCTAAACCTGGATTGACATAAGGCATGCAAAGCTGGCTGGACTACTTGTAGACATCTACTCTTTCCTTGCCCTGAGAAAAGATAAAAAAGAACTTATCACTACTAGGAAAAGGCCTACTAATGGCGCACCTAATTTGGCCATTAATGGCGCATTAGCGGTGCGCCATTAGTGCCACGCCATTAGTATATTTTACTAATGGCGCACCACTGGTGCGCCATTAGTATCTGGTATACTAATGGCGCACCTCAGATGCGCCATTAGTATATACAACAGTGCGCCATTAGTATGCCTCCCAGGGGGCCATGTATACCCAGGTGCTTTGGCATACTAATGGCGCACAACAACAGGATGCGCCATTAGTAACTTCGGCATACTAATGGTGCACTGTTTAATGATGCGCCATTAGTATCCTTTGGCATACTAATGGCGCACTATGATGTGATGTGCCATTAGTATGAATATTAGTTTTTTTTAATTTTTTAATTTTCTGTTTTTTGCACAGGTTACAAAATGTATAATTGGACAAAATATAGACAGCACACATCAACAACAGATTCATCGAATACAATAGAAGATTAGTCTCTGAATACAATTCATCATTTAGTCTCCGAATACAATTCATCATATTAGTCTCCGAATTGAAAAGACCGAACAAAGATAGAACATTATATTACAAGTCTCGAGACCGTGAGTTTGTCTTCACATTACAAGTCGATATCGATCATTTAAACTACCATCACATAGAAGAGAGCTGCGGTCATCACGATGAAACTCGTCTTCATCTGGTTCCTCCAACGCTCCCTCCCCTCTCCCGCTAGATAGCGGGCGTATCTAGATTCGGCCTCGGCCCTAGTGGTGTATCCTTTGTAACTGTTACCGCTGAATCGGTGAACCTGTCTCCGACACTCCTCCCAGTCGTTGTAGACTCCGGGAACCTTACTCTTGTACACGACATACCACGGCATCGCTATGCAGTAGCCAAACGAAACGTTAGTACCAATTCACAGACAATACATAAGCAATATATAAGTATGCAACAGAACGATCGGAAGAGAAAAGCAAGACATTAATAGCATCGATTACATCTAAGTTGAACGACTCTCGAAACCAAAGAGATATACTACAAGTTCATTAAAGTTTAATTACAACATGAGCCAATCGATGTTTCAGAACTAGACTCAGCATCACTGCTTTCAACTCGACTCAAGGGACCGGAGCGTGGATGAAGCCGCCGTCTATCGTGGGAGTCATGAAACAACGGGCGTTGTCAGCCTGCATTTGTAGGATTGTTTCGATGTCACTTTTGGACGGTTGATTTTTGAGGTAGAACTGCCCCGAGGTACGAAGGACATCTTGATGGATGATTTCCGCAAACTCCGACTGGATGCGAAAGAATTCTTGTCTGATGTCCGCGTCCTGGATTGCCGACACGCTCACGGCCCAATCTTTGAGTCTACTCGGTACCAGAAGTTGATGATGGTCCCGTACGATCGCCCGCATGTGATGGATGGCGTAGTAGGCACCCTTCTGACCGCCAGGCGGCTGCTTGACGCAGCAGAACGTCGTATTGTGGGAGAACACGTGCTTGCCGTACTTACGAATAGGCCTGGTGAAGGTGCCTCCAGATTTGACGTAGCCGGGGAGAACATCATCAAGAACCTTCTTGACATTTGTGTAGTCTACGTTCAACTGACGGTCCGGGTCAAAATACGTGGCCATGGAATATTTGGGGCTTAGGAGGATGAGCGTGCAACGTGTGTCACTGCAGAAAACACGGAATGTTAAAAGAAAAACGATCGAAATCTAAGAATTCATATGTTACGGGGCGGTTGAGGGGAGGACTTACTTGGGAAAGTAAGGCACGAGGAAGTTATCCTTATCTTGGTTTGCCAGAATGACGCCTTCGAGGTAAGAACTCGCGACTTGCCGATCCCCAGCGCTGCCCAAGATCTTGGCACGCATGTAGAAGGGGTCGACTATCACGATGTTCGGGGTCTTGTCGCGAATGATCAGCATCTCCATACACAGCGAAAATAGCCGAATGAAGGTGTAGTGCAGCGGATGAAGGTTCAACATAGCGTGGATGTCATCAAACGCAGGACGATCGTACCCCCGATGGAGTTATCCACAAAGCCCTTGCCCTCTGGCACCTTGGCCGTGAAAACCGGGTATGCCACATCCTTCTCTCCGAGACGCCGCTTCTCCAAAGAAAGAACACTGTCATGCAGACTCTGCATAGCACCGGTTGCAGCATCGAGCATATTTCTCGGTAGCATCGGCCTACCCGCCACATGCACCCTCCTCGAGATATCCTCAGGTGAAGGTGGCCTGTCCTGAGCACAGATCATACTTGGTGCCGGTTGGCCCGCACCCTTGTTAGTCTTTCTTTTGCGTGCCTTCTTCTTCTCCTGTAATGGGACCGAGTTCTGCTCACAGACCGCCTTCTTGAGTGTGTTGGGGCTGATAATATTTCGCACCTCGCCTATCTGAGGCTCGGTGAAGTCGGCAGCTGGAGGCGTCTCCTGAGAGCTGAACGGTAGACGACGCCTGTTGCAACTTGGCTTCTCCGCGGTACCAGCTAGATTGCGCACGTCCTTTGTTGGGTTGGGTTCTTGAGAAGGAGGCCCCATGAAGTCGCCACCGTACCCATGATCGGCAAAGTACTGATCGACGTTGGCAAATGTATCGTCGTCGTCGTCGTTCTGATCTTGTGCCATATGCATGTTTGGATCCAGTGGCATAGGGATGTCCGGCACCATTGCGGCGGTCTTGCCATGGGGCCGACTTGGCGCCGGCACGACTGGCGGTGTTGGCTTTGGGGTGGTGTCCCCCGCCCCCAAACGAATCTGGCTCTTCGGCCAAAGCAGGGGCCAGCTCAGGCAGGCGCCGAGGGTCATCACGTCATCATCGTCGGCCCCGACGGGTCGAATCAGAGGTAACAACTCGTCGCAGCCTGGCAGCACCCGAACCAGTTGAACCCTAAACAAGTTGGGTGGCATCTGGGTACCGTGGAACAAGGGGTTGCCCGGTTGAACGATTTTACCCTTGGCGACATCGACCAACTTGTTGTTCACGAAGTGCAGGAGAGTGCACGGAACGTCGGCGGCGCCCTGCGAAAACATGTAGGGCGTCAGGGATGCCCAGTCAAAGGCAAGGAGATGAAGTCCTCGGCCGAGAGAGGCTTAATTAGTTATCGTGATGATGGCGTTGAGCTCGGCCAATGTCGAGGCACCGCCAACGGCGGGCATGCAGTTGACGGAGGGGCCGCTTGCTGCAGAGGTGCCGGCCGGCGTACACCCGGGTGCATTAAGCTCCCGTGCCGGTGTCGGAGACACCAATGCCGCCTCCGCCGGAGACACCAATGGCCCCGCCATCGCGTTCTGCGAGTTGCTGGCCGTGAAGCTAGGAATCGGGGGCGGCCCCTGTTGGCCGCCCGCAATCCACGCACTAATCCCCTGGATCAAGGTAGGCACAATGGCGGTAATCGTCGCTCCGAGTTGTTGTTGCACTTGCTCTTGGACAATCTCTGGAATCTGCGCCACCTGTGCCCTGAGTTCTTGAACCTCGCGCGCCTGGCTTTCCGAGCTGGTCTTTTTCTCCTTTCGCCCACCAGTGTTATAGTATGACGACCATTTTGTCGACAAGCCTTTGCCGGCCACACGACCAGCTGACGTCGGCTTACTGAGCTTATCCTTGTTCTTCATTACATTCAATGCCCTATTTAGAGTGGTGTCCCAAGGGTTGCTCTTAGTCGACCCCGCGCTACTGCTTTCAGTCGCCTGCGGAAGGAATGTGAACCATTTAGAAATTTGGCTTCATTAATTAGAATGCAACCATATGGAGCTAATTACGCGGGGGTGTATTCCTTACCAGAACATGCTCAAGCGCCCTGGTCTTCGGATCCGTGGTAAGCTCCTTTGTTTTCAGGTCCTTCTTGTACCGGGCCCTGACAAAGTTCTTGGTCTGCTTGTCACCGTATTTATCGAAGAGGGGCGGTAGGCCTTGCTCGGCACGGTCCGCCTCCTCCTTGTCCCATATAGGCTCCGCCACTCTGTAACCGCCGGGACCGAGCGTGTGTTCCCCTAAGTTCAGCTCCCGCATTTCTTTCCCCCACTTACTTGATTCGGAGCTTGCGGTGCTCGAGCAATTGATCTTGAAGTCGTTGTAGTCATCTTCGATGATCGAAGGATTTTTCTCCTTGATCTTCTCATAACTCTCACCTTTCTCGATCATTCTCTTCACATTGCTTTTCCAAGTAGACAGGGTCGTGCTCATCTTCGTGAGGGCAGCACTGTTCACTTTATTCCCTTTGAGGCTTGTGTTTTCAAATTCAGCGGGGAACTTGTATCGTTCGTGCAGCTTCGTGAAGAGGAAGTTGCGCAAATTCCCTTGGTCAGGATGCCTGAGGTTCTCGGTGTTGATCGAGACGGTGCTCCGGAGAATGCACCCGAGCTGAAGCGAGTACCCCTTGACTATTCATTCGGGCGCCGTTGGATCCCCGTTGGAGTCCACTTCAGTAACTTCCTCCTTGAGGGTGCGGAGCACGGTCGGGCGCCGGTCCTTCCGTTGCCTCTTCGGTTGGCTGCCATCTATGCGTGCACCGCCATCATTAGTGGTGGCATCCTCGGCGGCACCATCAGTGGTGGCATCAGTGGGGTCATCCTCGGTGGTACCATCAGTGGTCTCAGGATCGGTGGGGAAGGCGGCGTCCTCATACAAGTGAGGTTGTTCCTCTATCTCCTGGGACAGCTCCTAGAATGCCTTGACGCCCGAACCCCCGGCCTCATCGTTGTTGGCCATGTTTCTCTCTAAATAGGAACAAAGTTTGGTCAAAAAGTTGGTTATTGTCAAGGAACAAGATCATGGTCTCATCATTTAGGGTTTGTCGACACCGAGGAGAATTCTAAGTTGGGCCTAATCACTTGGCTCTATTGCCGCCTATGGTTTAATGCAGCTAGAATAAAGGGGCACTTGATCCTACTTAATTAACTACTAAGATACCCCGGCCCATGCATTAGTCACAAGTACCCCATATGTCCTATTTTTAGCAAAGTCATGCTAAAATTCACGGAAAATTTCAGCATGACCTTTGCTGAAAATAGGACATATGGAGTACCCAAATTTGCCGAAACGGAAGTTAATCGACATTCCAGCAAACTCAAGGGCCTCCCGGGGTACCTGCAAAATCATCACGACACGATGGTCGGAGACATGACCTTTGCCTATCAGTTCTGAACTCCTGCCAAAACTGAACACAACATATATATATACCAAGCATCTTGCCAGCTAGTAGACCAGCTAGTAGACCATCATTTGTCAGGCCAAATTGAGGCCAAACAGAAAACCAATGTGGCCATGGCACAAAGTCCATGACCCAGAACAGGAGACATCTGAAACTATACAACTATACAAGCCTACACTAGTATTACCACAGTATATATATATTGCTGTGAACAATCAGGCCAAAGCACATCCAAAGCACAATATGCAGGACAGATAGGCCATCAGTATTTCCTCTATGCAAATACAATGGTAGCATCCAGAGGGCAACAACCTTGTACTACTACTTGACACAATCAGCACATCCATATCAAAATTAGTTCTAGCATATATAAGCAGTACCACATAGCAAATTCATAGGAAAACATCATACATTAGCAGCAGTTCATAGCAAAACTAGATGAATATTTGGCCTCTTGATAAAAATCATCTAGGTTTGCTTGGAATCAAAAAGCCCCAAAGTAGAACCCTCAGCATTATTAGATAGAACCAACAATTGAACCAGAGAACAGGTAATCTGTAGTGCAGTAGCACACCTTAGATGTGAGATAGCATAGATGTCTTGTTTTTGGCTACATTTGGTCTGCGTAGAGGCTCATGGAGTAAGATAGCATAGATGTCTGGGTTCTAGCTCATCGCATGCTTTTTAGAAATGAATGAGCTAGCTAGTCACTAACAAATCGAATTTCATCAACTTGCAATACAAGGCTCAAGCAATGGGTCAGGCGTCTTCTAACTATACCAGAAACTTGTTTTGGTCCAAAATGTCTTTTATACTACTCTAAGTAACAAGCAATACTTTCACCACTATTTTAATGGTAACATGCTAGTAAAAATAAAAAAATGGCATTATTCAGGAAAGGTAGTTTTTACAGTAAATCGAGTCATTTTTTATCATGTGTTTTGTATGAAGTATTAAACATCAATAGTGGCCAAAACTGCAGAAAAAACTCCACACAAAGCATACTACGTATAGTTTTGAGCTGCCAAATTATAATAGTGGAGCAGCAAGTGAATCCCTCACATTAATCAACATCCTGATTCACTCACAGTTGAATGATCAGAACAAATTGCTTTACTTGTATTGGCCAGTCCTTGAAACATAGAAAAAGAGATCACACAATTGATTTAACACTGAAAATTGTATGTCTCTATTCAACATAGGAGACTACACATCTTAGTGGAACCAGGCAAGAGAAATAAAAGTTGGCTTGCATTGTGGCTTTTGATGGATGTACGGTCTGCATCAGAAACTACACAGAGACCATCGAAACATGGAACTTCATCCGAGGACATGGAACAAACCTTTCTTTCTCTGCTTCCCCTTCTCACTCCACCTCCAGCCTATTTCTTCCGGTCTGGCTTCACCCGCTCCGCCTGCTTGTCCCCCTTCCAAGTTCCAAGTACCAACAAGATGGAAACGAGGCCGCGATCAGTGCTTTGCAATTATAAAAACTATCAGGGATCGCATGCCGAGCAGAGAGTCAAGAACCAGAGCAAAATCAATTCCAAGAAAGAAACAAAGGGTTCCTAATCCACACCCACGGGACAGATCGACCGGAGGCCTAATGGATCTAAAAGAAGAAGAAGGAGGAGAACTTACTTGGGCTGATGCAGCGGCCATTGTGGAGAAGAGGCGGCGTCGAGGCGGCGTCGAGATGCCGGTTGCTCACCTGCGCTTGGCGGCGGGAGGGGAGCGGCGATGAGGAGGACGACGAGAGGGAGCAGGAGCACGAGCACGAGCGGGAGGAGCCCGAGGACGCGGAGCGGGAGGAGGAGCCCGACGAGGTGGACGGGGCGGCGTCTGGGCCGCCGGTGACGAGGGGGAGGAAGGGAAGAGAGAGGCGGCGGGGGCGCGTGGGCGGCTGCGGCGCAGTGGGTCAGGCCAGCGGCGGCAGCGGCGCGGTGGAGGGAGGGAGAGGGAACTGGCGAGGGGGAGAAGGAAGGGGGGATCGGGCGAAGGGGGAGAGGGAAGGGGGGATAGGGCACAATACTAATGGCGCACCACCCCTCGGTGCGCCATAAGTACATCCATACTAATGGCGCACCTCACCGTGGTGCGCCATTAGTACTTTTTTTCTTATAGCAATGGCACAATACTAATGGCGCACCACCCCTCGGTGCGCCATAAGTACATCCATACTAATGGCGCACCTCACCGTGGTGCGCCATTAGTATTTTTTTTATAAGACAGTAATAATTTTTTAAACTTGTTTAAATCATAACAGTAATATTTTTTATAAGACGATAACAGTAATATTTTTTTTATAAGACAGTAATAATTTTTTTAAAATATCATCAAACAGTAATGCCGGTGGAGCGGGGGAGGGTGCGCGGGGTGCGGGGGGTCGGCGGCGGCGGTTGAGTAGGGGAGAGGTGCGGGGGGTCGGCGGCGGCGGTTGAGTAGGGGAATCGAGGGTGCGGGGGGTCGGCGGCGGCGGCCGGTGGACCGGGGGGTGCTCGGCGGCGAGGGGGACCGGATCTGGCGAGGTGGTGAAAGTGCAACTATCCCTAGGTGGTTTTGGTAATTCATAACAACATATAGCTCATTGAGCTAATACTATTCCAAGATGATTATTTCAGGAAAGCTCAATGATTGGCATGGCATGGATGTGAAAGTGGAACCCTCAAAATGCTAAGGACAATGGATTGGCTCAAGCTCAAAAGCTCAAGACTCTTCATTTTATATTTTAGTGATCCAAGATCACATTGAGTCCATAGGAAAAGCCAATACTATTAAGGAGGGATGAGGTGTTGCTTAATGAGCCTCTTGCTTCATGTGCTTAATGATATGCTCCAAAAACCCTCAACTACTTTCCCATATCCACATATGACCTAAACTCTAAGCCAAACTCGGTCCTACCGATTCTTCCTATCCGGCGCCACCGAGTTTCACTTGTCATTAGCCACTGCCAAACCCTAGCAATTCGGTTCTACCGATAAGGATCTCGGTCCCACCGAGATGGGGTTGCAAACTCTCTGTTTCCCTTTCGTAACTTTTCGGTCCCACCGAAAGAGCGAATCGGTCCCACCGAGATTGTAATGTAAACTCAGTGTTTCCCCTTTGTAACTTTTCGGTCTCACCGAAAGAGCAAATCGGTCCCACCGAGTTTGCCTGACCAACTCTCTGGTTAGCTAATTACCAAACTCGGTCTCACCGAGTTTGTGTAATCGGTCTCACCGAGATTACGTTATGCCCAAACCCTAACCGAATCGGTCCTACCGAGTTGCATGTCAGTCCCACCGAAAATCCTAACGGTCACTAGGTTTACATTTTCGGTCCGACCGAGTTTTCTGATTCGGTCCCACCGAGATTGGAAAACTGTGTAACGGTTGGATTTTGTGTGGAGGCTATATATACCCCTCCACCTCCTTCTCATTCAGTGAGAGAGCCATCAGAACACACACATCATTCCAACTCATTTGTTCTGAGAGAGAACCACCTACTCATGTGTTGAGATCAAGACATTCCATTCCTACCATATGAATCTTGATCTCTAGCCTTCCCAAGTTGCTTTCCACTCAAATCTTCTTTCCACCAAATCCAAATCCTATGAGAGAGAGTTGAGTGTTGGAGAGACTATCATTTGAAGCACAAGAGCAAGGAGTTCATTACCTACACACCATTTGTTACTTCTTGGAGAGTGGTGTCTCCTAGATTGGCTAGATGTCACTTGGGAGCCTCCGACAAGATTGTGGAGTTGAACCAAGGAGTTTGTAAGGGCAAGGAGATCGCCTACTTTGTGAAGATCTACCGCTAGTGAGGCAAGTCCTTCGTGGGCGATGGACATGGTGGGATAGACAAGGTTGCTTCTTCGTGGACCCTTTGTGGGTGGTTGCTTCTTCGTGGACCCTTCATGGGTGGAGCCCTTCGTGGACTCGCGCAACCATTGCCCTTGGGTGGAGCCCTGTGTGGACTCGCGCAACCGTTACCCTTCATGGGTTGAAGTCTCCATCAACGTGGATGTAGGATAGCACCACCTATCCGAACCACGGGAAAAACATCCGTGTCTCCAATAGCGTTTGAATTCTCCAAACCCTTCCCTTTATATTCTTGCAAGTTGCATGCTTTACTTTCCGCTGCCAATATACTCTTTGCATGCTTGCTTGAATTGTGTGATGATTGCTTGACTTGTCCTAAAATAGCTAAAATCTGCCAAGAACTAAAATTGGGAAAAGGTTAAGGTTTATTTGGTCAAGTAGTCTAATCACCCCCCCCCCCTCTAGACATACTTTCGATCCTACTGGTGGGATAGCGATCAAGATGGAGGGGGATCGAGATCGAGTGTCCATGAAATTTAAAAATATTCATGATAGTTCAAAAAGTGCCCATGAAATACAATCGAGAAATGAAGGCTACGATTTAAATACAATCAATCTTAGCTAGCTATCTGTTCACAATCTTCTTGCCCTTCTTTTTCGCAAATGGAGTTCTTCTGTGGAACGGACGTCCTTTAGATAGGGTGGTCCTGCTTCTTCTTGTGGTGTATGCTGCTACTTCATCATCGTCGTCATGTTCGATCCTCGGGTCGCCGTACTTGTCGAAGTCTTGCTCATTGGCTACTCCATCCATTCCGATGATCTTCCTTTTGCCTCTCCTCACGACAACACGACTAGGCTTTGACGGGTCGGTAATGAAGAAGCATTGGTCCACTTGGGAAGCCAGTACCCATGGCTCATTTTTTGCGGTGACGTTTGCGCCCGCGGTCTTGGATTTGGCTTCGGGTATAACCATGGTGGTGAAATACCGGTCTTCTTTTAGGACGCTCTTGGCCCATCTGACACGGAAAATCGGGACCTTCTCTCCAGCGTAGCTCAGCTCCCAGATCTCCTTGATCCTTCCGTAGTATCTGTCCTTGTCGTTACCGGTGTAGAATGTGTAGCCGTTGATATCGTACGCCTCATAGGTCATCAGGTTGTGCTCAGCGCCCTGTGACAAGGCGAATATGAGTTGTTCTTCCGCGGAAGAATCCTCATGTAAAGGGTACGACAGAAGCTTCTGCTTGAACCAACGCGTGAAACATGAGTTGTGCTCTTTGAGTATATCTCCGTCCGTCCTCTGTTGGCCTCGGTCATTGTACGTCTTCTTAATAAAGGTTTTGTGCTGTACCACCCAAGGATCGACCACGTCTATGTGTTGTAGCGCGACTAGGTTTGCTCTTTCAAAGTCGACGAGTTGACCCTCGAAGTCGACATGCATTTCGCGACGACCCTCACGGTGACCCCATCCAGCGAGCCTGCCGAGGTGCCTGTTGACGGGCAGACCAACGGGGTTCTCGATGCCTAGATAATTCATGCAGTAGGAGATGCACTCTTCGGTCAGAAAGCCCCTGGCTATGCTTCCCTCTGGACGTGACATGTTGCGAACATATCCTTTGATGACACCATTCATCCTTTCGAACGGCATCATGCTATGCAGGAACGTCGGCCCAAGTTGGATGATATCGTCCATGATATGGACCAGCAGATGCACCATAACGTCGAAGAATGCGGGCGGGAAGTACATCTCAAGCTCGCATAGTATCACCACGATCTCTTCCTGTAGCCTTCTGAGTTGCCTCACGCCAACAGACTTCCGAGAGATGACGTTGAAAAAGTTGCATAGGCCAAATAGGGTTTCACGGACGTGCTGTCCATGATCCCACGGATTGCAACTGGAAGTATCTGCGTCATCAGCACGTGACAGTCGTGAGACTTCATCCCGCTGAACTTCAGCTTCGCTGGGTCTAGGTATCTGCTTATCTTCCCCGCGTAACCGTAAGATTTTACTCCTATGAGGCAGGTGAAAAACTGCTCGATCTCCTCCTGACTTAGAGTGAAGCACGCGGGAGGGTAGTCATTTCCGGTCTTCTTGGCCTTCTTGCCTTTGTGACGACTTTCCGTGTCCTGCTTCGCCTCATCATCATCATCATCATCATGATCATCATATATAGCGTGAAGCTCCTGCCTGATGCCCATTGATTTCAAGTCTGCCCTTGCTTTCGGCCCATCTTTGGTCCTCTCTGGCATGTTGAGCAGGGTACCAAGCAGACTCTCGCACACGTTCTTCGTGATATGCATGACATCAAGGCTGTGAGGCACACAGTGGATCTTCCAGTATGGCAACTCCCAGAAAACAGACCTCGTTTTCCATACCTTCAGCAGCGGCTCTGGCGCCTTTCGCTTCTTTCCCGGCTCTGGCGCCTTTTGCTTCTTTCCCGGCAGTGGGCAGTCTTTCCAATTTTTCAACAGCTCGTCTATTTCCTCGCCGCTCCTCGTACGCGGGCGTCCTCGGGGTTCGGTTTCACCATCGAACAGATCCTTGCGTTTTCTCCACGGGTCATCGTCGCGAAGCCACCTTCGATGTCCCATGAACACGGTTTTCGAAGACCCGGGATCTCTATCTAGCTGGCGATACATTGTGTCATCCATGCACCTGACGCATCCAAAAAATCTGTGAACCACCTGCCCCGCGACATATCCGTAACTGAGATAGTCGTGCACCGTCGTGAGCAGCGCGGCTCTCATAGGGAAATATTCTTTCTCTGCGGCGTCCCACGTATTGGCTGGCATTTTCCACAGCGTGTCAAGCTCCTCTTTCAGCAGCCCCAGATATAGATTGATGTCGTTCCCTGGTTGTTTTGATCCTTCAATTAGCATACTCATGTGAATGTACTTCCTCTTCATGCACAACCAGGGGGGAAGGTTGTACATCCACACAAACACAGGCCAGGTGCTATGTGTGCTTCTCTGGCTGCCAAACGGATTGACTCCATCGGTGCTCGCGCCCAACATGATGTTCCTTGGATCGTTCCCAAATTCTGGGTCTTTGAAGTTCAACGCTTGCCACTGGCTCGCATCCTTAGGGTGACTCAGCATCTTGTCTTTTTTATCTATCTCCGGATCATTTGCGTCATCTTCTCGCTTCTTCTCCTCCCTATCCGCGTGCCAACGCAGGAGCTTTGCTACCTTAGGGTCCACGAAATACCGCTGTAGACGAGGAGTGATCGGAAAGTACCACACCACTTTTCGAGGAGCTTTCTTCCTCTTCTTGTATCGAGTGACGCCGCACACCGGACATATGGTAGACTCCGCGTGCTCGTCCCGATAAATGATGCAATTGTTCATGCACACATGGTATTTCACGTGCGGTGAATCTAGAGGACACACGATTTTCTTCGCCTCCTCCAAACTGGTCGGGCACTTCTTCCCCTTGGGAAGACGTTCGTGCCAGAATGACATGTTCTCGTCGAAGCATGCGTCGGTCATTTTGTGTTTTACCTTCATCTCTAGAGCCATGAGCGTTACTTTCAGGCGGGTATCCTCGGGCCTGCATCCTTCATACAATGGAGTAACCGCGTCTAACTCAAGTTGATCCATCTTGGCTTTCTCTCGGGCGGCAGCTCTTGCGTTATCCGTCTGCTTGAGAAGCAGCTCTTGAATATGAGGGTCCTGCACCCAGCCCATCGATGGTCCAGCATCGTCTGCTCCACCGGCATCATCATCTTCATGATCATGCCCGTCGTCTGCTCTGGCATCTTCCTCATCATCATGTCCTGCATCTTCTACATGATGACTGTGTACAGCATCACCATCGTGATCATCTCCTGGGGATTCTTCGTCTTCTCGCCCGCCCGAGCTGTGGTGGTTGTCTTGCTGCCCTTCCTCATTTCTTGCCCAGCCCCCATGGACGACTTCGTAGTCATCTTCATCACCTTGCCACCGATAGCCATCCATGAAACCACGCAAGAGCAGGTGGTCCCGCACCTGCCCGGATTCTGGGTCCGCAATAAGGCTCTTCAGCTTGCATCTTTGACACGGACATCTTATCTCCGTCTCGTTCTTTTGAAGCATCTCGGCCTTCGCGGACCTCAAAAACCTATTCACGATGCCTTCGGTCATCATGCGGACCATGGTCGCCTGCGGGGTAGAGCAAAACGATATTTTAGAACCAAGAAAAAATTTGGCATGACTTTCCCTAAAAATAGGACCAAAAAGAATGCTTAATGCCAACATTCTCGCCGAAACGGAAATGAATCAACATTCCGGCAAAATATTGGCAACTATCACATTTCAAATACCGGTACACCTCCAAACACAAACACATATGCAACACCACAAACATATGCAACACCACGAACATACATAGATCTAGCTGGGCCATAAAAAGTGCATGTGCACATTGTTGTAGGGAAAACAACATAAATATAGCTTCCCCCCTTACTTACCTATCAAAACAAGGTAATTTAACGACTTAAATTGAATGAATCTATGGTGGAAATGAGGTGAAAAAGAGGAGGCACCCGAGACAAGGAGGAGGTGGAGAGAATAAAGTGGGGAGAAAGTGAGTGTGGGTAGGAGAGGCTGTCCAAAATATCTTGTTGCTGCCCACTTACTAATGGCGCACCAACTCTAAATGCGCCATTAGTAATCCAGGTTACTAATGGTGCACCTTCCGGTGGTGCGCCATTAGTAGTTTTGCAAAAAAAAACATACTAATGGCGCACTGTCCCACAGTGCGCCATTACTAGTTTAAACTAGTAATGGCGCACGGTGGAACAGTGCGCCATTAGTAGTTTTGCAAAAAAGGAATAAAAAATATAATAAAAAAACAACATTAGTGGCGCACTTTCCGACAGGTGTGCCATTACTGGTTACAACTAGTAATGGCGCACTGTGTCTGGATGCGCCATTAGTATGTTTGGACAGGCGCACTAGTTCAAAAAAAATTTGATACTAATGGCGCACCCTGGGCCAGGTGCACCATTAGTAGTTTCAACTCTAATGGTGTATCAGAAGGTGGTGCACCATTAGTATATACTAATGGCGCACCACTTGTCTGGTGTGCCATTAGTGTCAATCCCATCTATAGCCCTTTTCTAGTAGTGTATGGAGGAATATGACTCTCTAGACATCAGGTCTGAATCTGGTGTAGTTACTGAAGAGGATAAGGAGAGAATGTGTTGCATCCTGAAGGAGTTGCAACATGTGTGGGAGATAGAGGAGATCAAGGCTAGGCAAAGGTCTAGGGATAAAGACATCCTAGAGGGAGATAGTAATACTGCTTATTTTCAAGCAGTAGCCAATCAGAGGAGGAGAAAGAAGATGATCCATGTTTTAGAAGGGGATGATGGCCCTGTTAGTGACAATGTAGGTATGAAAAAAATAGCTATTGATTATTACAAGAATTTGTTTGGTTGGGAGGCTAAACCTGACATACATTTGTAGGATGATTTTTTTTAGTGATCAGGATAAAGTATCTCCTGAGGAGAATGCTAGGTTAGAGGCCAAGTTCTCAGAAGATGAGATAAAAAATGTTGTGTTTGGCTCCTATTCTGATGGAGCCCCTGGGCCTGATGGGCTTCCTTTTATGTTTTATCAAAACTTCTGGGAATTGGTGAAAGGTGATCTAATTGAGATGTTTAATGCTTGGTTTGAAGGTAATCTGGACCTTTTTAGACTTAATTTTGCCATGATTACCTTGATTCCTAAAGAGAATGAGGCAAAGACTATGAGCAAATTTAGAGATATTAGTCTCCTCAATTGGGTGTTCAAATTTTTTACTAAGGTACTCACTAATAGGCTTGCTGTAGTGATTGGTAGACTAATTTCTGACTTCCAATCTGCCTTTGTAAGGGGGAGATATATCTTAGAGAGTGTGGTGTCTGCCCATGAAGTTGTGCATGCAGTGCATTCTACTGGTAGAGAAGGGTTAGTGTTTAAAATAGATTATGAGAAAGCCTATGATAAAGTAAACCTTGAATTCCTTTATGAGATGTTGGCTCTGAGAGGGTTTGGGTCTAGATGGATAGGTTGGATTAAGAGCATCACCCAAAGAAGCTCTGTGGGAGTCAAATTAAATGGAGAGGAAAGTGATTTGTTCCTAACTGGCAAAGGTTTGAGACAGGGAGATCCTGTTGCTCCTTTGCTTTTTAATTTGGTGGTAGATGTTTTCTCTAGGATGCTAGTTAAAGGCTCTCACTCCGGGCTGATTAGGGGGTTGTGCCCTGAATTGGTTCCTGGAGGGGTTATGTGTTTGCAATATGCTGATGATACCTTATTATTTTTAGAAAAAGATAGTAGAGTGGCTTTGAATCTTAAATGGATTCTTACCTGTTTTGAACAGGTGTGTGGTATGAGGATCAACTATCATAAAAGTGCTTTAGTCCCTATTAATGTTGCTCCTCAAGAGTTAGATGAGTTTGTAGATATTTTTCAATGTGTAGTGGGAGCCTTCCCAATTAAATATTTAGGTATTCCCTTGCATTTTGATAAATTGAGTAGGGAGGACCTGCAGTTCCTGAGAGATAAGATCTTGGCCAGAATAGCAGGTTGGAGAGGGAAGTTGTTGTCCTACTTAGCGAAAATTATTCTTATTAAAACTTGTTTAGCCAGCATTCCTCTTTACTTGCTGTCTTTTTTAAAATTTCCAAAGTGGGCACTTAACTTTATTAATTCTCACATGGCTAATTGTCTGTGAGTGACACTGATGGTGCTCACAAAATCCATCTAGCTAATTGGCCTTCCATTTGCATGAAGAAAGAGTTTGGAGGGATGGGGGTCCCAAACCTCTAGGATATGAATCTTTGCCTAATTGGTTCCTGGGTTAAGAGATACATAGCTGGAGAGGGATCTCTGTGGAGAAAGATTGTAGATAGTAAATATAATACTAAAAATCCTAATATTTTGTGCTGTAGAGATCCATACCCTTCCCAGTTCTGGAAAAATTTTATGTGGGCTCTGCAGGCAGTGAAGATGGGATATAAATGGCAAATAGGTGATGGTAGATTGGTTAGATTTTGGGAAGATACCTGGTATGGTAACACTCCCCTAGCCACACAATACTGGGACCTGTATGTTTTGGTTAATGAGAAGAATAAAACCATTGCAGGTCTCTAGGATGGACAGGAGCTCAAATGCACCTTTAGAAGGACCTTCTCAGATGAACTGATGTCACAATGGTTTGAATTGGTTGAAATCCTTTCCCTGACTGACTTTACTCCGAGAACTGATTCTTTGATTTGGAAATAATAGTCTAAAGGAGTTTACTCGTCTAAATCACTATATGCTATTGTTAATTTTAGGGGGTGCAGCCTGTTTACCTCCCTGCTGTTTGGGATGTGAAAGTACCACCTAGAGTTCAGGGTTTTTTGTGGCTTTTTTCACAGAATAAAATCATGACTTGTGATAATCCGCGGAAGAGAGGCATAGCAAAACCGCTAGAATGTGTTTTTTGCAAAGAGATTGAGTCTGTCCATCATTTGCTCTTTGAGTGTGTAGTAGCTAAGCTGGTCTGGACTGAGGTGGAATCTGTCTTTAACATCTCGGTCAATGGCTTTGTATCTATTGCGAAAAACTGGTTATGTGCCAAGAAATGCAAGCAACTGAATGTTGTGAGCTCCACCGTCCTGTGGGCACTTTGGAATCTTAGGAATTCTGTAGTTTTTAATAGATGCTCTTGGATTTCTATGAAACATGTCTTGGGACGAGTCTATCGTTATCTGAGGGACTGGACCAAGCTGTTCCAAGATCTCCAGGGAGGAAAAATGCAAGAGTTTCAGGATCTGATCTGGGAGCGGCTGAGAAAACCATTGATGTTGGAGCCGGGCTGATCTGTCGCAATTGGTTTGAAGATCAAAATGCTGGAGAGGGGCTCTGGAAGAAAGCAGTGGGGAAGGTTGCCCATGGTGGGAAGACTACTCTGGAGTACCAACTACGGCACCCTGAGGAAGCTGACATCATTCACGTGGTCAACATCGGGTGGGGGCCTCTCTCAGTTTAGAGTAGTCTGGCATGTTTGTTGCCGCACTTTGTGTGTGTTAGCTTAAGGATGGTGATCTGAGGTTTGTAGTTCCAGGTGGCAAGTTACTTTTGTGGTTTTGTTGTTTTAGGTGGTGGTGTGTGGGAGGAGACATGATGCGTCTCTCTCTCTGAGTCCGTTTTTTATTTTTCTCTGTTGAGTCCTGGATTTGTAAGACTTTGTCCTGCTGTGGTTTCTTTCTATATGAAATGGAACCGGGGGGAGGGGGCGATCCCCTGTTTATCGAAAAAAAATCTACTCTTTCTTTTCTTTTACTGTTTGATACCCTCTCGTACAGCCATATGTAACATTCCATCATATTAATTAAAATCAGAGTTACAGTGGGGGCCTTCCCCACTGTTTTTGCTCAAAAATAAGGCTCTGTTTTGGACTCAAACATTAGCAGACTTGAAAACTCACATGCCATAGTGAGGTTCATGTTCTCATTCGTCTTTTTAGTAGTTTCAGGTTTATGGTCTAACATATCCACACGGCACAGGGCCAGGCTGCCATCGGTCATCGTCCTGCGGTCCTCCATACATCCTTGATCTCATCCATACAAAGGCTTAATGTAATCCCGATCGATGTTGTATGAACCCACCTTCTTATTTTACATTTGTACTTTTTTTCTTGAATATGCAGAGTGTGCGTACTATATATTAAAAAAGGAGTGGGGTGAAGAACCCCTTCACGATGGCAGTTACTAGCTACTCCCACTCATGCCCACCGACAATCCCCCTAGAAAGCCGTCTACATTTCCTTTAAGTAGACCCGCATCCTTCCACACCCTCCCCTCCAACTCTAATCGGTTAATTACATATCGGATCGAGGGGGTAGCCCCGTTGAAGACAATTCCGTGGCAATGTTTCCATGGTTCCCGCGGTACAAGAATCATGACTGCTCGAGAGACCATCTTACCTAGGCCTATCCTGCCCTTGTCAATGCACCAATCCCTTGGTGTCAATCCATGGGTATCCAGGATTGCTTGTCCAAAGCGACGCACATGCGGGTCCACACCTCACGCGCAAAAACGCACTGTAGAAGAATGTGATCGATTGTCTCGTCCTCTTGGTCATAGAAAGGGCATTTTCATAGTTATCTAAACCTCTTCTCGCGAGTCTATCCGAGGTCCAACACATTGTTTCTAAGTGCGAGCAAAGTGAAGAACCTGCATCTTAGAGGAGCTATTTTTTTGGAAAATTAGGTTAAATCCCCGGCCTCTGCATCAATCGATGCAATACTGCCATCTTTATTAATTATTCCACGAAGGTCTGACAAAAATATACATCAAGCCACCCGAAGCCACCACTCACACTTACAAACTTGATAATGCAGAGTGCTCTCACTCTCCATATCTATAACCGATGTCGTCGCCAATTCATCCATATAACGTATCGAACCAACAACACATGCGGCAGACCTAAAGTGTACACCACATGCACACGTTTTAGAAGCCACCAGCATTAGCCATTGTCCCATCTTCAGGAGTGAGATCCGCATCATCCTTGCCAGTCTGAGCAACCGTCGATGCCACCACGGCGCCCAACAACGCCACCGCCCTACGCTTGTCCATCCTGACGCAAAGACTCTGGAAGATCTGTCATGTGTAGCACCTACCGACCAGGCATGACAAAGCGTAGCACCTGTCGGCCAGACATGACTTGACATCTCCACCGAAGCTCCTTTCAAGACAAAGCCGCTCCGCCTCCTGCCTTTGCCTTCCAGCACTGCTCCAGAAATGATACTCCACTAGTAGAAAAAGGGTCAAACGTGAAGCACATTAGTGCCGGTTTGTATTTGAGCCAGCACAAATGTATACATTAGTGCCGGTTCCAACGGCTAGCCGGGCCGCTCTCATTAGTACCGGTTCGTGGCTAACCATTAGCACCGGTTCGTGCCACGGACCGGTACTAATGAGAGTGGTGGCAGGATGTTGTCAGTCTGGGCCCCCTCCAGCACCTTTAGTACCGGTTCTTGGCACGAACCGGTACTAAAGGTCGTCCTACATAAACCCTTCGTCCACCCGAGCTCGCTCTGTTCTTCCCCTTTCCCCTCTTCTCTCTGTTCTTCCCCTCTTCCTCTCGAGCTCATCACACATTTTTCCCAAAATTTGTCAAGATTTGAAGGCCCCCATCCATTCAAATGATCACAAAGGTTAGCAACTTTGCCCTTTCATCTCTCATTGCTAGATTAGCTATTGCAATGCTTTATATAGTGATTAATTTGTGAGTTTAGTAATTTGGGAGGAAATATATATATGTGCTAGTATTTGATTTATATGCAATTTGAGGTCAAAAATAACACTTAGTTTGCATATGTAGGTGTGGTTTACTTAGTGCCTTCTAAATCTCCGTCGTAACCACCGTCGATCGCCCGCACCGTCCCGTCGCCGGCACCACCTTGTGATGAGCCTCTTGTTCATGAAATTTTATATAAAAATCGATGTTTGTGTGATTTGGATATATAGTTACTCGTATAATTATCTTACCCGTACGTTGTTTGTTATACATATAGTGCCATGGTTTTGATATCCGTCCCCGTCGGCCCTCGTCCTTGTTATGATTCGGATGTGGTATATATATATTTTCTTTTAAAACTAGTTGCATTTCGTGTTTATGACAAATTATGCCCATCAAGTTGACATAGAAATTTTTTCTAGGAGGTATGTGAACTGGAAATTCCAACCGACCCTATTGTCGAGAGGTTAAATTTAGTTGAAAGAGAAAACGAGTACTTGAAAGAAAAATTGAAAAGAATTGAGGGGGAGAAGATGGAATTGGAGTTGCATGTTGCCGATATCGTCGATGATCACAAGATCAAGATGGAGAAAATGCGCTTGAAGATTAGAAAGATTAGAAAATATGCCATCGATAGTGAGGCTTGGTATCATTATGTTGTTGGATCAATTGTTACCTTAGTTGCAATCTTGATCGCATTTGTTGTTGCATTTAAATGCTTTACCTAGAGAGTTATTTGTTTGTTGCATTTAAGTGTTGTATGAACTTTATGTATGAACTTGTATTAATTTGGTCTATTCGGTGTTGTGGAATGAAGATGAGCCGGCAATGGATGTACGATGACCGATGCTCTCCCCAGTTCGTTGAGGGTGTGCATACTTTTCTGCTTGCGGCTGAGGCAAACAAGTGGGCGGATGGGTTTATGCCTTGTCCATGTGCTGGCTGTAAGAATGGTCACAGTTACTCTACGTCAAGAACCATTCACGTCCACCTGTTTGAGTCCGGTTTCATGCCCCACTATAATGTTTGGACCAAGCATGGAGAAAGAGGGGTTATGATGGAAGACAATGAAGAAGAAGAGGACGATGACAGCTATCCTGGCCATGGGTTCCCTGAATACGATGATACAACAATGGGGGAAGAAGCTGAGCCGGTAATGCGGGAAGAAGCTGAGCCGGCAATGCGGGAAGAAGCTGAAGAAGAGGCATCAGATGAGCCCGTTGATGATCTAGGTCGGGCCATTGCCGATGCAAAGAGAAACTGCGCAAGTGATTTGGAGAAGAAGAAGTTGCAGCGCATGTTAGAGGATCACAAAAAATTGTTGTACCCGAATTGCATAGGTGACAAGAAAAGGCTGGGCACCACACTGGAATTGCTGCGATGGAAGGCAGAGAATGGTGTATCTGACAAGGGATTTGGAAAGTTGCTAGTAATGATAAAGGATATGCTTCCAAAGGACAACGAATTGCCTGAGAGTACGTACGAAGCAAAGAAGGTTGTCTGCCCTCTAGGGTTAGAGGTGCAGAAGATACATGCATGCCCTAATGATTGCATCCTCTACCAAGGTGAGTACGAGGATTTGAACGCTTGCCCGGTATGTGGTGCATTGCGCTATAAGATCAGCCGTGATGACCCTGGTGATGTCGAGGGAGAGCGCCCCAGGAAGAAGATTCCTGTGGCAGTGATGTGGTATGCTCCTATAATACCACGGTTGAAACGTTTGTTCCAAAACAAAGAGCATGCCAAGGCGATGCGATGGCACAGAGAAGACCGTAATAAAGATGGAAAGTTGAGAGTACCCGCTGACGGGTCGTAGTGGAGAAAAATCGAAAGAAAGTACGGGAAGGAGTTTGCAGATGACGCAAGGAGCGTATGGTTTGGTCTAAGCGCAGATGGCATTAATCCTTTTGGGGAGCAGAGCAGCAACCATAGCACCTGGCCTATGACTCTATGTTTGTAAAACCTTTCTCCTTGGTTGTGCATGAATCGGAAGTTCATTATGATGCCAGTGCTCATCCAAGGCCCTAAGCAACCCGGCAACGACATTGATGTGTACCTAAGGCCATTAGTTGAAGAACTCTTACAACTGTGGAATGGAACAGGTGTACGTGCGTGGGATGAGCACATGGGGGAAGAATTTGACCTAAAGGCCTTGCTGTTCATGACCATCAATGATTGGCCTGCTCTCAGTAACCTTTCAGGACAGACAAACAAGGGATACCGTGCATGCACGCACTGTTTGGACGATACCGACAGTATATATTTGGCTAATTGTAAGAAGAATGTGTACCTTGGACATCGTCGATTTCTTCCGAGCAGGCATCCCGTAAGAAGGAAAGGCAAGCATTTCAAAGGTGAGGCGGATCACCGGACGAAGCCTCGCCACCGTACTGGTGCTGATGTACATGATATGGTCAAGGATTTGAAGGTGGTCTTTGGAAAGGGCCCTGGTGGACAACCTATTCCGAATGACGCTGACGGACGCGCACCCATGTGGAAGAAGAAATCTATATTTTGGGACCTGCCCTATTGGAAAGACCTAGAGGTCCGCTCCGCAATCGACGTGATGCACGTGACGAAGAATCTTTGTGTGACCCTGCTTGGCTTCTTGGGCGTGTATGGGAAGACAAAAGATACACCTGAGGCACGGGAGGACCAGCAACGTATGCACGGAAAAGACGGCATACATCAGGGTCATGCAAGCTACGCTCTTACCAAAGAAGAGAAGGAAATCTTCTTTGAATGCCTGCTCAGTATTAAGGTACCGTCTGGCTTCTCGTCGAATATAAAGGGAATAATAAACATGGCAGAGAAAAAGTTCCAGAACCTAAAGTCTCATGACTGCCACGTGATTATGACGCAACTGCTTTTGGTTGCATTGAGGGGGCTTCTACTGGCAAATGTTTGATTAGCCATTGTGGAGCTATGTGCATTTCTCAATGCAATCTCTCAGAAGGTAATCGATCCAGAAATCATACCAAGATTAGAGAATGATTTGGTGCAATGTCTTGTCAGTTTCGAGTTGGTGTTCCCATCATCCTTTTTCAACATCATGACGCACGTCCTAGTTCACCTATGCGAAGAGATTAACATTTTGGGTCCTGTATTTCTACACAATATGTTCCCCTTTGAGAGGTTCATGGGAGTCTTAAAGAAATATGTTCATAACTGTGCTAGGCCAGAAGGAAGCATCTCCAAGGGCCGTCAAAATGAGGAGGTCATTGAGTTTTGTATTGACTTTATTCCTGACCTTAAGCCAATTGGTGTTCCTGAATCACGGCATAAGGGCAGACTGGATGGAAAAGGCACGCTAGGAGGGGAACAAATAATATGTATGGACGGACATTCTCTCACTGAAGCACACTACACAGTTCTACAGAATTCCGCCTTGGTGGCTCCGTATATGGATGAACACAAGAATTTGCTACGCTCCAAACACCCGGAGCGGTCTGATGACTGGATTACACGTGAACAAACCAGGAGTTTCGCCAGCTGGTTGCAGACACGTACCATGCATGACACCTCTATTGAAGATGACCTGTACTTGCTGTCCCAGTTACCATCTTCAAATATAATGACTTTCAAAGGGTACGAGATAAATGGTAATACATTTTACACGATCGCCCAAGATAAGAAGAGCACCAACCAAAACAGTGGTGTCCGCTTTGATGCAGAAACCAAGACGGGAAAGGAAACATATTATGGTTATATACAGGACATATGGGAACTTGACTATCGACGTGGTTTGAAGGTCCCTTTGTTTCGGTGCAAATGGGTCAATATGACATGAGGCGGGGTAACGGAAGACCCGCAGTACGAAATGACAACAGTGGATCTCAACAATCTTGCGTATGCAGACGAACCATTTGTCCTAGCCAATGATGTGGCACATGTTTTCTATGTGAAGGACATGTCTACCAAGCCAAGAAAAAGAAAAGATAAGGAAGCGAATGCATCGTACGATGAGCCAAAGCGGCACATAGTTCTTTCTGGGAAGAGAAACATCGTGGGAGTGGATCACAAGACAGACAAGTCAGAAGATTATGAAAAGTTTGATGAAATTGCTCCATTCACAGTGAATATTGACCCGAGCATCCCGTTAAATGATGAAGATTTTCCATGGTTACGGCGCAAAGGGACAGACGCGAAGAAAAAGTTTCACACCCAAAGATCTGGGATGTGATCGGCTTCACTATCATCACTTTCTTCTGTGTTTCACACCCAGAAGGAAATCTCTGTAATAGTTAGGGTAGTTAATTATGTGTTTTGGCATTTGAAACGCGAAGAAATTTTATGTGCAAACAAATTCTTTCATGCCTTTAGTGATTTTTAAAGTTAAGTTATTCACAAACTAGTGATTCACACTAATTTCAAATAATTCAAAATTTAAACTATTCAAATTTGAAAACTACGGGCACTAACAGAAAGTTTGTAATTTTTTGTACCTAAAGCAAAAATATTCACAAAGAAACTCTAAATACACAAAAAAACAACTCAAAAAAAATAAAGCAAAAAAATAAAGCAAACAAATAAATAAATAAAAAGCCCGCCTACTAGGCCAGAGCGGCCTGCATACGACTAGAAATCCAACCTGTTGTTGGGCCAGGATGCAGGCCCGCAAAGGCCCAGTAGGCCCACAGGGCAGGACAGCACAGGTAGGCCTAGAAGGCCTGCATTTGAGAGGAGCTCAAAGGAGCAACCGCGGCTGGGTTTATAAACCAGTGCGGCTACCCTTCGCTAGGCGAGGTGGGACTAAACTTTGCGCCCCTCGCCTGGCAGTGTACCCCCCTTTAGTACCGGTTCGTGGCACCAACCGGTACTAAAGGGGGGGCCTTTAGTACCGGTTGGTTCCACGAACCGGTACTAAAGGGGGGTGCTTCCCGCCGCTTGGCCTGGCCAAAACAGTCCTTTAGTACCGGTTGGTGGCTCCAACCGGTACTAAAGGTGCCTTCTATATATACAACACTTACAAAAATTTCATTCTTCTTCTGTTTCTTCCTCTGTTTCCCCATTGAAGCACCGCCCGCGCGCCCTGATCGATCGACGCCGTCGTCGCCGCCCCCGTCCCCGTCGTCGCCCCCGTCCCCGTCGCCGCCCTCGTCTCCGTCGCCGCCCCGGGCCCGTCCCCGTCACGCCGTCCCCG
>NC_041382.1:608420420-608440235 GCF_002162155.2 Triticum dicoccoides | reverse complement strand
CCGCCCCCGGCCGTCGCCTCGCCGTCGCCGTCGCCCTGCTGTGAGCTCTCCCCCTCTAACCCCTCTCCCTCGCCCCCGGCGGCCACCATGGGCACCGCCCCTCCCCGAGCCCATACACACACACACAAGCATGATGAACACACACACACACACACACGTACATATGTATGAATTAATGCATGTATATATTAGTATATACGTATTTTGTATGTTTAATTAGTTTAGATTTTTTAGATTATTATTTTTTCACTAGTATATATGTATGAATGCATGTTAGATGGATATAATTAGTGTTTAATTAGTATGGAAATTTTTTATATAATGTTGTTTTTCAGTTTTTTAATGGATGTATAGAAGTTGTGTTTTCTGTTTTTAGTGTTAGATGCTTAATTAGTATGAAATAGCATATAGAATTTTGACATATGCAATGATAGCATAATTAGTGTTATATAGAAATGTTAGAAATTTTAGTTATCAAAATCCAATCATTAAAAAAATGTTACTTTTTGCGGGCATATAGCTAGTATTTGTTCTCGACGATGCCCGGCCCGCATCCTCGCCGTCGACCCGTCCGCGACGACGTCCGGCTGACCCATGTCCGGGACTGGGCTCCGCCGGGCTGACACTGGGAGGTGCTGCCTGGAGGGGCGTGCCGCTTGATGAGGAACCCGGCCCTGGGTCCCATCGTCGACCCTGATCTCGTTTGGTGGCGTTCGCGTGGGCCAGTTTCGATGCGGAGGGAGCCGGCCCCGCCGGAGGTGGTACGTCGTCGTGTCAGGGAGGAGGACGAGCACGTCCATCGCTACATGGTTGCGTTAGAGGGCGGCAGGTTCTCCAATACCTGGCAGTTTCTTCAGGGATCTCACTTCAGTTATGATCCTGTGAGGGTTCCTTCTCTTTGGGTGTCCACCGCCCGCGCCGCAGGAACCGCGAGTGTCCTAGATTCTTCTGTAGTATTCGATCTTTAATTAGCTACCTAGCCAGTGATGTACTATTCAATATTATATATTATTCAAGACGATGTATTCGAGATTATATCTATTATTCGAGACGATGTATTCGAGATTATATCTATTATTCGAGACGATGTAATTTGAATACTAAATTGTTTGATATTTCTTTTGAATTAGTTAAATAAAAGCTATGGCGGACAATACCGACAGAGAGGGAGAACAGACCATGTTCGATATGATACGCGGGCCAAATGATGATCAGAATGAAGAAGATTATGACGGCTCCGAATTTCTAAACAACATCGGAGAGGGTGATATGATATTCGATCGCGACGACCGAATTGATGAAGTCATGAACTACGATTATAACAATGACGAAGAACATGTTGAGCCTGAAACAACAAAGACCGGCGAGGTATATATATTTATATAAGCAGGCATCTGGTGATCATGCATCACATGTTTTAAATGAGTTGAAGATATATTAACGAATCGATCTTTCTTCTTTCAGCCATCCGGATCGAGCAAATCTTCAGGCAACAGGACGAAACGAGGCCCGAACAAAAAGTTGAAGGAGGGCGTAAAGTACAATATCGAGGCAATCAGACCTAATGGCGAACCATTAGCGCCTAAGAAGATTGCGGACAAGTTCGTCAGTGCGGAGTTCTTGTGAAGGACCAACTCCCGATCTCCCTTCAAGAATGGAGAGAGCCAGCAAAGCCACGTCCAGATGTTACTTTTGTCGACGACAGACAAAAAAACTGCTTTGGGATACTCTCATGGAACATTTCACCCTACCAGATCATTTCACAGATGCAGATGTGGAGAAAGTCAAGGACGCCGCTCTTAGGAAGATGGCGGTTGCATTCAACAACCACAAGAATCGTGTATGGGACAAGTACATCAAGGATGGAAGGAAGACTCCAGTATTCGAGGGAACACTAGAGAATCAAAGTGCTCATTGGGACGATTTCGTGAAATTCAAGGATTCAGAATTAGCTAAGGAACGGTCGAGAATAAACAAGACGAATGCCGAAAAAAGGATAAGTTCCATAAGCTGGGGCCAGGTGGCTACGCGGTGGCAATGCCTAAGTGGGATAAGTCTGAGAAAGAGATGGAGGATGCAGGTGTCACTCCGGTTACTAAGAGCTGGCCCCCCAGGTGCAGGACTTGGTTCTATGCGCATGGGGGGGAGTTGGACCCGAAGACAGGCAAAGTTTCGACGAAGGCATGTCTGAACGGAGCCGACGAGAATATACTTGCTAAAATAGAAGAGGCTCGAACGGGGGTGTTCCAGCCCAACAGAGAGAACGATGAGCTTACGCGTGCCCTGGGAAATCCTGAACACCCGGGAAGAACACGAGGCAAGGGCGCTATTCCGTGGTATGAGGGGTTTTCGGACTGGAACGCCGACTACAGAACTCGTGCGAGAAGGAAGATTGCGGAGGAGAAGCAAAAGAAGATGGAGTAGGAGAAGAGGAAGCTGGACTATGAACGCCTTCAAGGCCTAGAATCAGCGCACGCGGACTTGGCAATCAAATTCCAGCGGTAGCAGGAGCAGATCGACTCACTTAGCCAGCAAAGGGGGTCTCAGCAGCTGCAGCAGCTAGCGGATGATCCAGCATTGGATACCACCGCCCCATCCATGCCGAGAAGCAGCGTGGATTTCGCCCCGTTTGACGCAATGCTGAATAGATACCCCGTGGATGACATCACGGAGAACACTAACTGCGAGCTACACTTCAAAATTAAGAACATATCCTTGAAGGTGGCGGACGGTGTTGCTTATACAAATTCCCCCGATGCAACCTTTCATTGCGACCCGATTCCAGCAGGCTATGCTCGTGTCGTGGTTGATGAGGTGGTGGACCAATATTCGGGGCTAGAGCTTGACATTCCTGGAGGTGACGGGGAGCACACGCTCGGAGAGGCCAAACATCGTATCATCCTATGAAGAAAGGATTGCATCATCTTTCGAAGGCCACCGACACCGCGTCACCCGACTCCTCGTCGAAGTCCGCCACCGATTCAGCAGACTCCCGCTCCTCCAAGTCCACCAACGCGTGAGGCCACTCCTCCTCCTCCAAGTCCGGCAAAGTGTCAGGCCACTCCTCCTCCAAGTCCGACACAGCGTCAGACGTCCACTCCTCCTCCAAGTCCGGCACAACCTCAGGCCACTCCTTCTCCAAGTCCAGCACAGCTTCAGGCCACTCCTCCTCATCCAACTCAGCCCCGTCAGCCGTCTTCGCCGCCTCAGCAATCGCAGAAGAGACACCCCGCAGCTATGGTGCATAGTGGTACGAGTCGAGGTCATAGTACAGGAAGTACAGGCGGAGGCAAGCGATATAAATATGGTCCAAACCTCACTACTCCTCTTCCTGAGAGGGCTTACGACAGGACCGAGGAGCAAACCAATGCCATAGTGCGGGCAGAAGTCGACGCCCATTTTGGACCGAAACCGCCACCGCCGCCAAGGGAGAAAGTGCCTGTGGAAAAGATTGACCACTTCATTCGTATGGCTCAACCACCAGCTCCTAAGCCTGTTGACACAGACTATGAGCGCCACATCGGGAAGTTAAATCGACAACGTCTATAGAAGGAGGCAAGCTCGAGCTCGAGCAAACAACAAGCAACTGTCAAAAAATGCGGGAAAACCGTTGCCCAGCTGGGAGAACAGGCGGCGCAATCGATCCCCCCGCTTGTTGTGCCAACAACACGTGACAGTACGCACGCCCAATATTATTGTGGGCAAACAGTTTACGTTCCCGAGGTGGGTGATGTGGTAATAACCCAGGAGCATATAATGCAGGCTGAAACTCTCAACATCACTGTTGGACAACTCCTCGAGATCGAGGACATGCCTGTGCTTACAGAGGAGGAAATAAAACGGAAATATGCCCGGGGCCAACCTTTGGTCAAGCCAGAAGAGGTCAAGAAGCTCCCAACGAGAATGTATGAATTGCATCAATGGTACATGGACATTACCAAGAGATCCGATCGAGAGTCCCTCATGGTGCAAGTCAAGAAGGATCATTACTACCATCAGAAACCTGTGACCGTTGAGTATTCTGAACTGTTTCAGTTATACAATCAAGACGCACTCGACAAATCTATCGTTAGTTGCTATGTCTGTAAGTGATTTCTTTCTGTAATTTAAGTCTCAAGCTAGCTGTAGTGATCCTTTTGATCAATCATTACCTGTAATTATCCTCACTATATTCTTTTCTGTGGTATTGTGCAGGATGAAGATGTATGAAATGAGAAAGGTGGACGCTATGGCATTGGGTTCATTGACCCAAACACCGTTAATGAATACACATGGAAAATAAATCGACATCATGAAAAGCAGGTAGAGGACAGCATGCTAGAGTTCTTGAAGCACCTCAAATACAATGAAGATATACTATTTCCTTACAACTTCCAGTGAGTCACACTGTCTTGTACTACAAATTCTCTGTTTTTGCTTACATATGCCCGCTTAATTAAGACATGCAAACGTGTGTGCATGCAAATTTCACTGGATCTTGTGTATCATTAAAACTGACGCCGGAACAATTGAAATACTGGACTCACTACTCAAAGCAAATAGTGACTATAACATCTTGTTTGGGATAGTCAACAGGTAATTTCAATCATTATTAACTATATATCTCGGCCTATTTAGTTCGTCATTTCATGATATGAACTATTTAATAACCCCTTTATTCATTTTCTTTGTCGGCGGGCAGGGCTTGGGCAAGTTTCATCAACGTCACTCCAGGCGAATGGAAACGACAGCTGAAATGGTTTCGACCCAAGGTAAGTAATTAAGTAGTACTAGCTAGCTAGCTAGCTGCCATCTCTTCAATTATCATGCTTGATTAATTATTATCTGATCAAATTAAATTCCATTCTCGTAAAGGCCCTGAAGCAGGCGCAGGGGACTGATCTGTGTGCATTCTGCGTTTGCGAGAACATTCGCATGATGGCGTCCGAAAGGAGCAGATCTCAGAAACAGGAATGGGTACGCTTGTCAGAACACTATTCACAATTTTTACACCATTATCGATATCTAGTCACACAACTAATACGCATGCATATTGATCTCCTTCTTAACAGTTCACAGAGGTGCGGGACAAGCTCCTAGAAACGGAGCGCGTAGAAGCACTTCAAGAGGAAATAGCGGGATTTTTGCTCGACCAGGCCATAAATCCGAAGGGAGAATACTATTACCCGCTACGGCCCCCATCGACCAGGTCATGAACCATTTCCAATTGTTATCGTGCTCCGAAGGCACCAATTAGGCTAATGCCACTGGCTCCGAAGGCAACATGCATATATAGGAGAAATTGTATATAGCTATACATGTGTGTATGTGTGAATTAATATGGTGGTTTGCGAGACATTGGTGATATATATATGATTGGTTCTACTAGAAATTCTATTTATATATATATATATATATATATATATATATATATATATATATATATATATATGCATAACGTGTACAATGTGTAGTATCGTAAAATACCAGCAAACAAAAAAGAATTAAAATGGAAAACACAAAATTAAATGAAAAATAAATCATAAAACCAAAAAAACCCAAACATTTTAGTACCGGCTAGTGTTACCAACCGGTACTAAAGGGCTCCCGGCCCCCGGAGCTGGCTCGTGCCACGTGGTTGCCCTTTAGCACCGGTTCGTGCTGAACCGGTACTAAAGGGGGGGGCCTTTAGTGCCCACACTTTAGTGTCGGTTATGGAACCGGCACTAAAGGGCCTTACGAACCGGTGCTATTACCCGGTTCTGCACTAGTGCTCCCACGAGAGAAACGACACCGTAGTGCAGCCATGGTCCGATTTGAAACACCAAATCCTAGGGTTTCCCCCGGAGTAGCGCGTGTGGGTCGACAGTAGTTACTCGACAATACCTCCATCAAGGTAATGACACAGAACGCCGCCACCGCCTGCCGTCGGCTCGGTTTTCATCGGCAACTATGTCTCCCCGACTCACAACCGGGACTAGATGAAGTATCTCGAGATCCGACCACCCAGCCTCTGGCCGACCACCTCCAACGAAGGAGATGACCACCACCACGGTGCACCGGCCAGAACAAATCTGACCGGAGGTGCCGCCGAGCAGTCCACTGGGCCCTCCACGCCGCCGCCGATCCGAAGCCAGATGACTCACCTCTGCAGCATAAGTCGTCGGCGCTCAAACCAGGCAAGCCGCCGCTCGCCGCTGCGTATGACCGGGCTGCCTGACGCGTCGCAGTCCCCGTCGCCCGTAGCAAGGCAAACCGCCGTTGCCATAGCCATCGCCGCCGCATCGGATCTGACGCGCCTCCACACGCACAAGGGCTCCGCACCACCCGTGAGACGCGCGAGAGGGGAGGATCCCCACCACCGCCATCGGCCCCCGAGCGCATCCCGGTGGCATCCTCCGACGGCAACGGGGGGTGAGGGAAGGTAGGTAGGTTCGGCCCCGGCGGCGGCTAGGGCTGGGGAACCACCCGAGCTGTGAGAGATGCGACTTGTGTGAACTAGGTGGACGGCGCGGTCACTCTGCCCCAGAACCGCGCCGCATAAGCCGACCGTGTGGTGAACCATCCAATCTTGTCCCAAGCCCATGTATAGGAGTCCACCGCATCCGACATTTGTACTGATGTACCAACAAGGTGTGAATTTGACAAAACCAAGTTATGCTTCCAATTTAGTCTCTTTTTCCAGTATTAGTCATCACCTGCATTGCGCGTGCACGATCACTAGTTTCTAACCGGACACATTATTTTATAAACTTATTATTCACAAAAACTGTCGTAAAACTGGGTTTCCTATAAATCGGCTAAAAAATCATTTTCTAGTTCTATCGCTAATTTTCAACTATTATTCAAACAACATGTGGAGGAAAGGCGTATTTTCGGGAGGAATAGGGCGAGCGTAGGAGGAAGGTCTATCCATCCGGAATTCAGGATCAACAACTGCTTGCTGACTAAAGATAAGATGACGGGAGAGTTTAAAAAGTCAGCACGCCGGCTGGAAGTCGTTCTCGCGGGCGGACACGAAATATCGCACGGTTAATATACGGAAACAAACAAGCTCATGGCGCCACGCGCCCCTCCCTTTTAAATGACGACGATACCGAGTGACCCACAAAAGTCCGGCCCGCCGGATCAGTGACCAACTGCTTCTGCGTGCCACGCGGAGGAACAAATCGGATCCCGCGCCGGTCTCACGTCTTCTGATCTACAAATACAAAATCGATCGACGCATCGAAACGCCATCGATACCATGGGCCAACGGAAGCTCCGTCGTTCCGGGGCCGCCTCCGCATCTTACTGCCCGATCAAGAAAGATCGTCGCCATTGTTTCTCAAAGAAGAAAAAGAAAAATCGTCATCATCACCGCCAAGTCGACAGCGGTGGCCTGACGGCGTCTCTCTCCGACGACGCGCTCGCCGACATCTTCACCCGGCTGCGGGGCGCGGCGGCAGTGGTCCGCTGCGCCACCACGTGCCGGCGCTGGGGCCGCCTTGTGGCCACGAGGGCAGCCCTCATTTCCCGCTGCCTGCCACCCCTCGGCCGCTCCTTCCCCGACCTTGCCGTCGGCCTCTTCCACCAGGAGAAAGACTGGCCCACCACGCGCGGCAGGGACACGGCGTCGTCGCTACGGCCGTGTTTTGTCCCGACGGCCTCCGGCGCTCGCTTTCTCTGTGAGGGCCGGGAGCCTTTAGGTGTCGCGGGACCAGATGATGGCCACGGGCTACTCGACCACTCCCGTCCGGTCGCATCCCGGAACGGCCGCCTCGTTTTGGAGCTCCGGCGCCACCGGCGCCAGGATCGCGCCGCAGACGGCCTCCGGCTCGCCGTATGTAACCCAATGACGTCTGACAACATCGTTGTCGTCCCACCTTTGGTCTTAGTTGGCAAGAACAACACAAAGATACTGGACTACGGCTGCGCGTTGCTCACCAGCCACGACCTCTGTCCGCCAGGCTGCCTCGACTTCTTCCGTATTCTGCTCATCTACAACCACCACGGCGGCGGTGGGTTGTCAACGGTGCTCCGGTGCTACTCCTCGGACACGGGTCGCTGGGGACCGGAGACTAAATCCATTGTCAAGATACCTAGTTCCAAGATCAGCAACATCGGCCCTGCCGTGATACACCGCGGGGTGGCATACTTGGCTCTCGAGCAGGGTGTGTTCGGGGTGCGCCTGGATCGGATTGAGGAGGACCATACAATGGACATGCATCTCGTGCCGTGTGACACATCAAAATTTAGCCCAAACAACCGCCTGATGGGCGTCTCATCGGACAATCGGCTTTTCTTGATGAATTGTTGTTTCAAAGCAATCTCAAAAATGAAAATGTGGAAAAAGCTCGTGCTGAAGCTAACCTATCTCGAGTTTGCACATGAAGATGACATCCACACCGCTAAGATATCTACCATTCGTGAAGTTCTGTCGATGAAGCAGATTGGGAAGCAGATGGAGGTGGCATACTACCCCCCTGCGATCAAGCTGCGATGGTTTGGCGAGAAGAGTGGGATCTTGTTGTTCACCATGGGAGAGCGTAGCGGGCACAATGGCACCTATATGATGAACCTTCGGGAGCAAGTGGTTGACAAGGTGGCGGATGATGGGCACTCTTGGAAGAACCTGCTCGGGTATGAGATGGATATGGCGGCGTACCTTGTCTCTGTCGGCCAGATATCCTTCACTTGAGTGGGTATACCGATGGAAGAGGTCGCACACATGGAGTTTGGATGCAGCAATTAATGGGAGACAGTTGTATGGGATGCATTCAGTGGCGGTCGAGTAATACATTATATGTAGGCATGTATTTCTCTTATACACGGTTGTGGCATTTATCTTCTTGTTGTGTTTGCGTTGTACTAAATGACATGAATCGTACTTGGAATAATTTATTATAGGACTCACTATACAGCGACGCCACATATACGCTCTCCCGTGGGGCGCCTTGTAGCTAGTAGAACAGAGCAACTCCTTCATTATCTTTTTGTTTCAATTTCTTGTTTGCTTTGGTTCAGTCTTAAACATATTTTGGCTTGCCACTGATCTTTAACAACTATTAATACTGCCGATATCATGTAAACAGAAGTTTTGTGGTGTTAACCCAAAGCAAAGATCATTGAGATATTTGCATAGAACCAGATATAATCATAATAACCATGCAAATGCACACCCGAGTTCTTATTTGAATTTTTTGTACCTTGCAGTTCACTCGGTTCCAAACAGTGACGAGCCCCTCTCGATGATATTTGGAATTTTGATTAACATTCCTGAAGAAATCTATGTATAACAACTGAGCTCATTGTTTGTGATCTACCATCGTCAAAGACCTTGACATTTAACATTTACCGCCTGCTTGTGCCGTGGCTCTTGGGCAGGACACTTGCGTAGCCCTCGGTGTCGCCTCCCTTCTCAGTACCAGGATCTCCCCGCAGCCTCCTTCTTGAAGCGTTGATTCTGCAGATGTCCATATAGATTTCTTATCGAAGAGGAAAGAGAAGATAGCCTACAAGTCTGGTTATTAAATCCAGTAATTTTCTTGATATATTTCTAAGAATAATTGCCACTAATTCTCTATTATATATATGGATTTTAATTTCTGCTACACAATATATGTCTCTCATGCAATCTGAATGCTATACACGACACTAACATGTTGAAGTCTGAAGTCATGTACCCCAGAAGAACTGATGCTGCCGTATCATTCAGGCTCTACATTAGCAATCTGCGGTGTAGTAACATCTTTGGATGATTACTTATATATGAAATCTATCATATAATTTATTCAGATTGTTATCTTATTTGATATGTGGATGTTATTCCAAAAATTCACGACAAATTCCTGCCACAAATGCGGGGCATCATCTAGTTACCTGAAGTGCGAGGCTCCACAAATTTAGCTGCAAAGACATCACTTTGTCCCGAGAGTTTTTTGGCCACAAGAAAATTCAGACGTACAACACATATGAACTATGAACTTTGCAAAAGAAAAAAAAATCTCCAGTTTGTTCACATAATCAAGACCTTAGAGTTCATGTTCGTTCCAGATTTTATTCAGCTCGGTCGTGGCGACGGGGCTCATGTTCGATACTGAATTTCTGACGGGAAGATCCTCTCCTCTGCTCCTGACAAGATATCGTTCTCCACCCATCTTCCTGGTCAGACGAGGAAGATACTACTCTCTTCATCTGGGGATCCTCTGATTAGCTTACAAATGCACTGTGAACAGGTAAGAACATAGAGCATGAGCGCCTGAACTCAGAGATGCGCCAAGTGCGCAGTCCTCAGCTTCACATCTTCAAAGGTCAAACTTGGCACCTGTTCATTCGGACAGAGTAACATAACACACTTCACTGAACTCAACAGACACATGTCGTTTCACTATATAATACTCCCTCCGTCCCAAAATAAGTGTCTTAACTTTAGTAGGCACTTATTTTAGAAGAGATGAAGTAGCAAATAACAGTTAAGCTTTCAAAATCAGGGTGCATCAAGATGGCCTTCCTCGGCTTCACATGCGCCTAATTGAACGCCTGATGAACTGATGAGGGGCTTAATTAAGAAGAGACCAGTAGTTCTGTTTGCTGATTGCTCGAGTCAGGGCACACTGGTTATCAAGTCAACTATTCAATGTTTAGCCTGGCTCGTGTGCTTCCAGTAGGAAGGAACAAACCAATAGAGTACCATGTGCAGTTATCCCTCCAAAAATGATGTTTTTTAGAGAAAAGACTACCGTTGGGCTTTAAACTAATGGTGCTCTTACGGATAACCATACGACACAATACCACAAAACACACACACAACTAAGAGAGAAAATAAAAACGGCCCGATACAACGGCGCCGAGAAACAGTCACAACCCCAGACAAACAACAAGCCATACTGAAGCGGCGCCGCTTGGAGTCATCTGAGTTCTCGTCCGCAATCAGGCACTAGAGATAATCCCAACTCAACGTACCATCATCGGGGCTATGGAACCCACAACACGGAGAGAAGAAATTGTAGTCTACCACCGCACTCTGACCACCAACGGATAGGGATCTTGCTCTGAGGCGGAGCCTCCAAGAAGGGAATGGCGTCTTCTCGCCGCCACCGCCTGGTCCAGAGAAGGATCTAGGGGTTTCACCCAAAGCAAGGAGAAGCAGGTGTCACGACTGTCATGGCGTCCCCACCGGCCACGACGGTCCCACTGGACAGCGGAACCACCGAGCCACGGCCAGACGAGGTTGACGAAGTCAAGGCGCGCTGGAGAGGGAGACCAATGGGCCCGCGTAGTCAGAGCGCGTTGCGTGGGTGTGTGGCCTGCGTGCCGTGGGTATTACTTGGCGTGGAGAGTGGGTTAGAAGGGTATCGATTATTGTATCAACATTGACTACGAGAAGCTGAACTTCTCTGCCGGCCTCCTTCTTCCTCCCTTCCTCCCCAGATCTAGATCAGGCCCCTTACAACTTGGTATCAGAGGTCCAGCATCCTGGATCCGCTCTACCAGAAGCCCCGCTACCAAACCAAAGAACCGCAACAAGTGGCAGCCATGGAAGAGCAAATCGCAGCCCTGGCCAAGGCGGTCCACGACGGGCGCACCGCCAACGACGCCCGAATCGACGCGATCCAGCAGTCGCTCGAGCTCTGGCGGCCGGCGGTGACCAACCTGCAGCAGCAACTCGACGAGCTGCGTACCCAGGTCGGCCGGATCGCCCTCCACCCCGTGTTGGCGGCGTCTTCAACATCACCTGAGGGCGCGGTGGTGCAGCAGGCGGCGTCTCCTCCGATCAACGACCCGAGCACCACGGGCTAAGTGGCCACGGCAAGAACATCGACTCTGGGGGCTCGGCACATGGGGTAGTCACTACCCTGACGCCGCCTCCGGTCACGGGTGAGTCTCTCCGACCCCCTTTCCCTTCAAGATCGGGCGAATCGGGCTGGGATCTGGCACATCCGGTCGATCTTCCACAGGCACCACACGGTTCGTTTGGGGGCACAGCAATTGGGCCCTTCCGCGGCTTGATTTTCCGCCATTCGATGGCGAGAACCCCCAATTTTGGAAAAACAAGTGTGAAAAATATTTTACTGTTTATGGAGTTCAGAAAGAGATGTGGGTGCGGGTATCTACTCTCCATTTCGAGGGTAATGCCGCGCGTTGGCTGCAGGTGCAGGAAGCACACGGCGTCTCCTTCACCTGGGAGACGCTCTGCTCTGCCGTGTGTGCCAAATTTGGCCGTGACCAGTACCAAGTTCAGCTTAGGCAGTTTAATACGCTTCGTCAGATAGGTTCAGTTGCAGAGTATATGGAACGGTTCGAGGAACTCATGCATCAGTTGTTAGCGCATAACCCTGCTTTTGATCCTTTGTTCTTCACTACGCAATTCCTTGATGGTCTCAAAAACGACATAAGAATTGGTGTTGCTTTACATCGCCCACAAGACTTGGACTCCGCCTTTTCTCTTTCTCTGTTATAGGAGGAGCTGATGGGATTGATGCCCCGGAAGGACCAAGGACAAGCGCGACACCCCGCCCGCCCACTGCTAGCCGTGGGTGGATTACACCCCCGTCCAGTGCCGCCCGCCCCCCAGCAGCGGCAGAAGATCGCTGGGCCTTGGACGCGGCTCGGGCAGCCGACCGGCGCGCTGAACTAGCGCGAGGCGAGGACCGCATCGCCGCGTTGCGCAATTACCGTCGCGCACGCGGTCTCTGCTTCAAGTGCGGAGAACGATGGGGGCAAGGCCATCAGTGCGCTGCCACCGTTCAACTCCACGTGGTGGAAGAATTGTTGGAAATGCTACAGGCCGAAGCGCAGGACAGGCAAGGGGATGATCAGACTCTGATGAGGAGCAACTCATGTCCATCTCCAAGGTGGCGACCATAGGGGCAACAACCCCGCGGACTGTGCGATTGTTGGGCCTGATCAATGGCCACGAGGTGCTGATCTTGGTGGACTCAAGTAGCTCGCACAGCTTCATCAGTGAGGGAACAGCTCAAAAACTGGAAAAACAAGTTCAGCCAATGCCGCCTGTGTCAGTCAAGATTGCAGACGGGGGCACCTTGACTTGCTCTGGATACATACCTGCTTGTGCGTGGACGACACAAGGGCATCAGTTTGAGACTGACGTTCGAGTTCTCCCTCTTGGTTCTTATGACATGGTGGTAGGGATGGACTGGTTAGAGGCGTGCGGACCTATGTTGGTCGACTGGACGGCAAAAACGCTCCAGTTTCAGCATCAAGGGGCATCCATTACTCTGGTTGGATTGAAACCGAAGCTACAACAAGTCGAGCAAGTGACAATGGATCAGTTACTTCGGATGGAGCAAAGTAATTCCATTGCTCATGTGGTCTCTCTGTGTGCAATCGATCGTCCCGGAAAAGCCACGGAAGTGCCTTCATCCATTCAACATGTCGTCGACAGCTTTCACTCAGTGTTTGCAGAGCCATCCAAGCTGCCCGATCGACAACCCTGGGACCATACCATCCCTCTGCTTGAAGGAGTCAAGCCGGTCAATATCAGACTGTATCGCTACACTCCTAAACAAAAAGATGAGATAGAAGCTCAAGTCAAGGAAATGTTGGAAAAAAGACTTATCACACCCAGTACAAGCGCGTTTTCGTCGTCCGTGCTGCTGGTCAAGAAGAAAGACCAAACGTGGCGCTTCTGCGTCGACTACCGTCACCTCAACGCCATCACTCTCAAGAAGACCTACCCGATGCCTGTGATTGATGAGCTGCTCGACGAATTGGCTAGTTCTAAGTGGTTCTCGAAGCTGGACTTGCGAGCGGGATATCATCAAATCCGCTTGGTTCCGGAGGATGAGCACAAGACAGTGTTCAGAACGCATATGGGGCACTTTCAGTTTAGGGTGATGCCATACGGCCTCCCATATGCTCCTGCAACTCTCCAGGGGGTTGTCGATGCAGTGCTGAAGCCAGTTCTTCGCCACGGGGTCTTAGCATTCATGGATGATATCTTGATCCACTCGGAAGAGCTAGAAGAGCATCGACAGCTCCTGAAACATGTTTTGCAACTGTTGGCTGAAAAAGATCTCAAAGCAAAGATGTCCAAATGCATGTTCGCCCAAAAGGAAATCAGTTACCTGGGCCATGTCATCAGCGACAAAGGGGTGGACACAGACAAGAGCAAGATTCAAGCAGTGCAAGAATGGCCGGAGCCGCATAATGTCAAAGAGTTGCGTGGATTCTTGGGGTTAGAAGGCTACTATCGGAAGTTTGTTCGCTTCTTCGGCGTACTTAGCAAACCCCTCACTGAACTGCTGAAGAAAGGAGAGATCTTCGTCTGGACACCAACGACCGAGGCCGCGTTCACCGCACTGAAGCAAGCATTGGTGCAGGCCCCGGTGCTCGCACTGCCAGATTTTCGGAAGCAATTCGTCGTTGAAACGGACGCAAGTGCCACGGGAATTGGCGCGGTTCTGATGCAAGGCGGGCACCCCGTCGCGTATATCAGCAAAGCATTGGCCCCGCGAAATCTTGGCCTTTCGGCGTACGAGAAAGAGTGTTTGGCCTTACTTTTGGCCATTGATCACTGGCGGCCCTATCTGCAGCATTCAGAGTTCGTCATCCACACCGATCAAAAAAGTCTGCTGAACCTGAAAGATCAACGCCTCAATACCCCAATCCAACAACGGGCGTTCACCAAACTGATTGGCCTACAATACACAATCTAGTACAAAATAGGGGCGACAAATCGAGCGGCAGACGCGCTGTCCAGGCGTGAGCACAAGCCAGAAGCAGAGATGGCTGCAATCTCCATCTGTAAACCTACCTGGTTAGAAGCTATCAAGCGCAGTTACCAAACAGACCCAAGCAGCGCAGCAACGCATGACCAAAATGGCCTTGGCTCCGGACAGTGAACCTGACTACACCTTGCAAGACGGTATCTTGCGCTTCCGAGGGAGAGTGTGGATTGGTGAAGATATTGACACTCAGCAACATCTGATTCGCGCGCTTCATGACAGTGCCGCCGGAGGACACTCGGGCTTTCATGCAACCTACAACAGGGTCAAACAATTGTTTGCGTGGAAGGGGATGAAGCTCCAAGTCAAGACCCTGGTTCGTAACTGCATGGTATGTCAACAAGCGAAAACAGAGCGCATTTCGCCAGCAGGGCTCCTTCAGCCATTGCCAATACCTCAAAAGCCATGGTCAGTTATCTCACTCGATTTCATTGAAAGATTGCCGCGATCGGGGGGGGGGGGTACGACACAATTCTGGTAGTGGTTGATAAGTTCTCCAAATACGCGCACTTTGTGCCCCTGACGCACCCGTTTACAGCTCTGCAAAATGCCAAGGTCTTCATGAAAGAAATCTTCCGCCTCCACAGCTTGCCACTGGCCATCATATCAGATCGGGATCGCATATTTACAGGGCATGTGTGGCAGGAACTGTTCAAGCTCTGCCGAACGGACCTGCGTCTCAGTTCGTCATACCATCCCCAGACGGACGGGCAGACCGAACGCGTCAATCAGTGCCTGGAAGGGTATCTCAGGTGCGTAGTCCACTCCTGCCCTAGAAACTGGTCCAAATGGCTGTCTCACATAGAATATTGGTACAATACGTCCTTTCATTCGGCTCTGGGCAAAACTCCGTTCGAGGTCATCTACGGCCACCTTCCCCGAGAATTTGGCATCGCACAGATAGACAAGTGTGCAGTCCCTGATCTTGAAGCATGGCTCCAAGAAAGAGAGGTGATGTTAGAACACTTGCAGTAGCAGCTCAAGCGTGCACAGGACCGCATGAAGGTTCAGGCCGATCGACACCGTACAGACAGAGAGTTTGCCATTGGTGATGCAGTGCTGTTCAAGCTACAGCCGTTTATTCAGTCCTTGGTGGCGCAACGACCGCACCAAAAGCTGGCTTTCCGCTACTATGGGCCATACAGGGTATTGGCTCGCGTCGGGGCAGTGGTGTACAAGCTGCAACTGCCTACTTCCAGCCGCATCCACCCAGTGGTGCATGTGTCACAACTGAAGAAGGCGTTTGGAGCTACGGTGCCGGTGAGTGCTGACCTTCCTCCCGATAACTCGATTTCGCAGGCAGAACATGTTCCGGAGCTGGTGCTGGACCGCAAGATGGTGCGCGTTGCCGGTGACATCCGTCCTCGCATCCGGGTGCAATGGAGCCACCTTCCCCCATCGCTGTCGACATGGGAAGATCCAGTGGCGTTGCAGCAGCGCTTCCCCTCTACGCCGCCTTGGGGGCAAGTCGGCACGCAAGCAGGGGGGAATGTCACGACTGTCATGGCGTCCCCACCGGCCACGACGGCCCCACTGGACAGCAGAACCACCGAGCCACGGCCAGACGAGGTTGACGAAGTCAAGGCGCGCTGGAAAGGGGAGACCAGTGGGCCTGCGTAGTCAGAGTGCGTTGCGTGGGTGTGTGGCATGCGTGTCGTGGGTATTACTTGGCGTGGAGAGTGGGTTAGAAGGGTATCGATTATTGTATCAACATTGACTACGAGAAGCTGAACTTCTCTGCCGGCCTCCTTCTTCCTCCCTTCCTCCCCAGATCTAGATCAGGCCCCTTACAGCAGGCCACCCACAATGATGCCTCCAAGGAGGGATAAGGCGCTCGAGAGCGTCGCCATCACCTACACCGACACCATCAGACGAAGCTTTCGCGGGGCATCCAACAACCTACCACCCATTACCCATTAGCCACACCTTCATCGCACCGAAAGGATCCGACGGCGGTGAGGAAGATCGAAAGCGGTGGAGGCGATGCCCAAGTCAAGGAAAGGTGTGACCTTGATGTGAAATATCAGCTATGGATGCCTCCCCAGTGAGCTGCCTCGTCGTCCACACCGCCAAGACAACACACCCGCACCAGCAAGACGACCCGTGCCGCAAGAGCGCCGCCAAGCCCACCACCTGGAGCTTGTGCACAAACAAGCCTCAGCGTACCTGAACTTTATTATGTATTGATGCAATAGGTGGGGTATTAAGTGTTACTCCTCCTGTTCCAAAATAATAAAGTTCTAGCATTTTTCCAAGTCAAACTTTTTAAAGTTTGACAACTTCTGTAGAAAAATCCAACATTAAGTAAGTTTGATTTTGTAGATGGGAAAAGATTGGGATCAACCGGCGGATCACAATGTCACGTCAATCACTTGGTTCAATCAACACGTGTCCTGGTGGTCCCGTGGTAGGTCCGTTCTCACGCTCAACGCGTGTCCTGATGGAGCCGTGGTAGTTTCTTTCTTATATTATCCCCACTCCTTCAGGCGCATCGCGCTGAGTGTAGCACCCCTCTCCCTTGCCTCTGAGCTCCGCCACCACACTCAACGAGCATGCGAGTGCAGCTCCCCATGCATTCCTTGTTGACATCCACGCTCTTCAACCGCCAGCAACCATGGCCACTTCGTCCCCGGTCAACCATGTTTATTGCCACAAAAAAAATCTGCAACATCAGTCATGTTGCAAAACTTCCTTTCGCAACACCACCTGCGTTGCATAAAGTGAAGGAAAAAAATTAATCAACTTTGTTGCATAAACGTGAAGATAATTTTTTTCTGTAACATCACCTCCATTGCAAAGTTTTCCGCAACAATATCTTTGTTGCAAAACTTACATCACGTCTTTGCACAAATTCTTTGTTTCAGCAACAACTAACTTGTTGCAATTCGTGAAGCACGTGTGGTCGTTTTTTCCCGAACTTCAACCGGACGACACATAGCACGGCGGCATGGCCCAAAGAAAAGTACATATAGGAAAAATCTGCAACATGACGTATGTTGCAAAAAAATATCCATAACGCAATCTATGTTTCAAAAAAATCCTGTGAAACAATCTTTGTTGCAATAAAAATCCACAACACAACCTCTTTGCAAATGTTTCCGCAACAAGACCTTTGTTGCAAAGTAGAGCAAGTGTTCAGCCGCAAGATTGTGTCGAATCCAGTGGCTCACGATGCAGCGGATATTTTAAAAATATCCGCCGGCTGACGCGTAGCGACCCCCTGCTGATAACTTTTTATATATTCTTGGTCGAACTTACTGAATTTTCCCCCGCAAAAAAAATGAATTTTGTCTTTGGGCATCTCCAATGCTAACCCGTAAACCGGACACCACATCCATCCACAGACTAGGGGACCAATCCGCGGACATGGATGCGTGAGTCAGCCATCCAAAGCTAGCTGCATACATCCGCCTCTATATTTTTTAAAGTCCGCATGCATCCGCACACTCAAAATAGCCGCATATCTAGTTCTAGTTTAGCTAAATATTGTTTAGATGTTCAAATGCAGTAGTTCTAATTTAAATATTACACTCCAACAATGTTGTCCCTTTAACTGCCCATAGGTGCTTAATCAGATCTTCCTTCCGTTGCGAGTTGCTCGATGCCGAATTTGTTGATGCATTTGAACAAACAAATGTGGCCGAATTCTGGTCTGAAAGTTTGCTAGGATCACTCATGTTCTCAAATTGAAGACCTACGGTTTCATCCTCACCCTCATCCTCTACAATCATGTTGTGTAGGTCCACGAAAATCATCACCTCCCACAAGGTCTTCGGGTCCCACTGTTTAGCAGGTCCACGAATAACAGCAAAATGTGCCTACATAACTTCAAATGACCTCTCAACATCTTTTCATGTTGCTTCTTGTTTTTGGCAAAGTGAGACTTTTTCTGGCCAACTGAGTCAGAGATGATCTTGAGTTCTTGACAAAGATAGCCCATGGAGGATAGGTACCATCAACCAGATAATAGACCATGTTGTATTCATGCCCATTTCCAGTATAATGGCGAGGACGAGCTTTCCCTTCAGTCAAACTTGCAAACAATGGTGATCGCTACATCACATTGATGCCATTGTGAAACCCGGGCATGCCAAAGAAAGTGTGCCAACCAAAGATCCTGTAATGCAACTTCTTCAAGAATGATGGTGAGCTTTTTAACATGACCCTTGCCCTTGTAGAGCTTTTGAGCAATTTTTCCATCTCCAATGCATGCGGTCAAGAGATCTGAGTAAACCTGGCCACCCTCTTGCTTCAGACATTGCCAAGATCCTCTTAGTGTCTGCCACAAATTGGTTATCTCAGGCACTGAGGTCCAAACACCGAGACCACGACAGTAGCAAATCTTAACATGGCATCCTTGCATATGCTCTCAGACATTCATAGGTATTCGTCCCACGAATCAGTGGTCGTGCCATACGCAACAGTGTCGCCATGCACTTCTGGTAACCAGAGAACCCAATCCTTCCCACGGCATCCTTCTTCAAGATGATGTAGTCGTCAAAGGAACATACGCCATGGTAGAGACGATCGAAGAAATTTTTTCGCATCTGAAAGCGGCGGCAAAAATTGTTAGCAAATAGGGCATCTGGGGCAAAGTAGTCGTCCATAAGCATGAAATGGCCACGCGCCCTGTTGCGATTGAGCACTTGATGACTCTTGATCGATCCCTTGAAATTGAGAAAATGCCCTTTCGTGCGCTCTGCGTCTGCAAGGACCGTCCGCATCATCGCCGTCTCATCCATGTAGTCCTCCTTGTCGAACGAGCCATTGGACGATTGAACATAGTGCTCGAAAATATTCTCTATACATGAATCCATTGCTTCAAAGAAGAATGGACAGAAAATTAGCACGGGCATTTCATCAAAAAGTTGCTGGGCATGGTGAGTATCGTAGCGGGTGAATGGTACCCGTGCGGCTGACGAAGGAGAGGTATGGAACGGGGGCGGGGGAGAAGCGGCCTGGATCCTGGGTGTAGCGCCGGAGGAGACATAGTCGTCAAGTTTTGGCAAGGGTGTGATGGGGTGTTGCGGTGATGGAGGTAAGAAAGAGGATGGACGTGCATGGTCCGGGAGGGGTTTTGGGTGGGTCAGGGGGTGTCGGAATCCTA
>NC_041382.1:608383615-608419946 GCF_002162155.2 Triticum dicoccoides | reverse complement strand
ATGGACTGATCCAAACCCACGTTGGATAACTAAACCTATCCAGACGGTTGCGGATGGTTTGAGAGTCTGCTTTAGAGATGCCTGAACAATTGTAGAACTTCAATTATTTTAACACAAAAGGAAGTGTGTGAACTACTCTCTCCATTCCAAAACGTATGCCAAAATGTAAGACGCTTTTGTGTCAAAAGGGTCTTACATTTTGGGACGGAGGAAGTACTTTTTTTCTTCCCGGGTAAAATGGGATGGTAGGCAGACAAAGTGTGATTATAATCGCGGAGGGCAATGGCCATTCCTCTAAGGCTCTAAACGAGCAAAATTGGCAAGAAAATGACTAACGGTGTTATCCCCCAAAACCAAAAGTGTGAGGTACGTTTGGGGTAGTGCCCGTAGTGGTGCCAATTTTCTTTAGCCGGCCATGTGGAGAACACAGTGATGAACTGATGATTGAGATGCTCCCGATCTGGACATATTTTTCGTATCAACCCTGCCTCTCTCTAATTTCATTCCACACAACGGAGCTCGCTGTTGGTGCGTGCAAGCTGGAGTGTTGGACGCTTGGGACAACAACATCTGTTGGTTCTTGATTGAAAAAATAACTACGTACGTACAGCAAAGTAGACACGCTTGGATCGGAAATACCCGAGAATGGGAGGACCTAAAAAGAAGAGAGAAAATGCAGCAGCAAGGCGGAGACGGAGACGGAGACCTTGACCGGTTGACCCCTTCTGATTGAGCTGCCATCTCTTCTTCCTTCTCCGCCCCTTCTCAGCGGGCCAATAGCTCCTGTGCGACGTTTTTCATGCGAATTGAAAGGAGTGCGACGTTGTTGGAATGAATGGCTGCGATGCGATGTTTTAGAAGCAAACAATAGCTCCAATGCGACATGGCTCTGTTTAACCATGAAATGAAAAACACGAGGGGTTAGCGATTCGAGTTATGACACGCGGGACCTAGAAGTTACTCGTATGCGGGTGGGACCCACAACTTATCCACGCAAGCATGCCCGTGCTCGCATGCGGGTGGGACCCACAACTTATCCACGCAAGCATGCCCCGACCCGAGCCAGCCATGAGCCCGAGCCAGCCCACCCCACCCCACCCCCCCGCCCCCGCCCTCCATTCCTTGCCCTGCCCCTTTCCTTCCCACCTTCTTCTTCCTCTGCTCCGGCAACGAAGCGCGCCGCCGGCGAGTGATGTCTAGCTCGACTTCGGCCTCCCGCCAATCATGGACGCAGTATGGTCCACTGCCGTTGACAAGATGCCCCGATTGCCCGCGCATGGAGCCTCTGAAGCGTTTGACTTGTGTGAGGGAAGAAAATGGCAACTGTGGGCGCGAGTTTGTGAAATGCTTGAGCAAGCCACAGCCGGGGCAGGTTAGATCTGTGTTCTTGACCAATCCTATGGTCTCCTTTCTCCCGATTTCTTTCTTTTTTCCTCGAATTAGGGCGGTAGATCTGGGTGGTGGATCTAGGATTCATGCGCCTCCGGCGCACTGTTTTTCAGGTTCTGAAGAAATGTGGGCATTTTGAGTGGCTCGATGACTATGTTGAAAGGTTGAAATTGGAGGGATCAACCGGAACCCAAGAGCTCAATTTTGGGGGGCGGCTTGCCGTGGAACAAGCCTCCAATTTGGCGGACAGAGCCGATCCGATGATGCACAGTGCAGAACTGAAGTATGAATTGAAGAAAGTTGGCAAGCAACTAAAGCATCTGATCGATTTGAAGCAGCAAGCAAATATGATGGCTGGAGCATTTTATGGTTGTGTCATTGCTATGGGTTTATTTTACTTGATGTTCATCAATCGCTAGAATTTGTTAGAGTTTCAGTTAGTGTGTCAACTAGTTTCAGGGGATTTATTAGATGAATTTGAATTAGTGTGAAGCAAAACTTGCTTGAATTATTATAATGATATTCTCAGAGGCCCTATTCAGTGTTCATGCTCTGTTTCCTCTGTTTTTGTTCTTCAGTTAACAGAGTACGCATCCAAATTCAGTTTCTAGTAAAAAAAACAAACTGGGCTGCCGAATAGATGTTGGGCCGTGAGAAAATGGGCCCTAAGAAAATAACCATGCCCAAGACCAGCCCACCCGCGTAGGGGCACCAGCCCACCTCTAACTTCGGCAAATAAAATGGGGCCCAATAAAATGTTACTTGTCCTTTTATTTTGCCTTTTTCTTGCACTAAAGTTTGTGATGGATAATTTTTTGATGCACTAAAGCTAAATGTTAATTGTTTTTATGCATGTCTACTGTTTCATGAACTAAATGAGTTGCATGCTTGCATGAAGTGCCCGAAGTAAATTAGTTTGCATTTTCTAGTTGCACCCATGTCCATAGTGGGTTTGCATGGGGCTCCTAGTTGCATGTCCATGGTTTGGCCAATATTTTGAAGATGTTGTGTGTGGTGATTGGGGTATAGAAACCCGGGCCCGTAGCAACCCATAGCAATACACGAATAATAAGCAAAAACAACCCCTAGGAATCCACAAATAATAGCACAAAACACACAATATATATAGTAGCATACCCAATGATTATATAGAAGCATAACAATTATATAGAAGCATACCCAACGATTACATAGTAGCATACTCATAGTTCCACGGGGCATGATAGCCTTACAACTTAAAGTACTAATAAAACTTAATAATAGTAGCATAACTATTACAACTTAAAAAAACTAATACGATAGATCTAAGCTAGATAGATAGGGGGCACAAAACGCGGGTTCTTCGGGTTCTTCTTCTCCTCCTCCTCCGGGGCCACCTCGCTCCTCGGGCGCCGCCCTTCACTCCTCCCCCTCCTGTTGTTGATGGGGTACGGGAGCGTGTGCATGACGCCGTTGTTGGGGAAGATGCCGTTGAAGTCGGTGAAGATATTGTAGGTTGTGAAAGCTATGAACTCACAACCTACCCAAAACGCTCGCCCGAGGAGATGGAAAGCATCGAAAGGGTTAGTGAAAGTGGCGAGGAGCCCAACCACAACGCCGTTGTGGTTGACCTCCTCAACATGGTACATCCGAGGAGAGCCGCGGGGGAGGTGGCGGAAGCCGACCGCAAGGAAGAACTCCGTTAACTCCCTTGCGCCCCTCCACCTCAAGATCGCCCAAACCCTAAGGGTTCTCTCGACATACACTCCGGCCGGGTAGAGCCTTTTCCGGCATGGTTGGGGGGAAGCGGTAGGTGGGGCCAGTGTACTGCATGGTGGCGGGGTGGCTCGAGGGCTCGATCGGATTTGATGGAGAAGAAGGAAGAAGGAGGGTAGAGGAGGCAGAGGATGGGGTGTGGATGAGGAGGGAGAGGAAGACGATAGTGCCCGGCTTAAATAGCCCAAGTGCGACGTGGTTTCACTGGTGAAGATGGGCGGGCGGCGTTTGGTGGCGCCCTAGAATTAATGGGCGGGCGGCGTTTGGTGGCGCCCCATGAAAGTGTGTACACGAGCGTGGGAAACGGGCTGCGATCCTTCTGTGCCACCGGTCGCGGGTTAAGGGGGACGGGTTCACGCACGCGTCTGTGCCGTCGTGGGTCAAGGGGACACGCCTTCCGTGGGTTCTCTGCGTGTGCCGCCCGTGCATTCATGCCGTAGCCCATTAATTTGCACATCTTGCTAGTGTCTGGCTAGAGGGAGACGTGACAATAATGGACGCCTTCATTTGCCCATCTTGTAACGGGCAGCACGCCATTTGAACTGCATCGATACCCACATCGATACCCCATGCCAGTTTTTCGTCCTCAAAGAGGAGCACGCCATGTACAACACGCCATGCAGCGTTGGCTTTTTGGTTGTCTTCATCGGGCTGCTGCATTGTGGCGGGTGCATGCTTTGATGCGACAATGCATCGGTTGTAATGGTAGGCATGCGACAGCTTACTGCGTAGGGGTGGCGGAGCAGGGCTACGTCGAGGCCATGCATGCAAGCGGGCCCGCATGCAAGCACGGGCGCAGTTCTGCGGGTGAGCATGCATGCTGTGGGTGGGCACGGGCACGCATGCAACGATGGGAATGGGCACTGCGTAGGCTTGGTCCATGCACCGCGTCAACTCTTGTCGTGGGATTCAATCCTGATGCCCCAACGAGAGAGGCTGATCCAAACCCCACCGATTCAACCAATCAGGGCGTCTCATGCGGATCGATATACACTGTAGCTAACCCTAGCGCTTGATCTCAACCGTCCACGCACAACGATCGATGACCCAGTAGTGTGCGGGGTTTTGAGGGGTTTTGAGAGGGGTTTTGAGGGGTTTTGAGGGGTTTTGGCTGATTAGGGTTGAGCATAACTAATTCAAAAAAATCAAAAAAATATAAAACTTGCGCACATAGTCTTACTATGTCGTATAGTAACGAGAAAAAATTATAAATATGATTTACATACATTTTTACGAAAAATCCTTCACAAAATTGTCATTCCTCGAACAATGTAGTATGGAGTTCAAGGGAGAGAGTAGTGGGCACCCGAGAGTATAGGTGGGGTTTTGAAAATGAAAAGTGTGAAAACCTCACCAAAACTTCATTTTGGATTGACTAAGAAAGATCTTAACTTACTTTTCTCATTTTCATGTTTTTAAACTTGTTTTATATATAATTTTTTATTAAACCTTGTTTTTCCAAAAAAAATAGAAAATTAATTCAATGAATAGTGAGACTTTAGATTTACACTATATAGGTAGAATAGATGTGTAGAAAAATTATTTGTCTGGTTTAGGCAAGGTGCAAAAAAACTTGCTTATGAGGCCGTTTACCCTACCTTTGAAGGTTATTTGAGACACACTTTTCATGACTATGAGTTCAACTTACCAAAAGGGCTGGAAATGATCAGCAAACAAACATATTTCAGTTGAGGTACTTTAGATAGCATTAAAACATCAATACCCCATCCCTAATTCAAATTTGAGCCCAAATTTGAATTTAAATTTGAATTTTATTTGGCTGGTTTAGACAAGGTACCAACAAACAAGTTCGAATAGAAATAAGGGATACATAGTGACTACCAGTACGCACCAAGTTACAAATATTATTACATGCCCCAAATTTCAAAACTGTTCTCTGTTCTACCTCTTCCTACCACGTCGCATGCCCTTCTTCGCCTTAGCACTTCTTGTTTTTGGTTCAACTACACACACAAGTTCACTGATCATCTTGGGTTTTTTCACTGGTCTTTTCACTGGTCTTTTCAACACCTCGCCAACACCCTCGTGATCAGTGTCTTCAGTCTCAATGTTGACAGCAGTTTCAGTTTCTTCGGTGTGTACCTCAACATGGGTTTCTTCAGTCTGAACCTCGACACGCTCAGGTTCAGTTTCAACCTTGAGAGCAGTTTCTTCAGTCTGACCTCGACACGCTCAGGTTCAGTTTCAACCTCGAGAGCAGTTTCTTCAGTCTGAATGTTGACTGCAGCAGGATTTTCTTCACTCTGCTCAGGCTGAGGCACACTTCTCTTCTTTCTACCGCCATTGACTCTTGCTTTTTTTGTTGGCCAACACTGTTCAACAACAAGGGGCTGACTTGCTCGCTTCCTCCTGGCCATTGGGAAAATGTTATAGATATAGTAATTGGAAAAAAGCACCAAATCAAAACACAGACAAATAAACAAGAACATACTTTGGTTTATCAGGAGTGTAACGGCATTTGACAGATCCCACTCTGTGCCCAAGTTCCTGGCACAACTTGCATATGTTTTTGTTACCTTTTTGGGCTCTTTTTGGCTTTCCATCTTTATTTCCCTTCTTACTACTCCCACCTTTCTCAAACCATGCCTTGAATCTACTCTGTTTAGGCCTGCCAGCCTTTCTTTTCGTCAAGGGAGGACACATGGAAAATTCAATGTCCACTTCAGGCCACTGAGACTGATCTGTTAGTGCTAGAATTGGAGTAGCATATGCAGCTTTGAATTTTGCTACCGAATAATATTCATGCAAATATGGGTGCATGTTTATCTTCAGTTGGGATGCTAAGAAGAGAATGGCATGCTCACATGGTTTACTAGTGTGTTGCCACTCGAGGCAAGTGCAATCATGCAATTCAGTGTTAACAACATGTCTCCTTCCAGTTTTGTTATCTCTAACTTCAGCACCCCAAGGTGAAGATTTTTCAACAAACAAATGTGAAAGACATCTGCTCCTATTGACCACCTGTTGTACCACTGCTGGAAGCTTATCACCTTGCAGACAATCACCTATCCTTCTTCTCAATTCCCACAACCGCATGAGCATGATCCTGATTTGGTCAACCATGTCATGCACAGGCAAATCTTTTAACTCCTTCACTTTGTTGCTGAAACTCTCTGCCAAATTGTTGTTGATGTGGTCACACTTGATGGCAGTGTTGAATGCTGACATGTACCATAACAAAGAATGGTAGGTGTTCAGCCATGGACCAAACTCATCACATGCTGCCTTATCAAGATGATATTTGTGTGTCTGTCTAGTGTAAGATCTTGCTGCTGGCCACATGCGCCCAAATTCTTCTCCTCTAAATTTTTTGATCAAATTCATCCACAAATGACCGAAGCACTCCCTCTGCTCAGCATGTGGGAAAACATTTTTCACTGAATTTTCAAGCCCCTTGCATGCATCTGTGTGTATAGCCAAAGATGACACTGGCCCTAGGCATCTTTTCAACTGGATCATGAACCATGTCCATGAAGCCTCTGTTTCTGACTGAAACAAGCCAACAGCAATAGGAAACATCCAGTTGTGTCCATCTAGAGCATTGCATGCTGCCAACTGACCATTCCACTTGCCTGTCAAAAATGATGAGTCTATGCTCAAATATGGACGGCACCCTGCTTTGAACCCATCAATGCAAGGCTTCAAAGCCATAAAAAACTTGGAGAACTTGACTTCACCTTTGGCTGATACCTCTGTATCTATCTCCACAACACTGCCAGGTGACCTCTTTTCCGCCTCTGCTTTGAAGTTGTAAAGCATCCTAAATGTATTTGCCCAATCACCATATAAATTTTTCATTGCCCTTTGTTTTGCCTTCCACACTGTGGTATATTTCAGTTTAATGGGGTACATCTTTTCCAAGTCTACTTTGAGTTTCTTCGCAGTAGTGTTTGGTGTTTTGGCTAAAATTGGGGTGATCTTTTCTGCAACCCAAAGTTGTGATGTCATGGTTGATACTCTCTGTGAACTTGTAATACAAGTATGTTGATTGGGGATTTGGTTAACCCTGACAGTACTTCCATCAGGTTGCAGTCTAGCAGATATGTACCACTTGCAAGGCTTCACACTACCATCAAATCCTCTGCACCTCGCATAAAACTTTTTTTTATCAGTTCAAACAGTCTTGGCATCAAACTCATGTTTCACTGCATAAGTCTTGAAACACATCCTAAATTCCTTCATGCTTGGGAACAACTTGCCTACTTCAATGACAGGGTTTTCTTTGTCATACACATGCACCAGCTCATCATCATGTGCATCATCTACCTCATCTGCAGCTTGTTGCATCAACTGTCCATCTACTTCTTCATCAGCATTAGCAGGCAAACTAGATTCACCCCTCTCCTGCTTATCTTTGTCATCGACTGGAATGCCAAAAAGTTTGGCCATCTCAATGTCAGGCATTAGTGCAATGACCAAATCAGTAGGCTCATCTAATTCAACTACATTCCAATCAATAGTTGCTGCAGTTTCAGTTTCAGTTTCAGTTCCAGTCGCCTGTCCCTCGGGTATTACTGTAAGTTCAGTACACATGGGAATCAATGGCCTCTGTGTAGCCCAATCATCATCTACCATCTGCGCAGCCAATTGTGATGGCACATATCCAACCTTCGAAAAATGTTCAGATCAACGAGCTCAGCAAAAAAATTAGCCCGTTTGCTTGTCCAGCCGTTTTGCCGATCGATTTCTTCAACAATCTGTTCACTATCTTCTATTCTCACATACTCTCCTTTCCAATCATCAAACCGCAATAGTGATACTTCTTGCTCTGGACCCCAAACAATATTCTCGCCAATTTTTTCCACCCATTTCTTCACTGCCGTCTCTCCCATGTTCTGTAGAACTTGTGGATCAATCTCTGTAAACTCAACCTCCCATTTAACAATAGTGTCTCTCTCAATGTTCTATATGCTACCATCAACTAATTTTGCCTTTGATGGAAAGAAATTGATTGTCAATTCGAAGGTCCGAGCGGCAGCATCCCCTCTGTCAGTGGCGGACAGTGTGAGCCCGTGAGAAAAAGCAGACGAGGCCACCCCCTAATTGCATGCAAAATTGGATCGGAGAGAGGCGCATTACCTATTCGAAGTTGAATCTGGCGGCTCCATCTTAGTATGCCCACGGGCTCCCCTCACAACCTATCGATTCCGCAAGCAAAAACAGAGGAAACGAGCTGAGATCTACGGGCCGGAGAGAGGAACGGGAGGGCGATTAGGGTTTGAATTCACTCACCATTTTCTGAGGACGAAGGCTCCGCCGCCGTTGAGAACGAGGGCTCCGCCGCCGTCACCGAGAACGCTAGATCCGCCGCCACCGGAGAAGAAGGGGGGCAGAGTGGCGGGCCCGGCACGGTCGGGCGACAGGGCACGGTCAGCTGTTTTGAGGAACAATTAAGTTGGACCCACATGTCCTAACATAAACGGGCAGGCTTGGTTGACGACCAATTTAACCACATTTAACAGCCATGTCGTGCGTGAGCTATTTGCCTGCTCAAAATTGTCGCACCACAGCCATTTGCTCGAACAACGTCGCACTCTTGCCAATTCACCTCAAAAACGTCGCACAGGAGCTATTGGCCCCTTCTCAGCTCGCCGCTCCGCTCCATCCATCCATCGATCCACGCTGCTGCAGCTGCTGCTTCTCCACCATCTCAACCCCCCTGCTGTTGCTGCTGCTGCTGCACCTACGTCGGCTGCTCCTCTTCCATCTCTCCGCTGAAAGCCTGCTGCTGCTTCATTGCTTCACCGACCTGCAGTCTCAGGTTTGTGTCCCCGTCTCCAGTTCTGTCGTCGCCTCCTAATTTTATAAGCTGACCGCCTTCGGATATTTATACGTACTTTATTCTCACTGGTTAGTAGTATATCATTTCACTGGCTTTGGATCTTGCGGTGGATCTGGATTTCACTGGCTTTAGATCTCAAGGTGGATCTAGAGTTTATATGTTCTTTCAAAAAAGAGGGATCTGGATCTAGAGGACGATACTACCTCAAGTTAATTAACTCTGGATTTTCCGTCACTTCAGGTGGATCTAAAGCGGACCTCCAAGAGGAGCACCCACGGCGCTACTCTGCTTCTCGAGGAATCGCTGCAATGGGAGCTGCCTCTGTCACCTCAAGCTCGGCTTCCAGCTCAGGTGCAGATTCTTACCACATTATGCTTTACTCCGAAAAAAATCGTTGAGAATAAAAACTTGCTCCTATGGTTTGGATGGGCTGTTGAAGTCTCTGCCTCCATTTGTTTCTTGGCCTTTTTGCTACAAAACCTTCATTCATTCAGCAGGTTGTTTACATGTTTCAGGTGCAGCACAAGCATAACTAGAGAGCCAAGATAGAGCCAGAGATGGCTGGAATAATGGTGAGTGCTTCTACCGGGGTGATGAACTCTCTCCTGGGTAAGCTGGCCACCCTGATGGGAGAGGAGTTTGCCAAGCTAAAGAACTTGAGGAAGGAGGTTAAATACATCAGCGATGAGCTGAGCGGCATGAAGGATGCTCTAGAGCGCCTTGCAGATGTGGACGAGCTAGATGTACAGACTGCAAGGTGGAGGGATGCGGTCAGGGAGATGTCTTATGACATTGAGGATATTATCGATGACTTCATGTGCAAAATTGGGGAGAAGAAGAAAAATCTGGGTTTGTCCACGACACTATTCAACGTCTGAGAACTTCAAGGGCCCGCCATCAGATTGCTGGCCAGATCGAGGACATCAAGAAAATCGTGCGTGAAACAAGTGAACGTCGTGAGAGGTATAAGGTCGATGTCCCCACATCGTGCAATGTGGCTGTTGACCAACGGGTTGTCGCTCTCTATGAGGATGCAGCTAAACTTGTTGGTATGGAGGGCCCAACCAATGAGGTTGTTGGCTGGCTAAAAGATGAGGAGAAGAAGTTGAAGGTGGTATCAATTGTTGGTTTTGGAGGTTTGGGTAAAACAACACTTGCCAATCAGGTATACCATAAGCTGAAGGGGGGATTTCATTGTGGTGCATTCGTGCCAGTGTCTCAAAAGCCAAATATGCCGAAACTTCTGCATAGTTTATTAACCAAGCTTGGGTGCGGACAATCTTTTCATGACTGTGAGTTAAATTTTCTTCTTGACCAAGTCAGAGAAAATCTAGAAGACAAGAGGTACTTACTTTTACTTTGTATATTGTTGTTGTTCACATGTGCCTCTGATACTTAGATTCAATATTATGTTCTGCTATACGAGAATCAATATTTAATTTGATAAAGAATATTTTCGTCTACCTTGAACCTTTTGAAAGCCTTGATATTTTTTTGTTAATTTACTTACCGCTGTACTGATCTTCTTGCAGGTACTTGGTTATCATCGATGATCTATGGGATGTATCAGCATGGAATATTATTAAATGTGCCTTCCCAGAAAATAATCTTGGTAGTCGATTAATAGTAACTACAAGAATCAAGAATGTGGCTGAGGCATGTTGTTCGGGTCACCACGAGCACATTCTTGAAATGATACCTCTTAATGAACAAGACTCAAGGAAATTGTTTTTTGGTAGGATATTTGGCTGTGAAGAAGCTTGTTCAGGTCAACTCAGAGATGTTTCAGTTGAAATTCTCAAGAAATGTGGCGGTCTGCCACTTGCTATCATTAGCATATCCAGCCTATTATCGAGTGAAAGTTCCGACCAAAAGGAGAGGTGGAAACATGTACTGGATTCTTTGGGGTCAGTGTCGGGTACAAATCTCACCTTGGAAGGAATGAGGCAGATCTTGAACCTTAGCTACAAAAATCTTCCTCGCCACCTCAAGACATGCTTCTTGTATCTTGGTATGTTTCCGGAGGACTATAAAATATATAAGGATAAATTGGTAGGTCTCTGGATATCCGAAGGTTTTGTTAGTAAAGCACCTGGACAAAGCCAAAGACAGGCTGCAATAAGTTATTTCAATGAGCTTGTCAATAGGAGCCTTATTCAACCTATATGGATTGACACGGATGGGTCAGTGATATCTTGTAAAGTACATGATATGTTGTTGGATCTTATCTTGTACAAGTCTGTAGAAGAGAATTTTATCACTGTAGTAGATAACTCAGAGGCCATTACAGGAAAGCTTCAAAAGCCCCGTCGGATGCTCTTCAACTTGGATGGTGCAATATCACCAGGCATCGTTAGTATGTCACAAGTGCGATCATTTGTAAGCTGGAGAGGGGGAGGTTCCATGAATATGCCTTCTCTGGCAGAGTTCAAGTATCTACGAGTTTTTGTTGCCAAATTCAGTCATCGTTCTTCTCCTAAAGCAACTTTGGATCGCAAAGACAGACCTCGTTCTGCTGGTTGCACTTACTACCAGAAAATCGACCTGACAGGACTGTGTAAGTTATATCAGCTGCGACATATATCGATTGATGGCTGTACAATGTGCCAGCTACCAACCGAAATTAGCGGGCTACAGAAGTTAGAAACATTTGATATAGATGCGTCATGTATCCCAAAGGATATTTTTCTCCTGCCTCACTTGTTGGATCTGCGTGTTCTAAACGTTAAAAGGCTGCCTGAGGGCATTGGTAAAATGAAATCACTACAACGCCTGGGTTGGTTTGACACGCGTTACACCTCACTCGACAGTATCAAGGGCCTAGGAGAGCTCACCAATCTGAGTACTCTATCTCTCATAACCAGTTTATCTGAAGATGTGGATATGGATGTTCTAAACGCTTCTTTGGGAAAACTTTGTAACCTCGAGTTTCTGCACATATATTCACCTTGTTCTTGGATACCTGAGGCAATAACGCTGTTGCCTCCTCCCCCCAACCTTGTGAAACTCAAGTTCAATAAAAGCTCCCACGTCCCTAACTGGATTGGGGAACTCCATAACCTCCAGATCTTAGATCTCATTGTTGAGAAGCTGGACAACGATGTTTTTGGTGTTCTCGCAGAGTTACCCGCCCTCATCGACCTACGTTTACAGTTTGGTGCCCTGGAAGAAACAATTACCATCGATGGGGCAGCATTCGCAATCCTGAAGCGGTTTGAAATCAGCTCGAGTATCATGCCACGCTTGGCCTTCCAAGCTAGGGCAATGCCAAAGCTCCAGAGCCTCTATCTATATTTGAACGCCAGTGGGTGGAAGAAGGATGAGAATGCTCCACCTACAGGTATCGAGCACTTGTTAGCACTTGAAATAATCGATGTACAAATATGGCAGTATAAGCATCTAAAGAGAAGTGCGGAGTCAGCCATTAGGAGGGCTATCAACATGCATCCCAGCCATGCTCACATTACAATCAATATCAAATTGTACTGATTTAATGATAATCCTCGTTATCAGCCACGACCAGCAGCTGGTACGTTCAAATTTACACTCAATTCTGCAGCTGGTCTATCTCTTATCTGTTTCCTGGCAACTACTGGGTGATGTTCGTCTGTTCCAGTTTGGGCTGTAGCTTGCCTAATACCGTACCTTTATTTACTACTCCCTCTGTAAAGAAATATAAGATAGTTTAGATCACTAAACTAGTGATCTAAACGATCTTATATTTATTTACAGAGGGAGTACTTTATTACTGTACCTTCTTTTTTTTGGTTCTAGCAAGACTTCTGTAGATCTATGCAGGTTCAGAACTGGAGATGCCTCGAAATAAAAAGTTCATAGCTCTACCGACACTTTTTTGAAATTTGAGTTGTTATAGTTTCCCTTATGAATGGGCATTAAACAAGTCTTTGCAAATGTTTAGGCCTGTGTGTCCAGAATAAGGTTTGAGGTGCATATATATAGGTTGAAGTAAATTACTTCAACTTTATATGTTGGCACTGTTTGATTAGCTCAGAAAACGAGTAATTTTGAGAGTTCAAGCATTTTGATAGACACTGATTTTCAGGGAAGGAAGTGGAAGTTTTTTCTTTGGGGCACCGAGATGCGATACACGAAGGAATATTGAGATGTCCCTGGCATTTATGCCAAATTGAGCGGATGGAACATCAAGCTATCATTTTGTTTCTCATTTGTCTCCAAGCTGATGCGTGATCACATACGCTTTGCCTGGCTTGATGGTGGGCAGGACTTCGCACTTGTTATTGTTGCGCACGTACGTGTGCCTCTTAATTAGTTCATCAAACTGATGTTCCTTATCTGATTCAACTGAATTTTTATTCATTGTACTGTTTGCATTTCTCAAAAGGAGAATCAAGATGTCGTATTTCGCTCCGTTGATTCCTATGCGAGATTGTGTTGGATCGCTGGATGTTCTATCTATATATTTTGGTAGACAGATGTTGTATGAGCGTGCAGGGGAAAGTTTCTGAGTATACTATGTACATGGCACTAGCGGATCGTATGATGAAGTGAACGGATGGTTGCCGGGAATCCGATCGATAAAGAAGCTGGATCCAGGCGCCGCTGCCTCAGCCAACCTTCGTCGGAGCTTCTCAGGCTCCGTACGGGCCATCCATGGCCGTTGCTGGCTGACGAGCAGCAAAATGCCATCGCACGCCCTAAAAATGTTTCAGTATCTTGTAAAACAGGGGAGGTAGCACAATGCAGAATTTGTTCGCTGCTAGCTAGCTTCATGTAAAAAATGCCCTTAGAAGTTGTTCCACGCTCGAGAATATGCCACATCACGTCGGTTTATCCTCGTGATTTCCTTTTGTGTTGGAACAGATTACCTATGATCCAGTTCAGTGATAAAACGATCTTGTGACTTGTGCAGGGAAGATGCAACAGTAAAAAAAGAGACACATAATTGTGTCGTGTGTCTCTGGTTGGCCTTGGCTTGGTTGGCCTCGAGGCGGGTCAGGTTGGGATGAAGTAGCCCGCGTCCCCGTTGCCATGGAGCAGGAGATGTCCTCTCGTGGCCTACAGATCCTTGGGCGGCGGCCCTATCGGCGAGGCGGCGTCGTCCGGCGGCTGGAGACGTCTGCAGGCGACGCTGGCCAGCGTACTCGGCCGCGCGGGTGGCGGATCGCTGGTGGAGTCCGGCCATGGCGTGGTTCTCCGTTGCGTCAGATCTGGAGGTTCCCCTTTCTCCTGCTGCCTCTATCGTCGTCCTGGTGGTTTGTGGCTGCAGGCTCCGGTGGTGGTGAGCCCTGGTGGTGTACTCTGGGTCCGGGGGAAACCTTGGCCAGTCTAGCCGGCCGGCGGCAGCAACGCTCATGGGCGTCGCTTTCCTTCATGAAGGCGCAGCTGAGGGCCCAATCTACCCACCCCATTCCGGCCGGGTGAAAACCTTCAATCCTTTTCGGATCTGGCGGCAGCGGCGCTTTTTGCGTCGTGACCTTCCTGGAGGTGCGTCAGGGGCTCTGGGGCTCGGTTGGGAGTGCAGAGGATCTACAGGTGGAGGGGATAGGACCAGTGGTAGAAGGTGGTGTTCGCGAAGGAGGAGCGGCGTTGCATCTGATACGTCGACAATGGCGGGTCTCAGCGGCATGGAGCAGCGGGGTCTCGCTGCTGGGCGTGTGTTGATGGACGAGTGCAGGATGGTGGCGTTGTCTGGCGTCGTGGTGGCGTCGACGGCAGCTAGACCGGGCAAGGTAGATGCAGCAGTACATCTCTGAAGATGGATTGGTGGCAGGTGGATGCGGCGGCCTCATACCCGGCAGGCGTCCTGGTTGAGGAGTGCGCCGGACCGGTGGGTGACCCATACCCGGCAGCTGTCCTGGATGGGAACTCAGGTCTTAGATGCTAGGTTTGGCAGCGAGGTCTGTTTGATATTAGGCCCAGACTATCAGCATCCCTTCATTAAATGAATAGGAGTAGCAACAGATGTTGCCTAGACGGTGGCTTCAGACTTACTGTTGTATTTCTTTGTAAGGTCTTTTAAGAATAATTAATAAAAGCGGGTAATAGGCGCCGGTGCGCCGGCGGAAACTTTCGGCCGGTCCTTTTTAAACCATTATATTAATGCGCTGACGGCTGTTAGATAATCACGGCACAAAGTCAACGTCTCCACGCATTGATTCTCCCTACCCGGAAAAAGTGGATCGCAAACAAAGTGCAGCCCGCGCGCAGCAACTGCTGTGCCACCGCCCACCGGGCATGCGTCCCCGGCTCCAGCACCGCCAGTCGCCATCGTCGCCGCCGCAGACCTTCGACATCCCTGGTTCGCATCACCTCGTCGCGCAGGTCGCAAAAAATCACTGCCGCCACGCTTCACGGCCAGCAACGCCCCCTCCATTGATGCCGCTCGCCGGACCTCGCAGCAGGTTTCAATCTCCCGTCGTTGAAGCACACATCATCTCCAGTCCAGCATACATCGCCGTCGGCTGCAACTCCGAGTGCTAGTCCTTGCAGCCTCGCCGGCGACGGGCGCCTCCGGTTGTAGCTCTGGTGTAGATGGCTTGCAGCTCTTGTGCATGCGGTTGCAGCTTCCCAGTACATGGTTGAAGCTTTTTAAAAAGCCGGTTCCTCGTCTAGCAAAGAAATTGAAAGCAACAAAAAATCTTCAGTTACTTGATTGAAGCAGAAAAAGATGTTGGTTCCAGCAAAATCGAAAGACGGTGGTAACAAATTCTAGGCTGGTTACAGCAAAATACTAAACAAAACATGATGGTAGCAAAAAATTCTAATGCTTCTAGCAAAAAAGATGGGTGGTTGAAGCAAACATTCTCACCGGCTGCACCAAAATTTGCAATCCCAGTAAAAAAGAAAAAAAATACTTCTGTACTCGCATGCATGGAAATCGCTGGTTCCAGCGAAAATGCTTAATGGTTCGAGCAAAAACAATGGCTGGTAGATGCAAAAAAGAACCTGCTGGAGGCCGTGGCTGTTGGTTCCAACATTTTGCTGCCACGGTTGTAGCACCTCCTGTCGCCCGTTCCAGCAAAAAAACTGGCCGGTTCCAGCATCGTCGGCGTTGTAGCTCCCGGTCGCCGACCGCCACGGTTGCAGCTCCACGCGCCACAGGTTGTAGCTTCTGTCGCTGCGGCTGTAGTGCCGGGCGCCGCCGTTCGCAGTTCCCCCTGCCGCCATGGTTGTACCTTCCTGATTTACCTCTCCCCCTTCCTCCGTCTACTCTACATCAGCGCCCGGCACCTCCCATGCAGCAGCGCCGAGCAGCCCCAATGCACCCTAGTCTTCCCTGCCATGGCGCCCATGGCCGTGCCGCATGGGTTGGGTCACGAGAGAGGGATGGATGTCGCCCATGGCTGCCGACCAATAAGAGTGTGTTTGGTTGCAGTCATGGACTGGAATGGCATGGGTCCAACCCGTTCACGAACCTTGTTCTCGCGTTCAGTAGGCAGGTGGAACGGTCACCACCTGGTTCCTACGGACAGAATATTCGGCCCAGATCCGGAACCGGGTGAGACCTCCAAATTGGGCGGACGACGCGGAACCGGTCTCTTTCCTCGCGCTCCCGCAGCCTTATCCTCTCTCGTGCAGACTCCTCTCCCTCGTCTCTCCCCTCCATCGATCTACGCCACCGACCTCTCCCCTCCTCTGGTCTGCGCCGCCGGCCCTCGTCGTCTCATCCACCTCCGAAGCACAGCCTTCCTCTCCTCTGAAGCACGTGCGCGGCAGGCGAGCGACTGCGAGAAGATCTTGAAGCTGGGCAACAGTGGCGGCACACGCCGGGAGAGTCGCGCTGCCGCGCTTGATCTAGGCGCCATCCATTGACCGACTGAGCAAGCGCCGCCAGAAGCCGCGGTTGCGCGTGGGGACGGCAAAGCCAAGCCTCGCATCCAGCCGGCCGCCATGTTCAACTGTCGTATATTTCTTCTAGCTGCTGTTTATCTTGTGCTTTGAGTCCGATTGGTGTACCTACACTCTTTTTCGTCGCATGGATAGATGGACTCGTTTCGTTGCTGGTCAAACAAAAATTGCTCGAGTCAGATTTGTTGATGCTCACACCCTTGTTCAGAAATCGAACTCAATGTTTACCGAGCATTGTTGCATGGATGGATGGATGACGACTTACAAATCCATTCCATTCCATTCTTCAAACCAAACACCAAAACGTAATCGTTCCGTTCCTTCGATTTATCCAATACCAAACACAAAGACGAAACCGATCCATTACATTGGAATAGAACCATGTCATTCCATTACATTTCGTTCCTGAACCAAACATATTCTAAAAGGGATGAGGAATAACTGATTCTGAAGAGATAAGGTAGTAGTGGTTTGAGCGGTGAGTGAGTCCTACCAAAACGTGGCACTTGCGGGAGCTAGCTGTGGCCATATGATGAAGCTTGATCGTACGCCTGGCACGCGACCGGCGCGACGTTCGGCCGGCGCGCCGATAGCAAATATTTCCCATTAATAAACATTAATAAAGTGGCTGTATGTATCGTCTAGATGCAGAGGCCGGAGATCTTCCTCCTTTTCTAAAAAAAAATGTCCTCTCGTACAAGACAGCCTATAGTCCGACTGGTTCACCAACAAAACCCGCCTTCATTTAAAAAAAAAGCCTTCTTTATTTTAGGAAACCAACAAAACCCACCTTGTTTGCTCAGGCCGGGGCCCGTGTACGTAAAAAGAGCTGGTTCAAATCAAGCTACGTATTTTTCTTTTTCTTTTTTTTCCTAATAACTTCAAAGTGCACGCGCACCAACTAGACAAAACGAGCGGCCGAATGCGAGCCGCTCGATCAGCCTAGATCGTGCGGTCATCGGCGTCAGGTGGTACCTGGTCGGGAGCGACCGAACGCGCGTGTGGTTGGGCCTGCCCACAAGCGCCGTTCTCCTGGTCCAGCCGGTTCGCATCGCGCAGGACGCATCCGTGGCCCGCCCGCAAGCGCCGCTCTCCTTCCCTCATCCATTTTCCTCTCTTCTCGGTTCTCGCCCTGTTCGTTCCATTTCTCCCCCAAATCCGGCGGAGAGAGGCAACCAGTGCCGCCGCTGCAGCTGAAGGCGAAGGGCAAGACCACGGTGGGGATTCGCTTCTCGTCGTCGGTGCAGGTACGGGCCGCGGCTGCAGCAGAAGGCGAAGGACAGCACCACGGTGGGGATCCGCTTCTTGTCGTCGGCGCAGGTACGGGCTGCGGCTGCAGGCGAAGGTGAAGGGCAGGACCGCGGTGGGGATCCGCTTCTCATCGTCGGCGCAGGTACGGTCGCCCCACAATTTTTGCCTCACATCTCCTGGTTCCCCATTTTTTACCCTGCCGTGGTTGGGCCCCCCGTTATTCGCTCGCCGAAGAGGGGTTCTGGGGTTTCCGGTGGATGTCCGGCGAGTACGAGGTAGCTTTCACGGAAGTCGTCGCCCGCGACTAGCTGGTCACCTCCAGTGGATTTTGGGAGTTCCTGTTTCGTCAGGGTGAGTCGAGCGTGTGTGTTCTAGGGGATACGGGTTTCATGGCGATTCACCTCCGTTGAGCGAGCTATCTAGCTAGCTTTGGCGTCCGTCACACGTAACTTGCCGCATTGACTAAGGTAGTACCGTATATACTAGTACATCTTTGAAAATTTGAGCCAACACACTACTCTAGATCGATGGATATCTGCTTGTGTGCCGGGATCTGGTTGCTGGTTAATATAGATGATGAGTTGATGACCGGTTATCCTCATTCATGTGCAAATGCTAACACAAAGTAATATGCCCTTATATAGTATCTAGCTTTTGTATTATACATAGTTTTTTCTTTCGTAAGCTCCACCACACCTACAAATTGTTCCTGCCTTCGCCACTGCATCCAGGGCCGGCCCTGGGGCATGGGCAGAGGGGCGGCGGCCCAGGGCCCAGGCCGAAGGGGGGCCCATGATGTGTATACATATAGAGTATAAGCAAAAAAATAGATAAGGAAAAAATTGTGTGAAAAAATAAATGAGATGTGCTTGGCCCGTCAGGTAGCTAGGTAGAAAGTTAAAAAAAGTAGCTAGATAGAGATTAGCGAAGCATCAGCCACGACGGCCGCACAGCGCACGTGTATACATGTGAAACAAATCAATCGGAAGATCTAACTTGTGCCTTCAATCGTCGATTCGTCTTTCGTCGTATCATCGGCCCGTCGCTCCGCCGCTAAGCACCTTGGCCGCTCGTTGTCGCTGTTGCGCGCGGCAGTCCGGCAGACTGTTGTTGTGCTGTGCGGCCGTGCCGGCAACCCGGCCATCCGGCAATAGGTTAATACGTTATACGTATGTGAGCGTCAGGACTCAGGACAGTACGTATCCACGACTCCTGATCCATTCATCGATCCCTCAATTTGAGTAGTTTCTTTACTAGGTATTCAACTATCCATCTGAAGTTTCAAAATTTTTATGTATACTCTTCTACATAGTATACATTCAGTCATCCTAATCTTTAGTCATTCTATGTCCATATCTAGGGTTTCGATCATCCGATCTATAAATTTCTAATTCTTTGTATACTCTTTACTTTTATATAATTTTAGGACACATCATGCTACGTTGCCTAAGAAGCTTTTTCGGATGATAACTCATCTGATGTTGACCTTGATAGTGCCCTTAATGACTTTGCATCAAGAAACACCCGAAGAAACCTTTTTTGAAGCAAGGGAGTATTATTGTTGTCAATGGAGTGAGTCGAATTTGTTTCTTTTTTGAGGTAATCATGTCATTTTAGTTTTGTTTTGCTATCTTTTGAGTATTTCTGTCGTAATATGGCATTGTCCAATAATTATAATAGTCAAATTTCAAACTAAAGATGTGTAGTTAAAAGATTACTCTTATATATATGTTTATGTATCACACGCACACATACATATATATGATCTTACGACATAGGGGCCCATGTCGTCGAGTTCGCCTAGGGCCTCCCAAAACACAGGGCCGGCCCTGACTGCATCTGTATCATGCAGATTCGGCGAGGTATTCCGGCGTATTGCCCACCGGCCAAACTGTCTGATCCAGCATGGCGATTTTTTTTTGATTTTTTGGCGGCGATTTGAGTTGGAATAGGAGGGAAATACATAAGAGTATCGAGAGGATAGTTCTAATGTTATTGCTCAACCCTCTGAAAATTCATCCGTGTGGTTTCTCTGTTTTCTCGTAAGTTGCATGCATATAAGTAACCAGTTGGCTAGTTTGTTGTCATAGTTGCACAGAAATGCAGATGTAGTTGGATCACACATAGATCTCAGTTGGCTAGTCAACTTATGAAGTTGCACAGTGAAGGCTAACCAGTTGCACAAACGATGGTATTCAGATGAATACACTGTGTAAATCATGTTCAAGCAGTATGTGTGTTCTTTTTGGTTGCACATGCATGTGTGCTCTGTTGTCACAAGGGTATGCATTCATACAGGAGTTTGCAAATCAAAGCAGTACATATCCTAGCTGGCTTAGTCACACTTATGCAGTTGTACATGGAATGGCTATATAGTTGTAGAGGAGAGGTGTGTTTGCCTTGTCATCATTTTTCATTTATCCTTGTACTAGTTTTGTTTTGCCATTATAATAACTATTTTTGGTGGGTTTTCCTGACCATGTTCTGTGTTTTGTTTGTTCTATGCAGGGCCTGTAAACAATTCTTCTCGGTGGAACTCGAAACAGCCCGCCAAGCGGCAGCCGCGTCATGCTGATATCAATGGGGAGGCAGAGGATGATGAGGTAAGTATCGTGCAAGGTTTTTAATTCGACGAGTCATTCTGGGTAGCGACTCTTGACGAGTCATGCTGTACCGATCGACTAGTCTTGACTAGTCGAGGTGTTTGAGTCGACTTCTAGTTACGACTCATCGACTAGTCGTGACTAGTCGTTCGACTCGAAAACAATGGTATCGAGCAAGCAGTGTGGGTACATTTCCCTTTTTTGCTCACACACAAGTAACTTTTCCATGCATCCTTTAGGTTGGTGACCCATTCCGCTTCGTGAAACATCGGAAACGTAAGGCGGCCACGCAGGTTGGAGTTGTAGCTGGAGTTGGCACACCGTCTACAGCATGCCGAGGTAACATGAAATGGCATTAGCATTTTTTTACACAAAGAAACCCGGGATATTATTTTTTACACAGTTGCACAAAAACCAGCTAGGTGTTGGCATCCTGAACTTTTATAGTTGCACAAAAATCAACTAGGAGTTGGTATCCTCAACTTTTCAAATAGTTGCACAATAGCATCATACGAGTTGGCATCCTCAACTTTCATAGTTGCACCAGAACCATTTGGGAGTTGACAGTCTCAACTTTTTGAATAGTCTCATAAAAATATCACATGAGTTGGCATCCGCAACTATTTTAGTTACACAAGAACCAATCAGGAGTTGGCATCCCCAATTTTTTTAATAGTTGCACAACAGTGCCACATGAGTTGGCATCTTCAACTTCTTTAGTTGCACAAGAACCATTCGCTAGTTGGCATCCCATGTGTTCACATGCATATGATTTTCTAGGTTTACAGATGCACTTGAATATAGTTGCACTACTTATTTGGAAGATTATAATCTGTCAAATTCACTATTTTTTTCTTCTATTTCTTGTGTTTAGATAGGCTAAATTCATCATGTTCCTCAGTTCAAAATTCATTACATAGCTATACAAACACACAACGTGATTTGCATGCAAGAGTACTTGCAGTTGCACAAAATAGATGATGTAGTTGCACAACAGCCATCATAAAGTTTATTTTTGGAATTCTGCATACAAATTTTTAGCTAAAACCAAAATGAATCTGAAATTATCTGAGTTGGTATCTTCTACTTTTATATGAGTTGAAGATGCCAACTACTGAAATTCAAACCCCACAAGTAGATGGATACGGGGGGGTTGTCAATTGCACACTTGTATTGGTTATGTTGCACAAATACAAGTCAGAGTTGGTTCATTTTTTCTCAAGCTTCTTTTTTTGCATCATGTGCAGGTTTTACAGGTTATGGGGATGGATGAACTGATTTAGATTTGTGCACACAATTCTAAGCTACAAAGTCACATATACTACTGTGTGGAAAGATCAAAGGAAAAAAACACATATACTGGTTCTTCTGCATTCTTCTTCTTCTTCTTCTTCTTTTGCTACAGTGACACTTGTTCTTCTGCATTATGTGTGAAATAAGACTATATGTGCTCTCTTATATATATTTGCATATTTTATACGTTTTGTTGCACACATTGCTGCAAAAGTTGGCTTGTCTTATGATCTAGTTGCACAAAAAATAGTTAAAATTGCACAGGTGCCGGATCTTCCCGTTTTTTATCCTTGTTTGTGTTGTCTTCAAGTATGGAGAAGCTACTTTTCAAAGAGAAAATTGGTGTGGGGGTGAAAGGGAAAGTCAAGGAGGGAGGATCTGGACAGGAGGAGAAATGGATCAACCTGTTTTTTCACCCTTGTTGGTGGTGCCTGGTACGTTCTAATCTGTCCTCCCTCTTTCTTCTTTTTTTGCAGCAAATTGTTCCAGACCATTGTTATTTCACCTTGATTCATCTGTCATGGCATCTCTGGCGATGGAGATCCAGAACTGGAAACCCCTTGTTTCATGGGGAGGAAGGTGGGGGCAAGGGCAGAAGAAGTTGGTGGCCAGGAGGGCGTGAGAGCTTCAGGAGGGGAGGGAAAGGCACGTGATGGCCTGGGGACCGCGTCCAGTGTGTGGTTTGTTGGGTTGGCGCAGATCTGTAACTACTGGTGGAGGACTTTTCTTTTCTGGCATTGGGGGACCGAATCTTTCCTTTTCTGGTGGCCGCTCGGGAACGCTAGGGAGCGGCCAGCCGCTCCCTAGACGCGTCCTTTTTTTTTGCCGGCACCAGGAGGTGATATGTGCCGGTTAAAGTACTCTTTGCAAACCGAGTAACCGACACATACTGCACACTGACTATCAACATGGGCCAGCCTGTTAGTTATTTTTTTGCCTTTTTTTGGGAACTTTGCCATGAATTTTGTGACAGTTTTTCTTCGGACGTTTTTTCTTCTAGTTTTTACCCAGCAACGGTTTTTCGTTTGCTTTCCTTTTTTTCAGTTTTAGTTTCTTTCTTTTTCAATTTTCTTTTCATGTTCTCGTTTTAATCAAAATAGGGAACTTTTTCACAAATCCGTTGACTTTTCTAAAATATTGTTTTTCCTTCTCAAAATTTCTGTGAAATATTTTTCCAAATTTCGTGAAAATTTTAATCGATATTGATGAACTTTTTTTTATCAAAATTAATGAGCTTTTTCAAATTCATGAACTCTTTTTCAAAATTGATAATTTTCCCCTAATTCATCCACTTTTCCACTTTGTATTTTTTTTTAAAATCCATGAATATTTTTCAATTCACGAACTTCTTCGCTTTTTGTGATTTTTTTAATTTTTATTTTTTCCAAAGTGAATGGTTTACCGGTCAACCATTGACCGAACCAAATGCGTCCTGACGAAGGGACTACATCGTGACTGATGAATGGGCCGGCCCATTACTGCAGGCCAGTGGGCGCCAGAACTCCTAGCTTGCGCATAAGGCGCCGATTGGGAGGTCCAGTGATATGTCAGTTCCCGTTGGGAGCGTTAAGGCTCGCAACGCTCACGTGCTCACCTACATGAGCCTGGCCCAGCGGGTATCGGCAGGAACGACACAGCCCACACACATGTGGGCTCTCTTCATTTCCTTGATTTGTTTCCACTTTATTTGGTTGATTTTATTTTATTTGAAAAATGTTCATACTTTTTTGGAATGTGAATTTAAAGTATTCATAAATTTTAAAAAGTCTATTCATGAACGAGAAATGCCAGAGGGGGCCACTTGCTGCTCAAAAAGCAACAGAGCGTGACCACCCCTGGGAGCGCCCTGATGCATTGTGGGGCCCACAGCTGCCTCTGGTGCCCATCTTCTGCTATATGAATGGTTTTGGCCTAGAAAAAACAAAAAGAGGACTTTCGGCCGATTGGATTCGTGGTTGTAGTAAGTGCCAGCTGCCAACCCAAATCAGAGGGTTACATATGTTAGAAACATTTGATGTAGATGGGTCCTCTATCCCAATGGATATTTTTTTCCTGCCGCACTTGTTGGAACTGGAAGTTCCATCCGTTGAAAGGCTGCCCGAGGGCATTGGTAAAATGAAATCACTACAACAGCTGAATCATTTTGACACACAGCACACCTCGCCTGACAGTATCAGGGGCCTAGGAGAGCTCAGCAATCTGAGTAGTCTATTTCTTAGAACCGGTTTATCTGAAGAAGTGGACATGGATGTTCTAAACTCTTCTTTGGCAAAACTTTGTAACCTCGAGTGGCTGCACATATATTCACGTAATTATTGGATACCTGAGGCACTAACCTTTTCACCCCCTTCCCCCAACCTTTTGGCACTCGACATGAAAAGGTCCCACGTCCCTAGCTGGATTGGCGAACTCCATAACCTCCAGACCTTGTATCTCACTGTTGAGAAGCTGGACAAGAATGGTCTTGGCATTCTTGCGGAGTTACCAGCCCTCATCAAGCTGCGATTAAGGTTTCGTAGAGCCCTGGAAGAAACAATTGCCATCGATGGGGCAGCATTCCCAGTCCTAAAGGGCTTGGATATCAAGTGGAACAGCACGCCTGGAAGAAACCTGACCTTCCAAGCAGGGGGAATGCCTAAGCTCCAGGGCCTCTCTCTAAAGTTGAACGCCAAGGAGAACGCCACTCTCTCCAGAGCCTCAGGTATCGAGCACTTGTTAGCACTTGAAACAATCTTTGTAAGGATCAAGGGTGGAACTGAATCTGAACAGATTAGCGCAGCGTCAGGCATCACGAGTGCTATCAACATGCATCCCAGCCATGCTCGCATTACAATCGATGTCATATGTTTCTGATTTATGATAATCCTCTGTATCAGCCACGATCAGCAGCTGGTACGTTAAAATTTCTACCTCCAATCTCCAGACTCTAGTCTATCTCTTATCTGTTTCCTGGTTCAACCATTCTGATAGACACTGATTTTAGGGATGATTCTTTTCTACGGAGCAACAAGATGAGATATATACACGAAGAAAAATGGATACCAGCCTTTCTTTCCAGTTCACAATATCAAGTTACCACCTTGGTTTGTCCTACTAGTTATCTCGTCAAACTGTTTGTTTCTATTTTATCGCCAAGCCGCGCCTTGGGTTTCCCCTGTAATAAGGCTTGATGGTGAGCAGGAGTAGCACTTGTTCCCCACTCCTTCCTGACTAGCCAGGGATTATATATGTTCTTGGTATTGTTGTATGTATGTATGTATACATTTGCTTCTTGCATCGAACCGGTTGTCCCTTATCAGTATTCAACTGAATATGTATTCCTTGTACTGTTTGCATTTCTGTAAAAGGACAGTCGCGATGTTGTATTTCGCTGCATTAATTCATATTCATGTTTGTGTTGTATCTCTGAATGTTCCGTCTACGGGCACCATAATAAATCTTTTTCAACAGATTTTCTTTCTACATGGACGATGGTATGTAGACAGAGCATGCAGGTTCCCTACAGGGATCACCAGCAGTAGCAGAGCATGCAGGGGAAAGTTTCTGAATGCGTTGTGTCGACAGACGCAACCAACCCTGAATAATGCATGTCAGTAGCAGATTGTATGATGAAGTGGGCTAATGGCTTGCCGGGAATCAGATCGACCAAGAAACCGGTCGGTTCGCCACCGCCAACCCTCGCCCGAGCTTCTCATGGTCGGTTTGGGCCATCCATCTCCATGCCCAATTGATGAGCAGCGAAATGCATTGCCTAGAAATGTTTCAGTATCTTGGAAAAAGAGAGGTAGCGACTTGAACAGGACATGTGTTCCTGCGCCTTAAAAAAATTGTTCTGTTGCTAGCTCCATGTAAAAATGCCCTAAGAAGTTGTTCTACCAACAAGAATATGTCAGGTCGTTTTTATCCAAGACGATGGATGATCACGCACGCTTTGCTTGGGTTTCCCCTGTATTGTAATAAGGAGACGTGGCGACTTGAACACAACATGTTCCTGCGCCTCGAAAATTTTGGTCGTCGTTAAGAAATTGTTCTACGCACAAGAAGATGCCACGCCTTTGTTATCCTCGTGATTTCCTTTTCTCCTTTTTTTCCTTTCTTTATATAGATATGGCCTCTGTCGGGGAAGCTGATCCACCAACACCTATGGGGACAGGGCCCCTTTCGGTTCGGAGGGGGGCGGAGGTCGCACAAAGAGCAGATCGAGGCGGCACACGCGAGCAGTTTTACCCAGCTTCGGGCCGCACGGATGCGTAAAACCCTACTGCTGCTTGTTAGATTATATTGAATCCTTGCTCAGGAGCGATGGACGCTATCAGACTGAGCGTGGGAGTGTTTCTGATGTTTCGAATGAGCCCAACCCCTTCTACGTTGCGCTTGGGCCTCCTTTTATACTTTCAAGGGGTCACCAACAGGTGGCAACGTAGACTAGAAGGGTAAAAATGGAAAAGGATGCGGTAGGTGCAGCTACCGCTACTGTGGACACAGTGCACCCTACCTAACTCTGACGGCAGGGGACAAGGTCATTGAATGCCCATCTGAGTCGCCTAAACAGTGCAAAAAGTGACCGTTAGGAGCGCCACCGTTTGCCATGATGGCCTTCTCTTCATCTCCGCTTGCCACCGCGTACCCCTAGCTGCGCGGCCTCCTGCCACGTGTGCTTGGGAGAGTCCTAGAGCAACACGTTAGCAGGTGTGCTGGAGCGCGGGCACGAAGTGGGGGTTTCCCGCGGCAAGCTCCTTGCCGCGGTCGTCGTCTTGTCGTGTTTGGGAGCTTGTTGCTCACCGGGCCTTGCCGGGACGTGTGGTGCGTCGCGGTAAGTTTCTTGTGGCGCCTTGGTTGGCCTTCCCGGCAAGCTCCTCTTGCCGGGGTCTTGTCTCTTCCCGGCAAGATCCTCTTGCCGGGGCCTTGTCTCTTCGTATTGAATGCTTTGTTCTTGAATGGCTCCAAAGGAACCCACGGAGGACTCTGGAGGTCGTCCGACAAGCCTTGTCGCGCGGCGCTGCAACTGCCCGTGCACAAGTTCGGGATACTAGGGTACCCCTACTCTAGTACACCGACAGGAGCCCCCGGGCCTGGGCCAGACACGGTGCCGAGCGCTGTTGGGCCAGGCCCAAAACAGTGCACGGGCACCCGCGGAGCTAGGAAGCTGGCGGGGGATCTGGCGATCGCACTGACGGCCCTGAGGCCGCAGGAGCGTCAGGCGCTGCACCGACCGCCGATCCCTCCGCCGCTGCCGCAGCGTCAGGCTCCGAGGAGCCCCAGCCCGGCGCCTATCTGAAGGCTGGCGAGGGCATCTTCATCAAGCTCCCCTGGGCGTCGAGCTCCAGGGCGCCGGTGGAAGGAGAAGCTCTGGATGGGGAGGTGCTTGCCTCCGCCGGGTTGTCGATCGTCGACGCGCCGGGAAGCAGCAGCGGCGAGCCTGAGGAGGAGCGGCTGCTACGGAGGCTGCTGGCGCTCTACCGCGCCCGCCAAGTCAAGTTGGAGTCCGGGGAAGCGCTTGTCGCGAGGGCGAGCGTGGACATAGAGAAGCGTGCGGAGGAGCTCCGGGGTCTTCGCCAAGAAACTCTCCGGGCCTTGGCGGAGGAGCGGGAGCAGCTTGCTGAGGAGCGGAAGGCCTTCCTCCTTGAGAAGGCTGAGGCTGAAGAGCAGCAGCGGCTCACCGGCGAGAAGCTGTACGCGCGAGAAGGCGAGCTGACTCAGCGGAAAGTGAACCTTGATAGCCACGAAGAGGAGCTTGCCGCGCGCGAACGGGCACTTGGCGGGACGCTCCAAGAGGCAAAGGATGCGGCTGCGGCTGCCGAGGCCGTCAAGAAAGAATTGAAGGCAAAGGTGGCGCAGCTAGAAGCTGATCTGAATGTTGGTGGCGAAGATCTTGCCGCGCTCAAGCTAGAGCGCGAGAAGGACGTCCTTGCCCATGGTGAGCTGCAGGGCCGACTCGCCGAGAGGGGCAAGGAACTGAGCGCTGCCAAGGATTCCAACGCAGATCTGACGCTGAAGCTGGCCACCTTGACGGAGACGTTGGACATCGCCAGGAAACGGGAGGCGGACTTGAAGAAAGACATCAAGGCCAACGATGCGCTGCTGGCGAGGACCGCCGAAACCCAGAATCTTCTCAGAGATACTGTGGCGCTCTGGACGGAGGGCCTCGTGAATATTGCTGCAGTCATCGAAGAGGAGCTGGTGCAATTGGGGGTGGAAGGCTTTGGGTACTCCTCCGACGAGAGCCTCCAACCCAGCGCCAAGCTCACTCTGTTCTTCAAAGGCGTGGCGGCGGTGCTCCAGCAACTCCGGGAACGAATCCCAAAGCAGTTGGCCGACGAGTCACGCTCGATTTGTGCCGGAGTTCTGGAGAAGGTGCTGGTGAAGGTGGCCTTCCGCAATTCGGGCCTCAACCTCACCAACGTCCTCAAGAGGCTGTTGGCGGACGCTGATCTTGACGCACTCAAGGCCCTCGTCGCACCCATTGTGGACAGGGTGAACAAGGTCAAAAGGGTTGACGGCGGTCGCGTAGATTAGGCCGTCCGTTTTCTTCTTTTCTTGTCGCTGCCAGTCATGTCATGGGAACACTTTATTAGAGGCGCGACAAGTTATTTTTGTAATATAACTCTATCTTAGGCAAAAAATTGCTGTGTTACTTCCTTTACTCGACTCTTGGCTTTGTATGGTTCTGCCATACGCTTTCTAGGGAAACTTGCCGGTGCAGGCACCCTTGCCGCGAGCGCCGAGTGCGGAACTTCAGCAGCCTGCTGGCGGGGTCGCTACCGACAGGCAACCTTGTCGCAACTAGTTGCAGCTCACTTAAGTTGTTGAGCGGACTCGAAACAAAGTAAGGGCGCTAGCGGCTCACTTAAGTTGCTGAGCGGACTCGAAGCAAAGTAAGGGCGCTAGCAGCTCACTTAAGTTGTTGAGCGGACTCGAAACAAAGTAAAGGCGCAACTAGCTACGAGTTGGTTCCTCCGCGCACAGGTTTTCCATACAAAGCACGGTCGTTCAAGGAAAATAACTCAAAAACTTAAAAAACTGATTGCTCAAGCTTTAGCAACTTAGTTTTTCTGTCGTCTGCTTCCCGGCAAGGAGAAACTTTCTTGAACGGCCTGGTCCACACCATTATCTTCTCCTTCCCCCCGGTAAACCTTGTGGGCGAGGGAACCTTCCTTCTTTTGAGAAAGAAACAGAGAAATAAAGTAATGATATGGAGCCTTGGGCTCGTTATTGCTTACCGGGGTCTGGTGCTGCACAAAGTGTCAGATAACATATGCGAAAAAGGATTATAGCATAAAAAATACTGACAAGATGTTTGGGGCACATGAACTTTACTGGTGCACGGGGTCTGCGCCCGGCTTTGTACAAAGGATTACATGCAACAGCGGCAAGACTTGTACAAAAGGTGGTTGCCGGAAAAGCTTCCGGCAACCGCGCCCTACGGGTAAAACTTACGAAGATGTTCAATGTTCCAGGAGTTGCTCACCGGAATGCCATCTTCGGTCTCAAGGCGGACAGCGCCGGGCCTAGTGACTCGTTTCACCCGATAAGGGCCTTCCCACTTTGGCGTCAACTTGTTGGAATTCTTGGCGGACTGAACACGCCGAAGAACAAGGTCGCCTTCCTCGATGCTTTTGGCCTTAACTTTGCGGCTATGGTAGCGACGCAAAGCTTGCTGGTAGCGAGCGGCTCGCACAACAGCCTGAAGACGGTCTTCCTCAAGGAGCAGCGCGTCATCTTGGCGCAACTGCTCTTGCTCGAGCTCATCATAAGCGAGCACTCGAGGTGACCCGTAAACGAGTTCCGTGGGGAGAACTGCCTCTGCTCCGTAGACTAGAGCGAAGGGTGTCTGGCCAGTGGCTCAATTTGGCGTCGTCCTGATCGACCAAAGAACCACCGGCAGCTCCTCGATCCAGTGTCTTCCGCACTTGTGCAGCTTGTCAAAAGTTCTGGTCTTGAGGCCTCGCAGCACTTCAGCATTTGCCCTCTCCGCTTGACCGTTGCTTCTCGGGTGAGCAACAGAAGCGAAGCAGACCTTGGCGCCAAGATCTTGGACATACTGCATGAAGGTGCGGCTCGTAAACTGCGTGCCGTTGTCGGTGATGATCCTATTAGGAACCCCGAAACGGCAAATAATCGACCTGAAGAACTTGACTGCTGACTGTGCTGTCACCTTCCTTACTGGTTCCACTTCCGACCACTTTGTGAACTTGTCGATTGCAACGTACAAGAACTCAAAGCCCCCGACAGCTCGGGGGAAGGGGCCGAGGATGTCGAGCCCCCAGACCGAAAATGGCCAGGATAAAGGGATCGTCTGGAGAGCTTGAGCTGGTTGGTGTATCTGCTTGGAATGGAACTGGCACGCTTCACACTTGGTTACTTGTGCAGTTGCATCCTGGAGGGCTGTCGGCCAAAAGAAGCCTTGCCGGAAAGCCTTGCCGGCAAGTGCTCTTGCGCCAATGTGGTGACCACATATGCCTCCATGTATCTCTGCCAACAGCTGTTGTCCATCTTCCCGGCGAATGCACTTCAATTTCACACCGTTGAGTCTTATTTTGTACAGTGTGTTGTCGACAAACTTGTACATACTTGACTGCCGGGCTACTCTTTCCGCTTCTTCTTGCTTTCCGGGAAGCTCTCCTGTCTGAAAGAAATGGACAATCTGTTGTGCCCATGCTGGAGCTTGTGGCTCGACAACAAGGACTAAAGGCATATCTGCTGCTGCGGGAACATCCGCTTCTACGGCAAGGATTTGCGGCCCTGCCGGAGCTTGATGTTCCCCGGCAAGCTTGCCGGAGCAAAACTTGTCGGGAGCATCTGCTTCGACGGAACAAACCATAAGGTTTGCCGGAGCAGACTGCCCCTCAGCACTCTTGGTGTTGATCTTGGGGACTTTCTTGGCGGCGGCTTCGGGGAGCTCTGCCGGAAAGTAGTCACCGGAAACCAACTTCCTCTTCTTGCTTTGTTCAGTTGATGGTGTTATGGATGGTTGAGTCAACTTGAGCACAAAGACCCCTGGTTCCACAGGTACTTTTAGTGCGGCGCACTTTGACAGGCCATCAGCAATGTCATTCTGAGCTCTTGGGATATGCTCCATTTGTAGGCCGTCAAAGTGCTCTTCTAGCTTCCTCACTTCATCAACATATGCTTCCATCAACGGTCTCTGGTAATTCTTGTTCACTTGGCGGACGACAAGCTGTGAGTCACCCCTGACAATGAGCTTCTTGATCCCAAGGTCTGTTGCGATTCTGAGACCGGCGCGCCAAAGATGTCGGGGCGGCATCCTCACTGTCGGATCCTCCTGCTCCTGTACTCTCTCCGGGGAGCCTCCTCCCCTCTTCAGCGCGTGCACACTTGTCGGCCAGGGCGTAAAGCTCGCTGACGTCTCTGATCTTGCACATCGCCATCTCCTCCCTCATCCTTCGGTTTCACACGTTCTGATGGAACGCGCTGATGATCGCGGCGGGGTGGACGTCTGGGATGTTGTGCTGTACACGGCTGAATCTCTGAATGTACTTGCGCAGTGGCTCTCCTTCCTTCTGGGCGAGCAGATGAAGATCGCTCTCTTGGCCATGTGGCTTGTGGCCGCCTGTAAAGGCGCCCACAAACTGATGGCATAAATCTGCCCAAGAGGAGATGGAATTGTCCGGCAAGTGCATGAGCCAGGACCTGACGTTGGGCTTGAGTACCAGCGGGAAGTAGTTGGCACGGATCTTGTCGTCCCGTCCCCCGGCAGCCTGCACCGCGATGGTGTAGATGCTGAGAAACTCCGACGGATGCGTCTTGCCGTCGTACTTCTCTGGTACGTCTGGTTTGAAATTCTTTGTGCTGGGCCACTGGACTTGCCGCAGCTCACGGGTGAACGCAGGACAACCTACCACGTACGGCAGATCGCCTGGTTCCCCTGGCACATGCATGTCAACAGAGGGCCCAGCACGCTTGTCGGATTGACGTCGCGCTTCTCTTCGGCGCTTGATGCGGGTTCGAGCGTCTTCTTGTTGTCGTTCATGGAGAACTTGGCGCTGGTCACGACGAGCTCGTGGGTCCGACGACGCGGTGGAGCCGCTGTCGGGGTGGACCCGGTGAGTCGGCGATTTTGGCCTTCGTAGTGGAGAGTGCATGGAAGTCGCACCTCCCCCGGTCTTGTTGCCATCGGCTCGCGTCCGGCTGTCCTGCCGCGGCAGCGAGGTGCTTGGTTGCCGCGCAGTGTCGCCGTTGGCGAAGCTGATGAGGCTCTGGATAGTGGCCCTCCATTCGTCGGTCTTGTCCGCCGTCGGAGGATAGTCTAGCAGCAGTTGAGCTCGCGCCAAGGCTTCTGCTGGAGTGGTGGGCGGCGGAGGTGAACGGTGCGAGGAGTGGGGCGTGCTCGGACTCCTAACCACGTTAGAAGGAGCAGTGCCCCGTCCAGGCGACCGTACTTCGCTCGAGCCAACATGTTGACGTGCATGTTGGTCTTGAGCGCCACGAGAACCACCAGCTTGATCTTGGCCCAGCGGACGTATGGCGCTGCGAACGCCATGACGCTGCTGGTCCCGCGCCTCCTGAGAGGGGCGCGGTGTGCGCATGGACGCCGAGGTCGGTGCCGCCTTGTCCTTGGACTTGGCTGCACTGAGGGCTCCCTCGTTGACGCCCATTCTTCCGCCGGGGTCCACTCCACCACCCGTTTGCTCCGGGGGCGGTGAAAGCGACACAGACGGAACGGCTGCCTTCGAATCCTTCTTCTTCGGTGGCATGTCGATGAAGACGATGAAGATTTAGCTCGCGTGCACGCCGGATCGGGTTCGCACAATCTCGACGCCCCCTACCTGGCGCGTCAAAGATGTCGGGGAAGTTGATCCACCAACACCTATGGGGACAGGGCCCCTTTCGGTTCGGAGGGGGGCGGAGGTCGCACAAAGAGCGGATCGAGACAGCACACGCGAGCAGTTTTACCCAGCTTCGGGCCGCACGGATGTGTAAAACCCTACTGCTGCTTGTTAGATTGTATTGAATCCTTGCTCAGGAGCGATGGACGCTATCAGACTGAGCGTGGGAGTGTTTCTGGTGTTTCGAATGAGCCCAACCCCTTCTACGTTGCGCTTGGGCCTTCTTTTATACTTTCAAGGGGTCACCGACAGGTGGCAACGTAGACTAGAAGGGTAAAAATGGAAAAGGATGCGGTAGGTGCAGCTACCGCTACTGTGGACACAGTGCACCCTACCTAACTCTGACGGCAGGGGACAAGGTCATTGAATGTCCATCTGAGTCGCCTAAACAGTGCAAAAAGTGACCGTTAGGAGCGCCACCGTTTGCCACGATGGCCTTCTCTTCATCTCCGCTTGCCACCGCGTACCCCTAGCTGCGCGGCCTCCTGCCACGTGTGCTTGGGAGAGTACTAGAGCGACACGTTAGCAGGTGTGCTGGAGCGCGGGCACGAAGTGGGGGTTTCCCGCGGCAAGCTCCTTGCCGCGGTCGTCGTCTTGTCGTGTTTGGGAGCTTGTTGCTCACCGGGCCTTGCCGGGACGTGTGGTGCGTCGCGGTAAGTTTCTTGTGGCGCCTTGGTTGGCCTTCCCGGCAAGCTCCTCTTGCCGGGGTCTTGTCTCTTCCCGGCAAGATCCTCTTGCGATCTTGCCGGGGCCTTGTCTCTTCGTCTTGAATGCTTTGTTCTTGAATGGCTCCAAAGGAACCCATGGAGGACTCTGGAGGTCGTCCGACAAGCCTTGCCGCGCGGCGCTGCAACTGCCCGTGCACAAGTTCGGGATACTAGGGTACCCCTACTCTAGTACACCGACAGCCTCTTATCATTGTTTAAAAAATCGGTAACTGGTAGCTGCTTGGTCGGCTTGGGGATGGTGATTAATCGGTGAATCAACATATTAACTGGAGTAATCGATCAACCATTAATCGATAGATTAAATAGAAATTGCCAATATATATTTAATTTCTTTTTACCATACTCTATGCTCTCAGCTGTGTAATATACCAAATATGCTACTGTTTGGTCGAACCTTAGCAATTCAGGAGTGAGATAGTGATGGGAGGGCTTAGAGGAAAAAAATGGGCTTTTTTTGCCCACAAGTTAATGGGTCAGCAACAATTAGTTGGCGTAACAACCAATTAATCGGCCTAACGGGCCAATTAATCGACATGACAAACTAACACGATGAATACATGCTATTCGATTCGGTCAACTTAAGAGTAGCAATTAACTGACCCGTTAACTGATTAATTGAATGAATTCTTGAACAGTGCGTTTTATGTATGCATGCAAAATAATAAATATAAGATGAACATTTTTCTAAATACATGAACATTATTCACGTATATGATGAATAGTTTTTAATACATGTTCACACGTGCATCACACTGCATCCATTGCACGTGTCCCCCGCGTCGCCCCCCGCGTGGCGGCCGGGAGGCTCCCAGATCCCATCGCCCGAACTCCACCTCTCCTCCTCCTCCTCCCTCGCTGCCGCCCAAGGGCACGGCCAGGCGAAGCCTTGCCGTCGCCGGCGGCGGCGGGGACTCGTGGTCCTCCCGCTCAGGTTGGGCTGGCGCGGGCCAGCGCCCCCGAGCCGGAGCGTGGCGCTGGGCCGGACGCCGCGGCGGGTGGTGGCGGTGCTTCGGTGATTCCGTTTCCCTGCGGCAGGCGGCTTCGTGGTCTGGTGCGTCGCGGTCGCCAAGGACGGCGACGGCCTGACCAGATGGGTTCCCGGCGGCACGGCCGGATCTGGGCCCAGGCATGGGCCTTGGTCGCTGGATTGCCGTCGGCATGGTGGCAGATGCGACTCGTTGGCAGCTGGGCGGATCCGCCGAGATTCTACCCTTGTCTGGTCCTTAACAGCGCGGACAACTCCGGGGAAAACCCTAGATCTCCTTGGGATCGAGCGATGGAGGTGCTTTTGCGTCGTAGTCCCTCTTCAGGGCATCGTTTTGGAGTTTATTCCGGTTGAAGGGACCAGCGACGCTGGCGGCGCACGTCTGGTGGAGCAACTGCCGATGAAAATCGCGCTGACTACGGTCATGGCGGACGATGGAGTCGTCTTAGATGTCGTTCCCTTGTCGGGGCATCGTCGTTGCAGTTTGCATCATCAGGCTCGGGATGCTCCGGGGGAAACCCTAGATCCGGGTCTTTTGGATCGGACGATGATGGCGTTTATCGCTTTCCCTCTTGGGGGCATCGTTTTGGAGCAAGTGCTGGCTGGAGGGATGGTGGAGCGGTGCTTCATCCCACACATTGAGGGCGGCGGATATCGGCGACATGCGCTGTGGAGATTCGGCGTCCGATGTGCGGTGATGGACTCGCGTAGGAAGAGGTAGCTGTCTGGCGTCATGGTGACGTCGATGGCAGAGTGGCCAGACAAGGTAGAAACCTCAATATCTGCTTTGAAGATGGACCTATGGAAGATGGCGGCGACGACACATGCGAGTGCGTCAGACCGGTTTGTGCCCCAGACCCGGTATGTGGCTCGGCTGGGGCTTCCGGCTTTTGATGTTAGGCTTAGGTGAGTGGTTTGGGTAGTGGCCCAGCTAGCACCCCTTCATCATATGGATAAGAGTAGCGGCAGATGTTTGCCAAGATGGCGGTTTCAGACATATTGTTGTAATACTTTGTAACGTCCTCGAGAATAATCAATAAAGTGGCCGCATGCATCTCCCAGATGCAGAGGCCGGGGATTATCCTCCTTTTCTAAAAAAACCATTTAAAAAATACATACTGATTTTCTTTTTAAAAATAAGGCAAACATATTTAAAATACATTTACAAAATAAAATATTTTTAAAATTTTGAATTTTTAATAATTTTCTTAAGAAAATACTTCATTTTTTTACTTAAACAAAAAACTAAAACTAAACTAAAAAATTTGGTTTAATATTTTTACTATTCTAGATTTAATTTTGATTTGAGTTTCTCACTTGTATACCTTATAATTTAATAAATAAAGAGTTTTATCATATAAGCCCTGTGTCAGGTGCACAGTAAAGCTAGATTATACGAGGAGCCAACTGATGTTGTGTTTAATGCTGGCTGGCTCGTGAACGGAAATGGTCGGAGTAGGTATCTCGGCACATGCCCGGGTTTAATGAAGGAAGGTGGGCATGCAATCTGCAACTGTTTGAATGCGACGAGGTGTGTTAAGTAGGGTGTGCAGTGGGCAGCGCCTCTTGGCCGGCGCTCCACTTCAATGGTGGAGGTAGTGAGAGGTCGCGCCCGCTCTACAGCGGCATGAACGCGTGCAACCGGCGCTGAGTGGGAACACGCACGGGCGAGGAAAGAGGGGTTTTGGGTGGGCCAGAGTGGTACTGTTCGGACGCCCGTAAAGCATTGTATCCGGTTTGCCAGAGAAAATACGTCCAGACCGGCCTACGGATCAATACAGACCTGCGCTGGATGTCGCAACACGTCCGGCCACACGGTCCAGACGGTTTGAAGGTTGGCGTTAGAT
>NC_041382.1:608356850-608383162 GCF_002162155.2 Triticum dicoccoides | reverse complement strand
TGAAACACATTTATCTTGAAAAAAGACACATTTAGAGCTTGTGCACAAACGAGCCCATGCCTAATAACTGGTCTTTTTTATTATTCGATGCAAATAGTGCAATAACTGGTCTTTTTTATGACAACTGCCTCCCGTGTTGCTCGGCTGGGCCGCTGGGGCGACACCGGAGCCCACCCCATCCCTAAATCCCTTAGCCCCCGTCCGTGTCTCTCCTGGCCTCTGTGTAAGGAATCGTGCGTGGTGCTGGGGCTTTCCCCTCGGATCAGATCCGATAATGCTTCTGCGCAGGCATGAGTTGCTCTACGACGACGCATCCACGGCCGGCCCCTTGGCTTGCTTATGTGCACGTCCATGTGCCGCCTCTTGCACGGCTGCGGATGGCTGCTTGTGCGGAAAGATGCATCTGCCCAAGAGGATCCGCTCTGATCCTGAACACGGCGGCCCCTGCCCATCAGATCTGGCGTGTTTTCCATCCAATTCTTGGCGCACATTGTTGCTGGCGGCTGAGGCGCTGCTTGCTGGTGCATACATGATGGTAGGCCAGGGGCCATTGGTGCTGCGGGCTATGGCGCCCCGGCTCAGATCCAGTCATGTCGGACCCTAAGGCGATGTGCCTTGGCAGGGCCCTCTCCAGGAAGGTAGCAGTCGGCGTTGGTTTGCTCCGCCGTCAGTGTTGGTTCGTGTGGTGAGCACTTCGGCATGCACCGACGGCCTTGCCGCGGATTGCAGTAGCCACCGAAAGATCTTTGTGAGGGTTTCTCTCTTCATATCCGGTGGTTGCCTACGACGTTGAGATGCAAGCTATGGACAATGACTTGACGCAGAGGTTATGGTTGTGCGGCGAAAACGGCCGGTTCCTTGCCCACCGCAGGTAGCTGCTGGAATCATGGAAAAGTGGTGGCGACAATACATGATTGATTTCGATGGTGGTGAGTACCTGGTCTCGAGCTCCGGGGTGAAAACCTAGGTTTGACCTGAGTTGGTTATACTCCCTCTGTCTGAAAATACTTGTCGTAGAAATCTCTATTCCTAATGGAGCAGTTGGTAGTCTCGCTTCCAGGTTTTTTTTCGTCCCACCACTTTCGTCCGGTTTTTTTTCGTAGGTTAACCGTCGTAGATTTTTTTCGATGATGGTTTCTTATTCACCGGTTTATTTACCCCTCAGCTCTTTCCTTGCAAATCAAGACTTTCCAAACGTGCACGCAATCACGGATCTAAATTTACTAACTTATCCAAATTAACCGATACCTTCCATTATTGCAAATTTCTTTAGGAAACAAATAATAGATTTTAAGAAAACAAATAAAAGATTTTAAGGGAACAAATAAAAGATTTTAAAGACACATCATACTTTACTAATAATCACTAAAAATCAAATCTAAATTAATTAACCTTATCTTAAATCACTCAATCACTTTAATTAGAAAACATTTTCTTTCCTAACTGCACCTCGCTTAGTGTGCACATAACAATCCGAAGTAATTAGAGTCACATGATTGAATCCATTTATTTAGAGCGACATGATTGCGTTCCGGGATGGAGGCCATGATTTCGTCGAGGTCGTTGCTGCCTCCTACACTCAGGGTGTGTCACCGAGATCGAGGCGAGCATGAGGAGCTGTGGCCACCGCCATGGTCACCTCATCGCAGGGGATGGAGCACGCCGTCGGCCTACAGCTTGTGGAGATCAGGACTTTCCAAACATGCACGCAATCACGGATTTAAATTTATTAACTTATCCAAATCAACCGATATCTTCCATTATTGCAAATTTCTTTAGGAAACAAATAATATATTTTAAGGAAACAAATAAAAGATTTTAAAGACGCATCGTACTTTACTAACAATCACTAAAAATCAAATCTAAATTAATTAACCTTACCTTAAATCACTCAATCACTTTAATTAGAGAACATTTTCTTTCCTAACTGCACCCCGCTTAGTGTGCACATAACAATCCGAAGTAATTAGAGTCACGTGATTGAATCCATTTATTTAGAGCGACATGATTGCGTTCCGGGATGGAGGCCATGATTTCGTCGAGGTCGTTGCTGCCTCCTACACTCAGGGTGTGTCGCCAAGATCGAGACGAGCATGAGGAGCTGTGGCCACCGCCATGGTCACCCCATCGCAGGGGATGGAGCACGCCGTCGGCCTACAGCTTGTGGAGATCACTGTTTCTCTTCAGGTCGCGTGATGACCGGATCTTGCCGATGTGTCCCTTCCCGACGACCTCCTCTTCGCCCGGTTGGCCGGCATGGATCTCGCCACTACTGCCCTCGACTTCTCTGCCTCGAGCTCGACGGTCAGCCACCATGGATCCCCCAGCTGGAGGGTCACGTGAACCAGCCGTCCTCCCATGCTGCAGCGGCCAGAAGGTGACATGGCTCTCCGTACACGAAGAGTGGAGTGTGGAGTTCGGTCAAGTACTTATATACTTGGCCTCTACTGCTGATCCATGTACATGGAGAAGAACAGACAACCGCTCATTCATGCTTCGTTCCACTCCTTTGCGCTACATTACTGGAGGTGACATTTTCCTATCTCTCTATGTTGTAACAAGCCTGTTGCCTGCATAGTTAATGGATTTTTTATTTAAATTTATCGCTGCTTAGTGCTTTGTTGCAATTGTTCACGCAAGATTCTTATATATAATCTGAGCGTATGTAGGCATACTTAGCTTTGCTATTCCATTTTTTTTGGCGCATAGAAATAAGAGTATTGTCCAGGTTAGGTATTCAATTGAGTATGGTATTTGGATTGCTATCAGAATGTCTTTTCTATGCATGTGATTTCTCACATCTGGTTATAATATTTGTGAAGACATGCATTGCACGTGCACTTGGAAGCGGGCCCGTGGCCCGCGCTGGACGGCGCCGACGCCGACCCGAGCCACCTCGTCCTCGTATTCTTGGAGCTGTGGCTGGTCGATTTACATGAAATTAATTCCCTCAATTTTGGTGGCAAATATAATACACATAATCCATATTGTTATGCACTAGCGTGTATGTGTGAAATAGATGGATTATGGTCCCGTACCCAATAAGATGGATATGTGTGTGTGTTAGAGAGAGAGGGAGAGGGGAATAGAGAGTGAGGAAGACGGAGGGAGAGTGTGTGTCTGTGTGTGTGTGAGGATTTGATGGTAAAAAAGGTCGCCAATGTCGTAATATTGAACTCTTAAAGTTAATGTGGCCCCGTTGCAACGCACGGGCGTTCTTCTAGTGGGTATAAATGGATGTATCTAGAACTAAAATACATCTAGATATATCCATTCTCCAGACAAGTATTTCTGGACGGAGGGAGTACCTGGCAGTGACGATGTTTTTTGCATTGTTACCTTGTTGAAGGCATTGCTCAGATATGCTTGCATCGGTTCTTCAGAGTGAAAACTTAGAATCTGACTTTGGTGGTTGGATCCAGTGACGACGGCGTTTGAGCGTCGCTCCCTTCCTGAAGGCGTTACTGTTGAAGAACCTCGTTGTCCTTGTGGTATCATGAGATGGTTGGTGCGAATATGGCCATTGTTGTAGTTTGTCGAGAGAGGATTTGATCATTTTGGGGTTTTTTTTATCGCTTAGGCACAGCTTTAGTCTTATATGAGTTTGCTAGTTGCCGGCGTGTTTTTATTGTGTGTGTTGTGTTGACTATGTGCATGCTAATTATGCAGAGGCCGGGTGTATGCTCACCGTGTTTGTATCCTCTTAATATTTTATTTTGAGTGAATAAAATTCATCCTTTATCAAAAAAGCTGTGGTAGTAGTACGAAGGGTGAAACGGGCATATATTACGCACGCAGACGAAGTGCCAATGTTATCGCGGATGGCAAAGTGCCATTCCTCTAATTAAACGAGCAAATTTAGCAAGAAAATAAGTAAACAGTGTAGATTTGGGTAGCGGTAAAAAAATTCTTTCACTGTGTTTTGCATCAAGTGGCCGTGGAATGATTGAGGCGCATGCTTTGCTTTTACACAACTGCACTTGGAATGATTGAGATGACGTGTGCACTGTTTTTTGCTATCGACCCTGTCTTTTTTTCTTATTCCATTGCACTCGGGCGTCATTTGCACAACAGAGCTCGCTGTTTGTGCGTGCAAGTTGGGCGCTTTGGGACAACCTCTGTTGTTACTGATCGGCTGCTGCCAATGCATGAGTGCTTAAATAAGGTGCTAAGCACATTAAATAGCTTAGCAACTATACTCCCAATACATAGAAACAGTGCACACGTCATCTCAATCATTCCATGGGTGGGATCTGAACCAAAATTTTCCGTGTCTTGGGTTGAAGAAACTAACAAGCAAACTGGGCAGGCTTCCCCGGGTTATGAATTGAAGAAACTACGTAGCAGAGTAGAAAGGCTTTGCTCGGAGTATGAGAGAATGAGAGGACATCAACAGAAGAGAGAAAATGAATGCAGCAGCAAGACGGAGACCTTGACCTCACACCCCCACTGATTGAGTCTGCCTCGCCTCTCTTGTTCCTTCTCCGCGTTGGTCTTTCTCTCCCCATCTCAACCAGCGGCTCCGCTCCGTCGATCCACGCTGCTGCAGCTGCTGCTTCCCCACCATCGCTGGCTGCTGCTGCTGCACCTACGTCGGCTGCTCTTCTTCCATCTCCTCCCCGTTGAAAGCCTGCTGCTGCTTCGTTGCTTCACCTGCCTGCTAAATAAGGTTTGTGCCCCTGTCTCCAGTCCAGTCGCCTCTTCTAGTTTTATAAGTTGACCGGCTTCGGATGTGTATATTTTATTCACTGATTAGTTATATAGTCTTAGTGCAATTTGACTAGCTTTGGATCTTGGGGCAGATCTGGAGTTTGGAGCTTTGGATCTAGCGGTGGATCTGGATTTTATTTCATTTCTTTCTGAAAAATGGTGGATCTAGACGACAATAACTGAAGTTAATTAACTCTGGATTTTCTAACGGTCCATCATTTCAGTTGGATCCAAGAGGAGCACCGGCGCCGCCACGGCTGCATGTAGCATGTTTCTACTTCTGGAGTAACGGCCGCAATGGAAGCTGTTTCAGTCACTCTTCCAGCTCAGGTACTGAATCTTACAGCGTTATGCTTCTACTCTGAAAATCGTTTGAAATGAAAATCTGCTGTTATTGGTACGGATGGTCTGTTGAAGTCCCTGGCCCCATTTGTTTCTTGGCCTTTTTGCTACTGAAACTCCATTCATTCAGCGGGTTGTTACATGTTTCAGGTGCAGCACAAGCATAACTAGAGAGCCAAGATAGATAGATCCTTGTCCGGATATCTCAACTAGATGGCTGGAATAATGGTGAGCGCTTCTACCGGGGTGATGAACTCTCTCCTGGGTAAGCTGGCCACCCTGATGGGAGAGGAGTTTGCCAAGCTAAAGAACCTGAGGAAGGAGGTGAAGCACATCAGCGATGAGCTGAGCAGCATGAAGGATGCTCTAGAGCGCCTTGCAGATGTGGACGAGCTTGATATACAGACTGCAAGGTGGAGGGACGCGGTCAGGGAGATGTCTTATGACATTGAGGATATTATCGATGACTTCATGTGCAAAATTGGGGAGAAGAAGAAAAAATCTGGGTTTGTCCACGACACTATTCAACGTCTGAGAACTTCAAGGGCCCGTCATCAGATTGCTGGCCAGATCGAGGACATCAAGAAAATCGTGCGTGAAACAAGTGAACGTCGTGAGAGGTATAAGGTCGATGTCCCCACATCGTGCAATGTGGCTGTTGACCAACGGGTTGTCGCTCTCTATGAGGATGCAGCTAAACTTGTTGGTATGGACGGCCCAACCAATGAGGTTGTCAGTTGGCTAAAAGATGAGGAGAAGCAGTTAAAGGTTGTATCAATTGTTGGATTTGGAGGTTTAGGTAAAACGACACTCGCCAAGGAGGTATACCATAAGCTGAAGGGGGAATTTCACTGTGGTGCATTTGTGCCAGTGTCTCAAAAGCCAAATATTCCAAAACTTCTGCATAGTTTGTCAACCCAACTTGGTTGTCAACAATCTTTTCATGACTGTGAGTTAAATGTTCTTCTCGACCAAGTCAGAGAAAATCTAAAAAACAAGAGGTACTGATTCTAACTTTCTATATTGTTGCTAGCTATTCTCATGCGCCTCTGGTACTTAAATTTTCTTGAAGATTCATAAGGGGTGAATCTTTGTTAATGAATATTAGCATACATTACGGTCTTTATGTACAGCTCTTTTCTCTATTATAGAAAGTGGAAGTAATGTTTGGCTCTTCCCGACTTTGGAGTGCGGATTCGTAAGGCCATCAACGGAAATATCCCTATTACTTCCTACTTAGTACCTTAAGTTTGTTATACAAAGCAACAGCCTTATCTAAGTTGAAAAAAGGGACTATTTTCAGAGTTCAAGATTTAGAGGAAATCACTAGATGATTCTAATACGGCCATGGGATGCTTTGAGTTTTTTATGGGATGGACTTGAGGACAGTTCAATGAAAAAATTGTGAAGTAGTTCCAGTGTAAACAAGATTTAGTACAAACTGCATTCCCATGTAAGTCAAATTTGATTAAATAGAGTTAAACCAATACCAGCTGACTTATGTAGCTTATTGTGTTCTAATGTAAGTCAAATCTGATTAAACAGAGTGAACTTTGTACTATGCCCGTATATGTATTGCCACCAACATATATCTAGTGCCACCAAAGAACAAAGGACAATAATATAAAGCACTAGGTATGGAGTCTTGAAGTCTTCTCAAAGTACTAGGTACATGCGTCTTTAAAAATCACTATAAAAGACTGTTGTCACTTGTGTCGTCACAACTATACCTAGTAACCAAGGAAGCACTCTTAAGTTATATATAGTAGATCATCACGGATTTACTAGTAATCACTTATAAGATCGATTTTTTTTTAAGATGCATACTGAATCCTCTTCTCTTTGTCAAAGATTTTTCAGATAATCAACAACATAAAAATATTTGACAGGCTGCTTTTTCCGAAATATGCTTTCACATTATTGCCTATAATTATAGAGAAGTCAATTAAATATGATTATGTCATTTCACTCCAGAGTACCGATTCAATAGCTAGTCAGAGGGCACATTCCTCTCAGCCCTATAATATATTACACCAGTTGCAAAGCATGGCCCTCATGAACATTACAAAAAAGATATGATTTACGACCTAAAACATAGACAAGACGGTCACTAGATGATCCTACAAACATGAAAATGAAGAAAAAAAAGGGGTTATTTTGCGAGTTAAAGCTTTAGAGGATATATGCCCAATATATATCTAGTACCATCAAAGAACAAAGGACAATAATACGAAGCACATGGTACATAGCCCCAAAGAAGATCACCAGATGATCCTAATATATATGAAAACGGAAAACGTAAATACTAACATGGAGATCTTCACTTGTTCCATGAGTTACTTGGGGTTGAGCATGAAAACATTTATATATTAAAAGTTTGCACAGTACTTTCAGTTTACACAAGATTTATATCTAAATTTCATTTGCTAACTAATACAAGCTAATTAATGGGGCTTATTTTTTTCTAAGATAAGTAATATTTGATTAAATAAAGTAAATGTGCACTATATGTGTCTAGCAAAGTCTACTGCTCTCCCTTCATCACGTGTTGTGACTCTGCAAACTGCTACATATGAATGAGTTGTACCATGAAAAATATTAACAAATAGATTGCTGACATGGCAGGAAATCATATATGAAACATGAGACTAAACTAAGACCATGAGGCTATGGTTCCATAGCATCATGAAGATGAATAATTTGAGAGACAAGTAACATAACTGTGCAATAGTTTTCATCCCAAAAAATGACTACCTAAAAACCAAGCAAATTCACGAACAAAAAATAGTTTCCATTCATCAGAACACTGCAAAAAATAGTCACCCACTAACTTTCAGCTAATTTGGCCCTGATTTTTCATTCACTTGGGGGAAATGAATGCCGAGTACCACACGAGGAGAGGCGGAATAAATAGGAAAATTGTGACAGTTTGACTTGGTACATGCTCCCTCTGTAAAGAAATATAAGATCATTAGATCATTTTAGTGATCTAAATGATCTTATATTTCTTTACAGAGGGAGTATTTGCTTAAACAGTTAAACCATGCTATAAAAAATTAAAGATCAACTAATATTGTGAATTGTTATGTTCTTCTATATGTTAATTAGTATTTAACTGGATGAAAAATGTTTTTCGTCTGCCTCGAACCTTTGGAAATAATTTGATAGTTTTTTATTATTTTACTTATCACTTTATTGATTATGTTGCAGATATTTGGTTATCATCGATGATTTATGGGATGTATCGGCATGGCGTATTATTAAATGTGCTTTCCCAGAAAATAATCTTGGTAGTAGATTAATAGTAACTACAAGAATCAGGATTGTGGCTGAGGCATGTTGTTTCGGTCACCACGAGCACATTCTAGAAATGAAACCTCTTAGTGGAGAAGACTCAAGGAAATTGTTTTTTGATAGGATATTTTTCTCTGAAGAAGCTTGTCCAGTTCAACTCAGACATGTTTCAGTTGACATTCTCAAGAAATGTGGTGGATTGCCACTTGCAATCATTAGCATATCTAGCCTATTAGCAAGTGGAAGTTCCAACCAAAAGGAGAGATGGGAACATGTACAGAATTCTTTGGGGTCAGTTTCGGGCACAAATCTCACCTTGGAAGCAATTAGACAGATCTTGAACCTTAGCTACAAAAATCTTCCTCGCCACCTCAAGACATGCTTCTTGTATCTTGGTATGTTTCCAGAGGACTCTGAAATACTGAAGTATGAATTGGTAAGACTATGGATTTCAGAAGGCTTTGTTAGTAAAGCACATGGACAAAGCCTAGAACAGACTGCAATAAGCTATTTCAATGAGCTTATCAACAGGAGCCTTATTCAACCTGTAGAAATTAAAACGGATGGGACAGTGTTAACTTGCAAAGTGCATGATATGTTGTTGGATCTTATCTTGTACAAGTCTGCAGAAGAGAACTTTATCACTGTAGTAGATAACCCAGATTCCGTTGCAAGACAGCTTCAAAAGCCCCGTCGGATGCTCTTCAGCTTGGATGGTGCAACATTGCCAGGGGTCGTCAATATGTCACAAGTGAGATCGTTTGCAAACTACAGAGGCTCCATGCACATACCTTCTCTGGCAGAGTTCAAGTATCTTCGAGTTTTTATTACTGACTTTACATCTTTTTCTGCTGATGACAACCGGAAAATTGACCTGACAAGATTGTGTGAGTTATATCAGCTGCGACATATACGGATTCGCGGCTGTGGTAAGTGCCAGCTACCAACGCAGATTAGAGGGCTACAAAAGTTGGTAACATTTGATATAGATGGGTCCTGTATCCCAACTGATATTTTCCACCTGCTGCACTTGTTGTTTCTAAATGCTCCAAACGTTGAAAGGCTGCCGGAGGGCATTGGTAAAATGACATCCCTACAACAGCTGCATAATTTTCACACACTGCGCGCCTCACTTGACAGTGTCAAGGGCCTTGGAGAGCTCACCAATCTGAGTATTCTATGTCTCGGAACTGGTTTTTCTGAAGATGTGGTCATAGATGCTCTAAACTCTTCTTTGGGAAAACTTTGTAACCTCGAGTGGCTGCACATATTCACACCTTCTGTTTCTTTTATACCTGAGACAGTAACCTTGTCGCCTCCTCCCCCCAACCTCGTTACACTCTACGTGTTTCGATGCTTCAGGGTCCCTATCTGGATCAAGGAACTCCATAACCTCCGGTCCTTGGATCTCACTGTTAGGACACTGGACAAGGATGGTGTTGGTATTCTTGCGGAGTTACCATCCCTTATCGACGTGGAATTAAAATTTAGTAGAGCCCTGGAAGAAACAATTGCCATCTATGGGACAGCATTCCCAATCCTAAAAAGGTTTGATATCAGTGGGGGTATCATGCCACAACTAATCTTCCAAGCTGGGGCAATGCCTAAGCTCCAGAGACTCGATCTATCATGGATGAAGGACGAGACCGCCACACCTACAGGTATCGAGCACTTGTTAGCGCTTGAAAGAATCGGTGTAAGATTCCGGAGTAGTACTGAATCTGAAAAGAGAAGCGCGGAGTCAGCCATCAGGAGCGCTATCAGCATGCATCCCAACCATGCTCACATTACAATCGATGTATGATCCCCCTCTCTCGCTCCCGTGCGGCTCCACGGGCCGCACCGGGGCGCCCCAAATCCGGCCACCTAAGTCACGCCCTCCTCCTCCTCTCCCCTCACCGCCGCCGGAGGGCGTCGCCGGGGCAAAGCCCGGGCGGCGTCGGCGGCGGTGGGGCCATTTCGCGGCGCGGTGGGGGCGGATCTGCCGCTCTTGGCATCCGGCGGCGCTGGTGGTCCAAGGTCTGTGTGCGCCGGCGAGCTCAGGGCTGGCGGCCACGGCGTGGCGGCCTTGGTGTGGTGCTGCGTGCGCCCGTCGGTGCACGGCCATGGCGCAGGGGCTCGGCGGGCTGGGCGCGGATCTACGCGTCGAGGCGGGCGTCTTGCGCGTGTGGAGGGTCCTGCGGCGCGGATCTGCTGCCTGCGCGTCGCGGCAAGGGCGCCGGTGCAAAGGGAGTGCAAGGGGATCGGCGGTGCAGTAGTCGCGTTGCAGTGGGTGACGTGAAGGGGCGGCTCCATGCCGCGGGTGCTCCGGCGCGCAAGGGGCCGTGCTGAGGGGCGGCAGCAGCGCAAGGGGACCGTGCAGAGACATGGCGGCGGCGCGGGGTGGCCCAGCTGGCGCGGATCTGCCGTGTGTGGGTCGCGCCGAGGCGACAGGGAGGCCGCGGCAGGGAAGCTCGGCAGGCGGGCGTGAGGGGCTGCGGCTCAGGCGAGGCCGGGCAAGGAGGCTCGGCGGATGTGCGCAGGAGGTCTGCGCAGCACGGATCTGCGGCTGGGTGGCCACCTGCTCCGGCGTGGTGGAGGCCCGTCATGGTGTTGCTGCTCTGGCGGGGCGCGTGGTGGAGGGGCTCGGGCTGCCTGTTTGGCGCTCGGGCGGCGGCTTCGGCTGAGGATGATTGGTGGGCTTGTCGGTGCTGGTGCGGGATGATGTGCAACCGAGGTGGTGTGGGAGCTCGGGTGAAGACCCTGTCACGGCCCTGTGCCGTGACCAGCGATGGCGGCGGCTGTGGCCGTCGTGACCTTCCTGGAGGCATCGCTGATTTGCTGCCGCACTCCTCTTGCGCGGATCCGGCCATCTCGGCCTCTTGAGGGGAAACCCTAGATCTTATGATCGGACGATGACGGCACCTTGGTGTCTTTTTCCCTCTTGGGGGCTTCGTCCTGGAGCTCGGCATCGGCAAGCGGGTCCGGTGGTTGGTGGCGTCCAGGCTTCTGCGACAACGATGGTGGTGGGAGCGATGTCGGCGACGCGGCAATGGTTGCGGTAGTCGGCTCTTTTTTGGCGTGTCCACGGAATTGCCTCGATTTGCTTGTTGCTATGGAGTCGAAGCTGCGGTGGCGAGGCCCTGTGGTATACGATGACTGGCTGCAGGTTGCCCGTTCGGCGATCTCCCGTGGCGCCAGCCGTGCCTGGTTTTGTCCTACTGAGTTCTCCGTCAGAGTTGGAGTTGCGCTGTCTGGCCGTAGGAGGCTGAGGTTTTGGCATCGATCTTCATGCAGCTTCACGTGTCCGCTACAATGTGGGTTGAGTCGACGATCGCCTACGGCGAAGTCGGAGTCGTTTGCTCAAAGTGTAGGGATGGCGATGACGCTTCTAGGGGAGGAGTGATGACGATGACGCCTGCGTGCGGTCTCGTCGAGGCCCTCTTTGGAGTGGTGTGCGGGGGCTTTCTAGGTGTGCCGCTCAGCGGTTGTGAGGGTTTTAGCCCGGTTCTCCATAATTAACTGGGCAATCTGGTTTTCGCTCGGTTTTCCCTAATTAACCGAGCAACTCTCTTCTGCTTAATTAATCGATGAGGCAAAACTTTTGCCTCCGTTTCGAAAAAAAAAAAATCGATGTATGATAATCCTCGGTAACAGCCTCGAACAGCAGCTGGTACGTTCAAATTTCCACCTCCAATCTCCAGCTGGTCTGTCTGTTATCTCTTTCCTCGTAACTACTGGGTGATGTCCGTAGTTTGGGTTGTAACATTCCTAATGCCGTACCTTTTATTTACTACTTTCCTGTACCTTCTTTTTTGGGTTCTAGCAAGACCTTTTTTGGGTTCTTTCCTATGCTGACTCAAAAACTGGAGATGCTTCATTTAAATTGAAAATTCGGAGGTCTAACCGACATTTCTCTGAACATTTGAGTTGTTATGATTTCCCATATGAATGGTGATTAAACAAGTTTCTGCATATGTCTAGGTGGAGTGTCCAATATGATTTGAGGTGCATATATATAGCTTCAAGTAAAGTAGTTTAATTATATATATGTTGGCGTTGTTTGATTAGTTCGGCGAACGAGTAATTTCGTGAGTTCAACTATTCTCATAGACACTGATTTTCAGGGAAGGGACTGGAAGCCGATTCTGTTCCTTGGAGCAAGAAGATGAGATGCGTGGAGGAACACTGAGGTGTCACCAACCTTTATGCTGCGTTGTAGCTGATGGCAATGGATTAGTGCATTTTATTCCCGCCAGGAATATCGAGCTATCGCTTTGCTTTGTGCTATCTCCGAGTTATCTTGTCAAACTGTTTCTCCTCTGTCTCTAAGATGATGCATGATCACGTACGCTTTGCTTGGTTTTCTCCTGTACTGTAATAAGGCTTGATGGTGGGAAGGAGTTGGCACTTGTTACTCACTCCCAACTTGACTAGCCAGAGATTATATGTTGTATGTATGTGTGCTTTTTACATCAAACTGATTTGCTCTTATTTATATTCAACTGAATATTTATTCCTTGTACTATTTGCAATTCTCAGAAGGACGGTCGAGATGTTTATATTCCGCTACATTAATTCCTATATATGCGAGTTTGTGTTGTATCGCCTGATGTTCTATCCTTTGCACATGGATGTCACTGTATATTTTGTCTAGACAGACGTTGTGCAGGCAGCAGAGCGTCCGAGCATGCATGGGAATGTTTCTGAATGTTAGACAGTGGACTTCGTCAAGGCTGCATGCCCACGATCACCGCACGATCCAACCCACGTTCTGGTCACAGCCGTGCTCGGCAAACTATATGTACTCTCCTCTGTACCTTTGTAATGCAATGAGAAAACCATTCCAATAGTTTTACATGGTATCAGATACTCGATCCCCTTCCGCACGCCCACGTTCGCCATGACGAACCCCGGCGATTAACTACCCAACAGCGGCGGCCCGCCAATTCCTCCTCTGCCTACCTCCGGCGGCCACAGCCCTCTCCACCTCTCCCACTCCCCGGCGGTACGCCGCCGCCGCCTCTCCCTACTCTTTCCTTTAGTGACACCATTATGGACATTACCCCTTTCATCCCCATCCTCCTAGACCCCCACAGCCATAACTACTACCACTGGCGACATCTTTTTGAGATCCACCTCGGCCGCTGCGCGCTTCTCCACCATATCTCCGGCGACGTCCCGCAGGCTCCTCATGACCCGCGCTGGCTCAAGGACGATCTTGCTATCATCCAGTGGCTGTACACCTGCATCTCCATGGAGCTTTTTAACCTCGTGGTCACCGACGGCACCTCTGCCCGCGACATTTGGATCGAGCTTCACCGGCTGTTCCAGGACAACCGCGACGCTCGCGCCTCTGCCCTCAACACGGAGCTGCGCACCATCACGCAGGGCGCCCGCCCCGTTGGTGTTTTCTGTCAGCGCATCAAGGCCATCGGCGACGAGCTGCGCGAGCTTGGCGAGGTTGTTGCTGACCGCTCTCTCCTTCACGCGCTGATGGGCGGCCTCGACGATCGCTTCGCTCAACAGGCGACGCTCATCCCGCTCCTCCGTCCTCTGCCAACGCCGGCGGAGGCCCGCTCCATGCTGCAGATGGAGGAGCAAAATCAGCAGCACAAGGCCAACACACCGCGCCTGTTCCACGCGGCGCCTCGTCCCGCTCCCACTCCGCCCGCTCCGGCTGCTGCTCCACCGCCGCCGCCCCCGTCTCAGCCACCACCGGGCTGGCGTCCCAGCCCGAACTACAAGGGAAAGAACCCGATCTACCGGCCGCCCAAGCACGGCGGCACGTCTTCCTCATCTGCTCCAGCGCCGGCCTCACCATCGCCGGCTCCTGCACATCCGGTGGCACCCTCCAACCCGGATCCTTCTGCATGGCGCCCCTCCCATGATCCATGGACGGGCTTAGTGCAGGCCTGGCCCATGCCTTGGTCCGCGCCCTCACCATACGGTGTCCCGCCGGCTTACAGCGGCGCATGGGCGCCCGGTCTTCGCCCTGCAGTTCGTGCACTCGGTCTCCTGGGTTCCCGTCCTCCACCGGCTGCCTACATCGCCTACGCGCCTCTGTATCAAGTCGCCGCTGCTCCCACGGCCTACTCCATGTACCCCTACGGCGCTCCACCACCGGGCTGGGATCACGCTGCGTCGTCGGCGTCCTCTTCTGCCTCGCCGCCTTCGTTTGCTACGCCTACAACGACTGCCACCACTCCGGCTTGGGACCAGGCCGCCTTCATCGCCGCCACGAACTCACTTACCACTCAGGACGCAGGTAACGAATGGATTTTCGATTCTGGTGCTTCCTTGCATATGTCTGCATCTGCTAGTACGCTCACCTCTCTCCATCCCTCCATCTTATTTCCATCCATAACTATAGGCGATAGTTCTTCTGTTCCAGTTACTTGTGTAGGCGCCACTACTCTTCCCTTTTCCCGTCAGCCTCTCTTGCTTAGTGAAATTCTTGTTGCACCTGCTCTAAAAACCTCATCTCTGTTCGTCGTTTTACCATCGATAATCAAGTTTCTGTTGAATTTGATCCGTTTGGGTTATCTGTGAAGGACCTTCAAACCAAGATGGAGATCGCTCGGTTCAATAGTTCTGTTGACTTGTACACGGTCGACGGCGCGTCATCCTCCTCATCTCATGCCATGCTTGCTTCTGTGGGCTTATGGCACCGTCGGCTCGGTCACCCTCACAACGGCACGACCACCACTCTTCTTCGCGAGTTCCAGCTTCCATATGATCGTGATAGCCATGATCCCTCTCTGTGTCATGCGTGTCAAATGGGCAAACATGTGCGCCTGCTTTTTGGCACGTCTTCTACTCGTACTCTTTTCCCTTTGAGTTGTTACATTGTGATTTGTGGACATCACCTACCTCAGAACGGCAAGGCCGAGCGCTCCCTTCGTACCATCAACGATATCATACACACCCTCCTCATACAGTCTTCCATGCCCTCTTCCTATTGGGTCGAAGCCCTACTGAGGGAGTCCTGGATTAGGGGGTATCCGGACAGCCGGACTATATCCTTTGGTCGGACTGTTGGACTATGAAGATACAAGATTGAAGACTTCGTCCCGTGTCTGGATGGGACTCTCCTTGGCGTGGAAGGGAAGCTTGGCAATACGGATATGTAGATCTCCTTCCTTGTAACCGACTCTGTGTAACCCTAGCCCCCTCTGGTGTCTATATAAACCGGAGGGTTTAGTCCGTAGGACCAAGAACAACAATCATACCATAGGCTAGCTTCTAGGGTTTAGCCTCTACGATCTCGTGGTAGATCAACTCTTGTAATACTCATATCATCAAGATCAATCAAGCAGGAGTAGGGTTTTACCTCCATCGAGAGGGCCCGAACCTGGGTAAAAACATCGTGTCCCTCGTCTCCTGTTACCATCTACCTAGACGCACAGTTCGGGACCCCCTACCCGAGATCCGCCGGTTTTGACACCGACATTGGTGCTTTCATTGAGAGTTCCTCTGTGTCGTCATCGTTAGGCTTGATGGCTCCTTCGATCATCGATAGCGATGCAGTCCAGGGTGAGACTTTTCTCCCCGGACAGATCTTTGTATTCGGCGGCTTCGCACTGCGGGCCAACTCGCTTGGCCATCTGGAGCAGATCGAGAGTTACGCCCCTGGCCACCAGGTCAGGTTTGGAAGCTTAAACTACATGGCCGACATCCGCGGAGACTTGATCTTCGACGGATTCGAGCCCCTGCCGAGTGCGCCACACGGTCACGATGAGCATGATTTAGCTCTACCATCGGACAGTGTTCAGGAGACCGCACTGGCAACCGCTCCGACCCTCAATTCGGAGCCAATTGTGCCATCCATGGACGGGTGGATAGACCCCGCCACGGAGGCCGCATTCTCAGCGGCGATCGAGCCGAGTATCGACCTTACCCTTCACGAGAGCCGTGACGCCAAACGGCCGGATTCTTCCCCGGCCATGGACTCCGAACCGCCTGCGCCTGTGCCTATCGAATCCGACTGGGCGCCGATCATGGAGTTCACCTCCGCGGATATCTTTCAGCACTCGCCCTTCGGCGACATACTGAACTCATTAAGGTCTCTCTCCTTGTCAGGAGAGTCCTGGCCGAACTATGTCCGGCAGGATTGGGATGCGGATGACAAAGAAATTCACCACTCACCCACCACCCACTTAGTAGCCACTGTCAACAATTTGACCGATATGCTCGACTTCGACTCCGAAGACATCGATGGTATGGACGACGATGCAGGAGACGAACAGGAACCACTGCCCACAGGGCACTAGACACCCACTTCATCATATGATGTATACATGGTGGACACACCCAATGAAAACGAAGATGAGGAACGGAAGGACGCAGCGAAGGATCGTTCCCTCAAGAAGCAGTCAAAGCGGCGGCATAAGCACCGCTACAAATCCCGCCTCGGCAGAAACAGCAGTTATACAGACCCAGCGATAGAGCAGGGTGAGCCAGTGGACGACGAACACGGCATGGAACTGCTGTCCGACCACGGCAACACGGAGAATCAAACCAAACAACCCGTCTCCGACGAAGATAACAGTCCGGATGACATCACACCGGACGAGCACCTGGAGCAACAGAATCTCCATCAAAGGCTTGTCGCCACTGCGCGGAGTCTGAAAAAGCAGAAGCGAAAGCTCAGGGCTGTTAATTTACTTACCGTTGTACTGGTATTCTTGCAGGTACTTGGTTATTATCGATGATCTATGGGATGTATCAGCATGGAATATTATTAAATGTGCTTTCCCAGAAAATAATCTTGGTAGTAGATTAATAGTAACTACAAGAATCACGACTGTGGCTGGGGCATGTTGTTTTGGTCACCACGAGAGTATTCTTGAAATGGAACCTCTTAGTGAAGAAGACTCAAGAAAATTGTTTTTTGGTAGGATATTTTGCTCTGAAGAAGCTTCTCCAGGTCAACTCAGAGATGTTTCAGTTGAGATTCTCAAGAAGTGTGGTGGTTTGACACTTGCAATCATTAGCATATCCAGCCTATTGGCAAGTGATCGTTCCAACCAAAAGGAGAGGTGGAAACATGTACTGAATTCATTGGGGTCAGTGTCAGGCACAAATCTTACCTTGGAAGCAATGAGACAGATCTTGAACCTTAGCTACAAAAATCTTCCTCACCACCTCAAGACATGCTTCTTGTATCTTGGTATGTTTCTGGAGGACTCTGAAATATATAGGCACGAGTTGGTAAGCCTATGGGTTTCTGAAGGCTTTGTTAGTAAAGCACATGGACAAAATCCAAAACAGATTGCGATAAGTTATTTTAATGAGCTTGTCAACATGAGTCTTATTCAACCTGTACAGATTGACATGCATGGGTCAGTGTTAACTTGCAAAGTACACGATATGTTGTTGGATCTTATCCTGTACAAATCTGCGGAAGAGAATTTTATCACTGTAGTAGACAACCCAGAGGCCATTACAGGACAGCTTCAAAAGCCCCGTCGGATGCTCTTCAACTTGGATGGTGCAACATTGCCAAGGGACGTTAATATGTCACAAGTGCGATCATTTGCAAACTGGAGAGGCTCCACGAATATACCTTCATTGGCAGAATTCAAGTATCTTCGAGTTTTTATTGCTGACTTCAGTTCTAGTTCTGTTGATGGCAACCGGAAAATCGACCTGACAGGATTGTGCAAGTTATATCAGCTGCGACATATACAGATTGAAGGCTGTGATAACTGCCAGCTACCAACGCAGATTAGAGGGCTACAAAAGTTGGAAACATTTGATATAGATGGGTCCTGTATCCCAACGGATATTTTTCAGCTGCCGTGTTTGTTGTCAATGCATATTTTTCACCTGCCGTGTTTGTTGCCTGAGGGCATCGGTAAAATGACATGCCTACAGCGTCTGAGATGGTTTGACACGCTGCACAGCTCAATCAACAGTATCAAGGGCCTAGGAGAGCTCACTAATCTGAGACTTCTGTACCTCAGAACCAATTTTTCTGAAAATGTGGACATGGATGTTCTAAACTCTTCTTTGGGGAAACTTTGTAACCTCGACTCCCTGAATGTATTTTCACCTGATTCTTGGATACCTGAGGCACTAACCTTGTCGCCTCCTCCCCCCAACCTCATGGGACTCTCCATGATGCGAATATCCCGGGCCCCAAGCTGGATTGGGGAACTCCATAACCTCCAGAGCTTGCATATCACTGTTGATAAGCTAGACAAGGATGATGTTGGTATTCTCGCGGAGTTACCCGCCCTCATGGACCTAGAATTAACGTTCAATAGAGCCCTGGAAGAAACAATTGTCATCTATGGGACATCATTCGCAATCCTGAAGCGGTTTGTTGTCTACTGGACTGTCATGCCACAACTGACCTTCCAAGCCGGAGCAATGCCTAAGCTCCAGAGCCTCTCTCTACCTTTGAACGCCAGGGGGTGGAAGCAGGACGAGAGCACCACACCTACAGGCATCGAGCACTTGTTAGCACTTGAAAGAATCTCTGTGGGGATTGGGAGTGAGACTGAATCTGAACAGAGAAGCGCAGAGTCAGCCATTAGGAGCGCTATCAACATGCATCCTGGCCATGCTCACATTAAAATCGATATCCAATGTTACTAACAAACAGCATGGAGGTTTTGGTGGTAATTCATGGTACGTTCAAATTTCCACCTCAAATCTCCTGTCTCTAGTCTGTCTGTTAGTTTCCAAACTTCTAGTTTGGTCTGTAGCTCACCATAATACTGCACCTTTCTTTTTGTTGTAGCAAGACTTCCGTAGATCTATGCAGATTCAAAAATTGGAGATGCTTCATTTAAATCGACAATGCACATCTCTACCAACATTTTTTCCAACATTTGATTAGTTATAGTTTCTCTTATTAACGAGCGGTAAGCAAGTCTTTGCAAATGTCTAGGTCTGAGTGTGCACAATAAAATTTGAGTTGCATATAGCTTGAAGTAAAGCAGTCCTATATGTTAGCACTGTTTGATTAACTCGGCAACACATGAGTAATTTTGAGAGTTCAACCATTCTCGTAGAGACACCGATTTTCAGGGAAGTCGATTCTTTTCTATGGAGCAACAAGATGAGGCACGGCAAGGAACATTGAGGTGTCTCCAACATTTATGTCGTATTGCAGCGGACGGAGATGGATTACTGCATTTTCTCCCAGTCGGGAATATCGAGCTATCACTTTGCTTTGTTCTGCTAGATATCTCGACAAACTGTTTCTCCTTCGTCTCCAAGATTATGCACGATTACACTTTGCTTGGGTTCTCCTCTAATTATGCAAGATTATCTCGATCATATGTTCTTGTTATTGTTGTATGTGTAAGTTTGCTTCTTGCATCAAACGTATGCAACTGAACATTTATTCCTTGCACTGTTTGCATTTCTGAAAAGGACAGTTTATATATGTTGTATTTCGTGGCAATGATTCTTATGGAATATCGTGTTGGATCACTGATTGTTTTCTATATACGGAAGGCATACTAAATAATTTCAACAATTTCGTTTGGACATGGACATGGATGCTGTGTAGACACTAGACAGAGCACGGATGTTTCCTACAGGGAGCAGTAGCAGAGCATGCAGGGGAAAGTTTCTGAATATGTTGTGTCGACGGACGCAACCAACCTGAATAATGGATGCAGTAGCGGATTGTATGATGGCTTAATGAGATAAATGGACGGCTGCCGCCTGCGGTGCCGGAAGCCGGTTCCACGCGCGGCGGCCGCCGCCTACGATGACCTTCGCCGGAGCTTCTCAGTGTCAGTATGGGCCATCCACCTCCGCTGTCGGTTGATGAGCAGCAAAATGGATCGAACAATGGGAATGGAGACGGTGTTGGGACGGTCCATCATGGCATGGCATCGTCGCTACGGCGATGAAGATGGACCTTCCTGACATCGCGCCGTAGCGGACTCCGCGCGCTCGGCTGTCAGCTGTTGAAACTCCGGCGCACCATCGCCGGCCCCAATAGTCATTTCGCCGCTAGATGGAGTTCTTCCAGCCAGATCCATTTTGTGTTGATTTCCCCTCTCAATTTGTATCATTTTTCTGCCCTCAAAAAATAAATTTTGTATACCATCTTTCTTGCCATGCTTTGTGGTGAGTGGTGGCGCGCGAGCAAAGGGTGAAAGTAGCCACGGAGGAGATGTCCAAACAAATTCATATACGTCTCGGGGCATGTAAGACTGATAGGTGGACCAATCCTGTCAGAACGGAAAAGCCATTTTTTTAAACAACAGGTAAAAAGCCTTGCGTTTCAATGTGATGATAGAAAGAAAAGTTCATACAGACCCTAAAAAGGGTGACGTCCACATATTACATTACAGAAACCCAAGTCCCTACTGATACTGTAAACGCCGGGATCAGAGCTGCCAAACGCATGGCCTTCATTTGGATCATGCCAAGTAGACAAGCTAAGATGAAATATCAGTATTATTCTCCACCGACAACTTTAGAGGTACAAAACCAATTTACTTGTAATTTAATCCCACCCTGACAAATGGAGGTTGGGTGAGAGATTTTCATTGGAGATGTGGGTGAGATTTTTCTTTTCACTTGCAAAAGGAAAAGCCAAGTATAAAATGGTAACACTACGAAAGGAGAAAGTTTTCACCTCGGAAGTCGGAACATACCACCTCCCAGCCCAGGTTTACTAATCCTCCTTGTATTTTGCATCATATTTTGACCATAACATTAACTAATAAATTATAAATTATATGTAGCAAAAATAATATCACTGCAAACTACATTCAAATAGGAACCCGACAATATAATTTTGGATAACATGTACTCCCTTCGGTCCTTTTTTTGTCCAAAATCAAATTATCTCTACTTTGAACAAACATATAGAAAAAAATAATAAAAAATCACAATGCCAAATCAATATTGTTAGATTCGTTATGAACTGTAGTTTCATAGTATACATATTTGGTATTGTAGATGTTGATATTTTTTAATATAAATTTGGTCATACTATACAATGTTTGACTAGAGAAAAATATATAATACATGGAGTAATAAGGACCGGAGGGAGTATTAACATTTTGCTAGTCCACTATAGAGGTAGCGCTCATCCGGTCCTGGCGACAACGATATGACGTGCATGTTGTTGCCATCTGATTTGCATGCGTTCCAAACCATGTGAAGATCTTTGCATGGCTCATGTTCCATGGACGTCTCAACTCCAAAAGCAACCTCATCCGCAAACGCATCATCTCGGACTCACTCAGCCCACGATGTGGGTTTGACGGCAAAACCAGTTCGCACATCTTCATTGACTGCCCGCATGCACAGCGGATAGGGCAACGGGTCGGACTCTCACCCCCCAGCTCCATCGATGACCTTTGGGACTGTCGTCTCCCTAGCCAGGTGGATGCGCTAATCTGGCACTCCATCCTCCTCATCATCTTGTGGAAGATATAGGACTCCAGAAACGCTACGACTTTCAAGCAACAGAACCACCACAACATCTTCACCCTTAAGCGAATCATCGACGACCTCATTCTTTGGGTCCACCGGATAAAGAAACCAGCGCACAAACCTAAAATACGAGAGGGACTAACAAACCCGAACAGAGGTAGTAGTTGCAGCGTGTACCTACGTACCCGCACGCAAGGTTTTGGGTTCTGGCGGAAAAATAATAATTAGTTAACGGGCGGCAACCACAAATCCCAGTACCCCACAAGAAATCACCTTACATGGAAAAAAATTCCAAAAGTTTTGAATTTGAAAGAATTCAGACTGAATTTTAGATGAATTTTAATCAGATTCAAAACTCATTCAAAAGAAAAATTGTTCGGTATTTTTCGCTACCATGATAACTAAAATCTCGATGCCCCATAAGACATTTTTTCAGGGGACCAAAATCTTGCTCGCACGTTGCCGGCCGACGCGAAACTATGCTGGGTCCTATGCTTGAACAGTATGTATGTATGCCAGGTGGGATGCAACTCACGGAGAACAAAATTAAACAAGCATTGTATCCTTGCATCAATCAGCATGGAGATGACTCAGGGACAACGGCCATCAAGCAAACGCCAAATTAACCCAAGACAAGATGTCGACACCCACCCTTGGTATGTGTGCCACCGGCCGATGACCACATCATGTCCTCATCCGGGCCCTCCACACACACACAGCCAACCGTCCGTTCAGTACCATGTACTCCTAGTAATAGAAGTATTACATAAGGGGCTGGTCAAACAATTTCTAAACAGACTGGTACTGTACTTAATTTTACACAACTAAAACGTTCAGAGAACACGATGAGTTCGCTGTCCAACAATGGGCTTCTTACCGTTTCTTTGACTTCACCCACGTATAGACCGCTTCTCTCTTTTCTTGTATATATAAACCCATTCCCACAATATTGTATACTAGCATGGCTATACAATGGCGTATCCAGCTCAATGGATCAGGGTGGTCCAACTATAGAAATATTCACACACATTTATTTATTTAATTAATTATTAAAAATGTATTTATTTTCAACGACATATATAGGCTTGCAATACCCCATCCAACCCTTATGCTTAATTTCACCTTAAACATGTACAAGCATTTTGTGTTACTCGAGAATTAGTATGGCTATGTCGAAGCGAAAAAATTATCCACCAGCCTATTAAGATCCTCTTTTGATTCACATGATTTGTTAAACACAATGGCAAGAAAAAGTCCAGGACTATGGTATGACAAATACTCTTTTATGCTAATTTCTGCAGGTTACATAAAAAATATGATCTGCAAGTTACAGGAATTAGTATACAGAGTATTTGACACACCACAAGGAAACAATTACTATATTTGCAAAATGTTTGAGTGAATGGAAATTTTCTGAAATAGTGTCAAATAAATCCTTAGAAAAAATTATAAGCGATTAAAATGACCTACACATGGAGAATTACTAAGAATTCATACGCTCTAAATTCTATAAAAGTCATTTGAATAAGAAAGCCATAAACTTTTGTCATGCATGGTCATTGAACATGATTGATTGAGAACATCAAGTGTCAAAGACGGTGCAAAGCACATGGGAATGAGCACATCGTGTTACAGTCACCTCGGCAGGTTGGCGAAGGTGATAAAAGCTATGCCCCATGTGAGTGACTGACCTTGCCGTCCTCATTAAGACTTTTTAATTAATATTTTTATAAATTTTTAAATTAATTTTGAGGACAAGATGTTAAGAACCTGGGAGGTAGTAATGAAATTAATAAAAAAAATTGGATTCCTTGATAAAATAGATATACGATTTTCCATTTTTGATGCTATATTATATTTAATTCAAAGGATATTTGTGCGAATTTTGGAGGACTAAAACACTTGGAATTCGATAATTGAACTTTTAATTTCACGTTTTTTATCATTTTGCCACTAATTATGTCACACTACTCGGTTTTTCCATTAGAAGTTTCTAGTACTCAAAATCATCCTTCCGTTAAGTGTGTGCTAGAAAATGCCACTTGGCACAAATACCGTCTTGTCAAAGGCCATTGACCGAGGTTAAATGATGTAAACCGACAAACCCTTATAATTGGGTGCAAATTCAGTCTAGTAAGCTTCTAGTGCACATGAATTTAGGAAGTCTATGGTTCTTCCTGCCACCGTCTTCTGAAAAAACATGCATTACAAATCATTCCATTGGAGATTAAATTTTTAGTTTTTTTTGTGTTACATACAGTTGAATCGTTCAGTCGACACTATGCACAGTCATGATTTGTTTTGTGAATAGTATTTTTTGTCTATACTAACAATGACAAGATCTTCTCGCAAAAAAATGACAAGAGATGTGCCCATTTGTTGAGAGAGGAATAGTAATGTGCAAGTAGGCCATGGATGCACCACGGCGTGCATATAGAGATTCTCTAAACATACAACCATGATGTGGCCATTGAGTAACTGAAATGACGACATGCACACATGGTAGGATCTGATATACAGTACCTAGCTCTTTTGTCAATAGAACATGGTACTATGTAAATCTGAGAATGGTTTCATACTTGAACCATACTTGAACCATACCCGTACATGTATCTCTCAAAACCATACTTGAAACATACCCGTTTAATGTCATTTTCAGCCCAACCAAAACCGAACCCTCTATTTTTTCCACCCAAACCAATTTAAACCCAATACATAACTATGGGTTTGCTTCAATGTACATATGATTGCACAAATTGACATGTTAAGAAGAAAATGAGATAGAAAAGGCATAAGTGCATCTACAACAGTTTGGGAACAAAGTTATCGTTGAGATACGGTCAACACACAACAGGCAAAAAGATGCCTACGACCAAAAAGCTCACTCACAAGTGTATTAAAACCAATTGCTTAGCTAAAGCACAAGCAAACACTTTCAATTTGCATGTGGTGTTTCCCAATAATACATAATTACATAGTGCATCACAGCATGTACGCGGACCAAAGATATTTGTTGTCGATGTGTCGTTGGTTATTGCACATAACCAATGCCCAGAAACCGGTTTGGGCCCATAGTTTATAGCCGCTAATAACCAAACTGTTTAAACCCATAACCAACTATACCCAAATTGGATTCTTCACATACCCAAACCAAAACCAAACTAAAAAAGATTCAGCCTAATAAAACCTGAACCAATCCAACCCAAAGTAAGAACTGAACCGTTTCACCCAGTTTTTTAATAACCATTCTCAGGTTTAGTACTATGCCTAGTTATAATAATCGAGTGCAACTGCGCAAGCTTACGGATGTCCACATTTGATGAGAGCCACAAATTGGTGTTAATTAATTAAGCAATTCAGCCAAAAAATAATAAAGAAATCCATTCTGTCAAAAAATAATAATCAGCCAGTCCTTTCTCTGTGCTCGAAACTACTCCATCCTTTTCCAAGACATGCACATATTCCAATATCTAAATTTACCTAACAATTAGACTTGCAAATGTGAAAAATATATGTGAAACACAAATGGCATCAGTGAAAAATACTTATGAATATTAATCTAAAGATCGTATCATTTTTGTGTCACTTGACTACTTTTCTAGTTAAATTGTTGGCAAAACATAATTTTCTGTTGCCGTGTACACCTTGCATTTTTAGATGACGGAGTAGCCACAACTACAAGTCGTACTACCTAAATGTTCTGGAAAGAAAGAGAGAAATTGAAAACAAAACTTTGTCCTGTTTTCATGCATTCCTCTCCTTGCCCCAACACGCTTACTGTGTGATTAACTATTTTTTGGACAATGAAAACATTAACTAATTTCATTGTTTAAGGTTTACAAATAGTAAGTTGGTAAAAATTCATGAATCTACATAACCCGCATCGATCCATCAGACGGCCATCGGCATCACATACACTAGCTACCAAATCTATATTGGAAGGTAGATGACAAAAGCAACAGACCTGCCGTCTAAAACACACGCCGCAAGCTAGCTAGCTAGACCGAACACACAACGCCAGGCTTCCAAAGAAAACTAACTAGCTAGAAAGAAGCTAGGTCGTCGGCACCGGCGAGGGTCGATCTCACATTTGACGCCGGCCGTCTGGCCGGCCGACCGATGTCGTCCATGGACTGCGCGATCCATGTGGTGCTGGGGGTGGTCATGCGGAGGAGCATCTGCCGGCTGCACGAAGTCGTCGCCATGGCCGTGGAGCTCGGCACGGCGCTGCTTGTGGCCGTGCGGTTCTCCGGCATGGCCTTCCGCCGCACGCGAGCCCCGACTCAGGTGGTATCGGGGTCGACTCACTATTACTACTACGCCCCCGTGGCGGCCTCCATGGTTGGCATGTCCAGGCTCGACAGGCACTAGTCACCGGTGAGCTACACCCCTCTGGATTTGATGTCTAATCAATCGTGTTTTTTTACTTTGTGAGTAATAATGAAATTCAGTGGTTGATTAGCTACATACACACACGTGCACTGTATGTTAAGCAATATATGTGTTCATCATGATATCGACATAGTAATTGATCACTCTCGCATGCATTTGAGAGCAAAATGGTGGTGATT
>NC_041382.1:608342286-608356715 GCF_002162155.2 Triticum dicoccoides | reverse complement strand
TCACTATTATGTACTCCCTCTGTAAACTAATATAAGAGTGTTTAGATCACTAAAATAGTGATCTAAACACTTTTATATTAGTTTACAGAGGGAGTAATTAAGTGTAAACGTAACTAAGCCTATAATCCTCTAGTGGTTTATAGAATACATATAGCAGATATGAGATATCAGAAGCAGAATCGAGAGAGAACAGACAAGAATTAGTTACTCTGAATACAGCAATAGAGTGCATCCTACATAGGTGGATCTTCTTCCTTGCCAATGTCCATGTTTTATCGTTCGGGTTGTTATTAATCGCTGGTTATTCATGTGATGTATTATCAATTTGCGGATATTGCTCGTAGTCCAACTAATTTTGTTCACTGAGAATTAATTACCGGATTCTTTGCGTGTTGTTTCTGTATATTGTTCATGGTACGTGTGATTTTTGAAATGTTTGATCTACTAGCTTGTAATCAAAGATAATAATGTACTAGTTTGTTGTAAGAAAATTGTTACATAAAGCTTCACATTTTTTGTTACTTGATTCAGTAATCATACCACTTAGGATTGTAAGCATTCTGAATTTCTTATACTTCCTCCATTTTTGTATACAAGGCCACTATCAAAATTACAATTTGCAGCTATACAAGGCCACTAACACCAATCGAGATAAAATTGATGACGTTTGCCTCGTACTAGCAACCGAGGACATTAATGCCACATGCATGCATGCGGGGGTGAGAAGGTTGGTTTGAATGCACCGAACTAATCAACCAACAAGGAGTAAGAGAGTTGTCTTGTTGTGTGTTGGAGAGAAAAAAATCATATTAATTAACACATCAAGCGAGGAGAAAAGACTAGTTTGCAACATTGGCTTAAGTGGCCATTAATTTCTACTTTGGTACCTATAATATGGGTTTATGGCCTTGTATACAAAAATGGAGGGAGTAATACATCTCTCTAAGGGGAGGCTTCCAAAACTAGGTCATTTAATTGGTTTCTCTAAGTTGCATCAAAGTACCTTGTTTTTTTAGATTTGTTTCATTAATTACCTGATGTGCCATGTAATCTATTCGCAACAACTCGTGGTGCGTTGGTTGTGAAATAACAAACTGTTCGACTTTATTTTTTCGCACCTTGAACTATCTTGTTGGATGAACTTTGTTGTTGGCCGTTGGTTTATAATCTAAAGCGCGGGGAGGGGGAGGGGGCTTTCTCGTCGTCGATATATTGAGTGTTCACAAAAGCACACTCAACTAATTGCACTGACCAGAATATTCAAGGTGCTCCTCCATCAATTTGACCAGGGTGGCGTGACAGATACACACTTGGTGCCTTACACTTGACTATATATAGTTGGATAGCTATGTTTATTTTTGTACATTGTATATAAGGTGACAATAAGAATATGATTTCTCCTCTAACCCTCTTGCTCTTATCCTTCACTGAGACTACTCATTTCTTAGTCTAATAAGCCATTTTAGACCCCCCCCGGGGGGGGGGGGGGATGATTCAACAAAATAGTTTTGTGCCACCAATTTTATACTTGGTATTGATAGGTGAGTGCTATATACTAGAAGAATTTAGCCGTTTTATTGTCTTTCCCTTATTTGGCCGCTTGCACAGAATAATCCTGGCAGGTGCTGGAGCTCATATTTGGTTGCCAAAAGCAAAAGAACTAACTGGGTTGGCCATATGCAAAGGCACATTTCTTGTTTCTGACCATCTTGTACAACAACTGTTGAGTTGCACGGGTGTGTGTGTGTGATCAAGTGATTGGGTTACTCATCCAAAATTTTATCATTCTCTCTGTAGTTTAATTAAGACTTCTTACAAGTATTACATGCACGCTAATTAATTCAGACTTCTTACAAGTATTACTTATATTATTTCCTATCTAATGTATCGTTTATTCTTAAACATAAACAACATGAAAATAAGAAGAAAAAAAAGTGTATCCAAGATTGTTCTAGAGGAGTAGTGCACAAAGAACACAACTAGGAGACCCTTGGCGGGCCCCATGTATAAGGTTGGCACGATCCAGTGGGCTACTCCATTAGGTCGCATCTGCAACTATACAATATGTGACCATGTTAACAAAATGAGTTTAGCCCTAAAAAAGGAGTTGGGCAATCATGTTGCAAATATGCTTTCAACATGAAGTGAAAATTGAGTACAACATGATGGTCATGATATAGGATTAGGACATAATCGCCTGTATTACCCGGTGGGCGGGGCTTGTGCACACTAGAGTAGGCAACCATCATGTTTAGTATACTCATCATGAAGCACATTTAGATCAAGAGATAGCAACTACTCCCTCCGTTCCAAAATAGATGACTCAACTTTATATTAACTTTAGTACAAAGTTAGTACAAAGTTGGGTCATCTATTTTGGAACGGAGGGAGTTCAACATAAGGAAGCTTTAGATTGAAAATGAAAAAAAAACTTGTGTCATCGGTGGGATATCGGGCTACTTGAATGTACTTAAAAAATGCTCCCTTCTAACAGCTAGATATAAAACATGACTTCTGGCAAGCACGGGCATATATATGGGACCAACATATTGGGGGAGAGGCAAGTTACAAAACTTACAAAAAAATCTATGCCTGGGAGCAAGTTTCTTGTATTGGGCTGAAGGAAGTGCACATGGGACCTATGCTTGAGGGAGAGATTGATATTTTAACTGACCAGTTCCAAAGCTTACAAAATAAATCTAGTTAGAGAGGATGAGAGATTTGTAACCACAAAATTCATGCTTTGTATAATATGCCAACATTGAATGCAATTACAATGGCCTAGGCGGGAATGTTAACTCTGATTGGACGGCTAGACCCGTCCTAAGTAAAAATTTGGACAACTCTGAAGGCTGATAACATGAGAGGTCCCCTAGGGAGCCTGATTTGATGTATATGTTCATCTACACCGACGAGCTATAAGTGAGCTCCCTACTACACTACACCTCTCCATTTCCACCAATGCCAGATCATATGACAATAAGAGCACATGAAACTTCCACACTTGCGATTGCCAGGTACGTGATTGGCTATATATCTTGTTAAAAGTATTGCATTGTGTCCATTGTTCTTTATCAACAGTTCCATGGGTGCGAGGAACCTATGACTACTAGAGCACATGAACTATCCTGCTCCTGCCATTGCGGTTGTTTTTTTTAGTTCATGGTTTTGTTGCATGGTGGCCAGAGTTCATTATTAGCATTTTCACCATTCGAGATTGTTAGTTCTTTGATGAGCAGGGTGCGACACTCGATTTTTGAATATTTATGTGGTTTCTATTCTTCTCTACATGGATATTGTAAGATAGCTAACAAATTCGATGTTGTTGAATTTTGATTTGATCAAGGTTCTTAAGTTGTGATTCTTACAGTCTATTTTTGTTTCATTCGCTTGCTGGGGTCGCTAGAGGGAATATGTCGTTGGGTAAATCTGATAATGAGAGAGGTAGGAGAACGAGGCATGACCTAACGATGTGTTGATGGGTGATTATACAGGTTCAGACCCCTCTTCAGAGAGGTGTTTCTTGCGTATGGATTTGTTGTTATAGAGGTTTTGAACCCGTAATTGGACGCCAGTGGTATGCTTATATAGGGTTTGCTACCCCTTGGCTGCTGCTACGTTACATGTGTGTTAAAGAGTAATAATACATGTCCGCTACTGGAGGTAATGGACGTTCTAATTGTTAGTAGAAACATCAAGCTTCAAATCTTGGTAACATCTTCATCAATGCTGCATACCGCTGGTCTCCTAATAAGCCGAGTGAGGTTCATCCGATGAAGGATATATTTTTCACAATGTGAGCCAAGTGACGGAATTGTCCTCGAGGGTGTCTCATGCCGAGTGACATAAAACCCTTATGTTACTGATGATATCTTTGTCTACAAAGATAATCTCGTCAGGATGTTCTCTCCAAGGAGAGGGCACACACCCTCATCAACGCCGGTTTGCATGATTGATGTTCGCACAATCATTTTTGTACATGGTCTTGCATATTGTATATACCTTAAATCTTTTGTGGCATCCACAACCACCTCCATCTTGCCTGCCGTGAGGAGATCATTGAAATTGTGAGATAAGGGGTAGATTTTCAACTCGGTTCTTTGCCTCAGCCGTTACCTTATTCTTCACTCGAACTCTAGCTCACACAGGCAAAACAGAAATGACAGAGTCTTTTTCATAATATTTTTTCTCCACTACTCCTTTCCTTCACCACCACTGTTTTATCTATTGTTTAATCTGAAACAAATTAACAAATCAGTGACATGAGTCAGAAAATAATTGTACATATATATACATGTCACAAATTAGGAAAAGTCTTCTCACTTCTGTAATTTATAAAACATTACTATATTCATGACTCCAGATCAGGATTTTTTATAAAAAGAGTATGTTTGTGTGAACACAATTAGCCATCTAACTAGGACATGAAGTATTCGGTTAAAATAGTTCATTATTATCCAATTATTACTTTTGTTGTTAAAATACATTGGAGCTCAGTTCAAAGCCTACATATTTGTGTTTTTTTTCATGTGAAAACCTCCAATCTGTCATGAAACATCATAGCAGAACAAAGAGCATCAGAAGTACTCCCTCTGTACCAAAATATAAAATGTTTTTTGACACTATGCGAATCTAAAAAAAGTTCTGATATTTCGACACGGAGGAAGTAATAATAGAAAAAAAAACGTGAACCAACCCGTGGTTGAATGGTTAGAGGGACTGTGGTATCCCCAGACCACCAAGGTTCAAGTCCTGGTGCTCGCATTTATTTCTGGATTTATTTTAAGATTTCCGGCGGTGCGCATTCAGTGGGAGGATTAAGGTGTGCATGTGTGCGTTCATAGAGTTTTGTAAGAATTCTCTGAACCTGAATAGCATAAATGATGAACCCATGGCTATAAAGCGACGATAGTGTTGCTCGCTGACCGAAAGACCCAAACGAAAACGAAAACCAAGTGCTTCTGATGCTCCGGAGATTACAGATCCCCGCGGCGGCCAGGACGCGACGTCGTCGCAACGGCCTCCGGCGGGCGCTTCCTCCGTGATGGCCGGCACTCTTTAGGTGTGGAGGGACTAGATGACCGTGATGGCCTCCTGGACCACTCCCGTCCCGTCGCATCCCAGAACGGCCGCCTCGTTGTGGAGCTCCGCAGCCACCGACGCCAGGATCGCGTGGCCGACGGCCTCCGGCTCGCCATCTGCAACCCAATGACGCGTGACAACATCGTTGTTGTCCCTCCATTGGTCTTAGCAGGCAAGAACAAAACGAAGATACTAGACTACGTCTCACCGGCAACGACCTCAGCCCGCTGTTCTGCATTCTGCTCGTCTACAACCACAACCATGGTGGCAGTAAGTACACGGTGCTCCGGTGCTACTCCAAGGACACAGGTCGCTGGGGATCGGAGACTGAATCCATTGTCAAGATACCTAGTTCCAAGATGCGCAACATCGGGCCCGCCGTGGTACGCCGCGGGGTGGCATTCTGGGCTCTCGAACAGGGCATGCTCGGGGTGCGCCTCGATCAGAAGGACCACACCATGGACATGCACCTGGTGCCCTTGGATACCTCAAAATTGGGCCCAAACAACCGCCTCATGGGCATCTCGTCGGACAACCGACTCTTCTTAATGTATTGCTGCTACATGAGAGTATCAGATGTGTTGGGGAGGCTTGTGTTGAAGCTAACCTATCTCCAGTTTCCCAATAAAGATGAAATCCATACTGGTAAGATATGTACGGGTCGTGAAACCGTGCTGGTGGAGCAAATGCTGAATCGGATGATGGTGGTGGCTTTCTACATCCCTGTGATCAAGTTGCGGTGGTTTGGGGAGAAGAGTGGCACCTTGTTGTTCACCATGGGAGAGCAGAGCGGGCACCCTGGCACCTACATGTTGAACCTTCGGAACAAAGTGGTTGACAAGGTGGAGGATGATGTGCACTCAAGGAAGCACTCAAGGAAGAAGTACAAAGTACGTACTTGCTCAAAGTGGTTGACAAGGTGACGGACTCAAACAACCGTGTCATGGGCACTCATGGAAGAACTTGCTAGGGTATGAGATGGACATGGCGGCATACCTTGCCTCGGTTTCCCGGACATCCTTCCCTAGTTAAATGCAACTGAATCTCTATTCCTAATGGAGCAGTTGGTAGTCTCGCTTCCAGGTTTTTTTCGTCCCACCACTTTCGTCCGATTTTTTTTCGTAGGTTAACCGTCGTAGATTTTTTTCGTCGCCTCCCTCACTTCATCGGTTTATTTTCACTTCGCCCTCTCACACAACGAAAAAACTGAACGGATCAGAACTTTCTATACTGACGCAAATTATTTAGTAATGTCTTTATGTAAAAGAATCAATCACAATCAATCTCTAAAGATCAAATCTAAATTAATTAATCTTCATAACGTTTGTTTTCTTCCGAATCACGTGCATAACTTTCCTTCCTTGTTTGGGCAGAAACTGTTTGGTATAGCAGAGATTAGGAAGCTTTCTATGAGTGTAGTAATAGAAAGTATTCTTTTTCTTGATGATTCGTTTTCATGCACGATGATAGTAAATTAGGCCAACATTCACCACTATTTATCAACGTCATCAATCGTATCCATTCCTATCAGTTTTAAGGGAATCTGCTCGCTATGTCTTTTTTAAGGGGATCCGCTCGCTAAGTCGTCGTCGCACGTTATTTTCACAAGCAATTCCCCTAAAAAAAGGCGTGGGTATCGGTAGTTGAACGCCCGCTAGGTTTTCCGCATGTCCCATCCTCGCGCTGTGCCGCCGCCACCCGCCGAATTTCCAGCCGCCCGAGCCCGTTAACTTCGCCAGCCATCGGGTCGACTGCCCCCGCCCCAAACCCCCATCCCCGAGCACTAGCTATCGCCGCGTTGCCGCCCCAAGCTCCATACCACCGGGAACGAATCAAGCGCCGTCCCGACACCGCCGTCGCCGGCCCAGCACCTCCAGCCTTGCATGGACAGCTTCAATGTGCAGTCTCCCTTGCTGCCTCACCTTCTGCTAGCGCATGCAGTGGCGGGGTTGGACGCGTGCGTGCTTGTTAGCTTGCTCTCCGTGCGTACGTACTTGCTCTGCGTGCGTCGCACCGGCCAATGCGCATGATGCGTGTGTGCCTACTTTTCTGTATGTGTATGCCAGCGTGATGCGTGTGTGCGTTGCTGTGTGTGTATGATATAGATGGCCCGAGTGTGTGCATGCTGTGCTCTGCTCTCTGCTGATCTATGTGTTGGTGCTCCTGCTATATGTTCATGCCATACAAATGAAATTTCTGTTAATCTTCTGACATGTTGAGTTGGTTCTCTCTGTCTTCTAAGGGGGTGAATGCAAAGCAGTCTATTAAGCCAGGCACTATTGCTGAGCTAAATTGACAAAAAAATATTGGTAGCCATAGTTGTAGTTTAAGTAGTAGCGAGTTGTCTGATATGTATAAAGAGCCCATTGCAACTGAGCCCGTTGCTAAATTGACAAAAAGGTCGCCAGTGTCACTTGATATGTATGAGAATATTAAATGTACTAGTAGAATGCCCGTGCGTTGCCACAGGCTTCTGAAATATCTTGGTGAAGTTATATAAATATAATGTATGCTAAATTTCACAGGTAGAGATAATATAACACGATCACAAATGTATAAAAATTGAAGTCCACTAAAAATGGCAAATTGACAATATATACATATAAAGTGACGATTCAACTAAAAACCATGTCTGGCAAGCTATCTAAAAAAAGGCATCGAGCGCGAATTTTCCTCGAGAAGCTGTTGGCAGGCGGCGACGGAGCTGAGGATTATCCCTCCACACAGTGGCGTAGCTAGGATTTTAGGTCAGGATGGTCCAATGGACATAATTTTTTTGTACCACGAATGCAAAATATCCACATACTGGTATATGATTTGCCAAAAGCACATATTAATAGGGTCTTGCAAAGCACACGAAAAATCATGGTTTAGGTCCTAAATTTGCCCAAAAGAAAATAACACACCTTATTTGTCGGGGAAGTCTTGATTATAACATTCTCATTTACTCTGAAGAAAGCATATCACTTAATGTATGTGATGCAATGTCTTCGGTTCTCTTCATTTTGCAACAATTATACAATAAAAGGAATTTCAGTTTACCAATTGTCAGTTCAAATGAACTCATGTAATCATTGAGCTCAACTTATCAAATCCAAGTTGCGAAAAACTTTAAAGTTTGCACTCACGGCTAAACTTGTTCAAACTATAAAGGTGAAATTATATTTTACCTAAGGGATTTGGAAATCATACTTCGAATTAGAAGAGATGTGAAGTCCGTGGAGAAGTGGAGCTCCTTCCTTAACCGATGCGGCGCTGTGCGCTGCCTCCGGGCTCTGGTGCATAGTCTACCTCCGCCTTGCGTCTTGTTAGTGCCGCCGGCCAGCTGGCCGCGGGTCGCCGGCTCACCGGTCGGCGATCACCGCCTTGCTAGATGCTAGGGCTTCTGTATCTTTGAGATTGGCCAATCTTGTGTCGCCCTGCGTCGGTTCGAGTCTTCCAGCGGTTCAGCGTCCGACGAGAAAAAAATTCAAAGGATTGTACGAGCTACTCTCTCCGTTCGGAAATATTTGTTGGAGAAATAGATGTATGTAGATATATTTTAACTATAAATACATCCATTTTCATCCATTTCCGCGACCCCTAATTACGCACAGAGGTAGTAAAAAGGAGAGGAAACGAACGATCTGATCGTGCAGACGTGGTCCTGTTCGTGACTTGTTGGATTTGGGCCTTAACCCAACTCTTTTTTCACATATTGTAGCGAGGTAATGGGCCGCATCACAGGGTGGTCCATGGACCACCCTGGCCACCCCCTGTGGCTACGCCACTGGCTCCACAGCCAGTCCACTCTCTGAACGTCATCCACTCCCCTGCCCGTGTCGCCCTCCTCTTCCCCGCATCGCCGCCGGCCGCCGGCCTCCGCCCTCACCCCCGCTGGTCGCCGGCCTCCGTCCTCACCTCCCACTGCCGCGCCCTCTCATCCCCTCCCCTGTTCTCATCAGAAAAGAGAAGTGGCAGATCGAGAGATCAGGCAGCGGCCAGTCCACTCCTCTCCCTCGGCCGCGGAGTTGCTCCCAACAGGCCACCCGGACCCGTCCGTCCTCGAGCGTCTCCTCCGCCTGCTCGCCTCCCGCGGCGTCTTCTCCGAGCACACAGCCGACGGCAATCGGAGGCGGTACGCGCTGACCGCCCTGAGCACTTCGTGCGCGCCCACGCCGGCGTCCCCGCCCACGCCGGCGTCCCCGCCCACGCCTACTACGGCCAGTCCACACCGACGGCGATCAGATGCAAGCACAACCGGCTCCCTCTCTCCCGCCGCCGCCCCTCCCATCCCCTTCCTCCACTCATCTGACGACGTGGACTGGGATTACAGGTTCACTGGCATTTGCAGTGTATTGACATTGTCATTGTGGTTTCAGTAGAAATGACCTTCTTCCTAATTAGTAACAGAGATCAAAGTTAATATATTTGTCATATTTTCGTGTAATATTATTGTTTGCAATGAGACTACTCGGGAATACAGAGTACTGTGTTTTTTTATAACTGAAGAGGGAGTATAAATCGTCCAGTGAGTACAGTATAGATTGAGTATAAACATGACAACCTACTGTGATATTTTAGCAGGCATCATATTCGCGATGGTCTGCAAGCTATCATTATTCTCATATGTGATATTTGATTTTAGTGGTGCCATTTTTGTTCCCCTTATAAAAGCTGTGATGTGCCGATTGACAGTTTAATAGTTGTTTCACTTGGCAGGCCAGAAGGTGGTTTACAATATTTTTGTTATATTCTAGTAATACTGAAAAATGCCCACAGCACAGCTTATGCAGAGAGCAAGTGATCATTGTTCTTTCTCCCGTCTGTCCTAATCGCTAATTCACTGGAATCTTAATGTGCAGACTGATACAGAAGCAAAGTGTTTCAAGGCACATAAATCCAATGATGAGAGTGGTAGTTTCAGAAAAGATGCTGAAGCTGATTCAAGAAATGCTACTAAGGCTGTTGATCAAAATCCTCCACCACAAAAGCAAGGTTTCATCCATGTGAGGGCAAGAAGGGGTCAAGCAACTGACAGCCATAGCCTTGCAGAAAGGGTCAGTTCAATGCACAATTTTCAGTTTTGACTATTCTGAATGTATTCTTTTTGAATTTGTGTATTCTTATACACCCCATGGATACACATTCACGCTCCCCATTACAGAAGCTACAAATCTGGTCGCTGAAAGTCTACTTTTTTTGACGGGCATGGCGTGAGAAAATAACCAAGCGGATGAAAATTCTCCAAGACCCTGTCCCTGGATGTAATAAAGGTGCATATTAATCTCAACAATTATATATTTTTTATGTTTACATTCTGTCCCACCAATGTCCAGATATGTATTGAAAAGTAAGGATTATAAAATTCAATTAGGGGGAAATAAGAGACTATACAGAGACCTCCACATATGATAAATAATATAAAGATGTAGTTTCGATATTGTGTGGTGGTCCAGTATCGCACCCTTTGGAAAAAAATTCAGGGAGGTATTTGGGTCCAATCTGTAACATCAATCCAGTGTGGTATATCATTGCTGCTTTCACCACCTGTACCATTAATCCAGTGTGGTATATAATTGCTGCTTTGCTCATCTGTACCATCAATTATCGAAGAACCAACGGCCACATTTCATTGTTGATTAACAGTGACTAATTTAACTTGAGATGCAAATAACCCATTGGTGCAACTGTAGTTCTAATACCAAAGATAGTCTCCGGTCATGATCAAGCAACCAGAGTTGTTCTGCTTAAGGGAAATAAATAACATAGTAAAAATAAATAAATAACAATGCCTGTGCCTGCTTTGGGGCCGCATCATAAATATTTCTCTCATGTAGAACACTCCAATGGAGTCTAGTTTTACAACAACAGAGTGACCCAGGCAGTGTGCTATATTTGTGTAGGAAAACAAAGCCGAGTTTAGATGTAGTAGATGATTGATTACAAAACAACAAAATAATAATATACATAAGCAAACCAGCAAAACGAAAAATAATGTCACATACTGTAAAATTTCGCAACTTGCAAAGTCTCAAATTCGAGGCAATATTATTATTATATGACTTGTAGTATAAACATAATAAAGTTCAATTGGTAACATTGAAAGATAGAGATCTGTACAAGAACACCGAAGAGCACCAAATTATATGTAGCATAAGAGTAAATCCCTGTCATATATAAGAGCGGACCTCAGCCTGTAAGGACTTCCTTATAGACGATGTTCTTCATCGAGGTCTGTAAGGACAAGGCAGGTCTTTTTCGCTTCTTTGATTTACTACTTTGCTTCTTGCCATTCTCCTTCTCTTTCTCCTTCTCAATGAGGATCTTTATGTTTCTCTTCGCGGTGGCTCGAGACAATGCGACATAGAGTTGACCATGAGAGAACACCGGATTAGGTAGGTACACGCCAACGATCGGAATCGTCTGTCCTTGAGCCTTGTTAATCGTCATAGCAAAGCTAAGCCTTACAGGAAATTGCTTCCTCTTGAACTTGAATGGAAACATGTCGTTGTCAGACGGGCATAGGGGTATTCGAGGAAGGAAAACCCTCCTACCCGCGTGCTGTCCAATCACGATTTCTGCGTCGATGGCGTTCCTCTGGAAACCTCGCACCACAAGCCTCGTCCCGTTACACAGACCATTAGCCGGATCAATGTTCCTCAGAAGTATGACAGGGCAGTTGAGCTTCAGTTTGAGTGCATGCGGAGGCAGACCGTTGGGAGTCAATCCATTAAGGAACTCGGGAGCGTAGTAGCCATATGGGTCGTCCTCTGCACTGTCAAAGCTATGGTAGATTACTTCTTCTCCCCGAAAACGCTCTACCATGCGTATGTTTATCTTGTCGACGTTGTCGTTCGTGGTGGAGAGAATTGCGCGTGAAGTCATGTAATTCGGATCGGTCATGTTGTCATCTAGTCTCGGAAACACATGGTCAATCAGCTTCTCCAGGTCATCACCCTCGCCTGTAGACGGCACACAAATATCTTCAGGGAGTCGTATGTTTCCTTGTTCGTCAACTTCCTCGGTGCCATTGCCTACCCTTAGCAAGTAATCCGCAAACCAGGTGTCATTATGAGCCCTCATGTTGGTGACAAGCCTTAGCTGGCGCATACCCTTCCAGAGGTGTGAACTTCGAAGGGTTGCATCGATTATCTGACCCCGGGACCCCCTCCTGACGACCGGAAGCACCTGCCTGAAGTCCCCGCCAAACACAACAGTTTTTCCTCCAAAGGGTCGGACCCGTCTTCCCGTGATGTCACGCATGCTGTTGTCCAGTGCCTCGACCGCCTGTCGCTTAGTCATGGTGGCCTCGTCCCATAGTATCAATGTGGCCATCCTCAGTAGCTTGGCAGTACCACTCTGTTTTGTGAAGGTGCATGAGGCGCCATCGTCGCAGCTCAATGGGATCTTGAACCTCGAGTGGGCAGTCCTGCCTCCAGGCATGATAGAAGCGGCGACGCCTGACGTCGCGGTAGCGATAGCGATGTTTCCCTCGCTTCGAACCTTGGCGAGCAGCGCCCTGTACAGGAAGGTCTTCCCTGTACCTCCCGGTCCATCAACAAAGAACACACCCCCATCACCGCGTTCAACAGAAGCTAGTATCTCGTCGTATGCAGCCCTCTGCTCCAAGTTTAGCGACGAAGCCAATTTAGTGTCGTTGATGTCAAAATCGACGTTGGATTCCTCGATCACTTCTCTGGCCTCGCCCTCGGTTGGGTCGAACGCATCGTCAATGCATGGAAGAGCGAAATCAGATATGTCTTTGCCCATGGACTGCAACATACCCCTAATGTCAAGCAACACCATCTGTTCCACCTCAATCGGGCATGTGTGTGATCGCCGATAGTCATCAGACATAGGCTCGAAGTGCCTATCCCATAAACCACGCACGTCGCCTGGCTCACAGTGCACCAAAATTGTTGCAAAGAGCCTCCTGAGCGAACAAGGCATCGCCCACTGCTCTGCCTCGGTAAGACAGTCGTCGAGCGTGTTATCTGCCTCGATGAGTCCCAACCTTTCGGCAGCCTCTCTAAAGCTCCCGCATAGCCTACCGTCCACGGTGAGCAGGTCCTCATAGGATGTCTTGCCGGCAACATGGTTTAGCAGGACACGCAGATAGTATCGCTCCCCCTCGGCAGGATTGGCAGACACAATTCGACCTATCTGATAATGCTTCACCCGCTCTTTCCAATACTTCTTACCCTTCTGCCATGTGAACCTTCCAGGAAAATCCTTGTACAATATATTCCTAGCCCACGGGTGGTTTTGGTTAGCTTTGAAATACTCTGTCAACATGGATTTGGAAGCTTTCTCAGAGGCGACTACGTCGGTCAAGTGAGCTTGCTCATTGAATGCCACCCTGTGCATATTCGGGAGATGAAGAGGCAACTGTAGGACAGGCGGGTCATTGGCACACAAGGGGAAGCCAAATATCCTCCACATCGCCTCTGGAGGAGTAACCCACCTCGCGTCTATGTATCTTTTGATCTATGTATCCCGCATAACAATATATTGGACCGAAACAAGGCAAAGTTGTAGGCACATGGTCTTAACCTTTCGGCAACATAATACTTACCCGAAATCAGATGGGAAGGTTGATGATCATATGTACTTTCACAATCGGCCTGTTCAAGTATCATCCTGTCCGAGTGAATAATATGGACTCCTACAAGTCACACGCTTGATCTTTTAGAAGGGGTTCTGCCCAAGTCTGTTATGTATGATTTATGACATAAAAAGCATAAAAGCAATCTCAGTATATATGCACAGCCTTAATACCTGGACTACCTGGGTAATTCTTGTGAACATCGTCGGCTCCAGGTATAACCCCTTCATTAGAATCGTCACCAAGATGTCCCTCCATCGGGCCTGCAACATCTCCTCTGATGGTGTTTGACATGTATAACAAAATATGTAGCTGAACACATACAAGGAGGTAGTTATATACCTGGAGTATCATATGTGCTATCACCATCGGTCTCAAGTATCATCCGTTCGGAGGGAGTAATATGGACTCCTAGAAATAAAGATGTTGATACATTAGAATCGGTTGTGCCCAAGTCTTTTAGGTATGATTTTCCAACTAAGAAGGATAAAAGTAAACCTTATACCTGGACTACGTGGGTAAATTTTGTCAACATCATCGGCTACGGGTATAATCCCTTCGTTAGAGTCTTCAACACTTGTCCCCTCCATCGGGCCTGTAACACATATGTAGTTGAACATATATATGTTTGACTTGTGTAGCACAATTTATAGGTGAACATATACCTGGAGGTACATGTGATGAAGTCGTCTGTTCCGCTGGCTTGCTGTGTGGAGTCCCCATATGTAACTATTAAAAAAAGACACGTCCAACAGACTCA
>NC_041382.1:608339732-608341114 GCF_002162155.2 Triticum dicoccoides | reverse complement strand
CCTGAAACTGCCAGCGATCCAGAAACGTGTCGAGTCGTTCCGCGGCGGCGGCGCTGTGGAGTGCGCAGATCTGATCTGCCGCGGGTATGGGGATCGTCGGCGGGGTATGGGGTATGGGGATCGGCGTCAGGGCGATCCTGATCGGCGGCAGGGCGCTGTTGATGGGGTTCGGTGGGTGGGCGGGGTTCGGTGGGTGGGCGTGGGGTGGGGGTAATTTGATGGGACAAAACCGGTTGAAAATAAACCGGTTGAAATTAAACCGGTTGAAAGTGGGGGGACTATTCAACCAATTCGTCCATTAGGAGTAGAGATTATTAACATGATTAATATTGAACTCTTAAAGTTAATGTGGCTCCGTTGCAACGCACGAGCGTTCTTCTAGTATGTTTAAGATACAAGTGTTAACGAGGGTACACTCCAAACTGGTGTTTGGAGAATTCAGAAGGATGGCCTATAAAAACCAACCTTGTCACGTGATAGTTGATGGCTATTCAATTGGCCAACGACTAGATCTATTGCCCCATCCCAATTAGCCTGATTATATCTCCCACATGGCCTCGCATCCTTCCCTACAAGCTTCGGCTCTCCCAGAGATGAGTTGAAGAAAGGAAAGGATCCCAATGTTTTGGTAAGAAAATTTTGACCTTTAAGTTCGTTGGTGTAAGATGGAGTTGTTTGAAGCAAGCGACCTAAGTAACCAAGAAGAAGTCCGGCGAATCAAAGGCATGTTAGATTCTTTATGGCAATAGTAGCTCAGACGACATTTTCTCTAGTTGGTGAGACGCCGATGCTAAATATGTGTATAGTATGCCAATGTTGAAGGCGATTACAATCAAAGGCGGAGCCAGAATTTCTAAGCCTATGGCTAAAACTAACTGACTATAAATAAAATACCGTGCACATCAATGTGTGTTAGAAGTATGCCACAAATTCACATTAAAGACGAAATATAAATTCATCATTACCAGGAGAGGAAATTCGATAAAACAGACAGTTTAACAGTGTGCATCATTGCAAACATTGTTTGGTAGGAAATTAATGAAGACTTGCTTAATTCGAGGCCATGGTTTCTGCAATAGTAGAAGGACAAGGAGATGCAAACATAAAATCGAGTATTTAAAATTAAGACACCGGACATATACTAAAGCGATTGTTTCATATGAATTTTGCAAAATACATAATATACCATTATCACAAAGTGCACGAGGTAGTAGCCCCTTGTGTTTCCTCATTTTTTGGTAGCACTACATAATCTTAATATTATCAATGCTTGCAAATACATCACGCTCAATATAGCACATCAAACAATGATTCGTCCATTCATCATTCACTCATTTCGCAGCTCAGTTTTGATAATGCTCATTGCACGGCTCATTGCCTCT
>NC_041382.1:608276359-608339364 GCF_002162155.2 Triticum dicoccoides | reverse complement strand
TGCTCATTGCTGAGAAAGCCCCAAGAGACGGGTACTCCAACATTCTTTATAGGACTAATGTTGGATCTTCCATAGGGACGGGCAGAAGTAGCTTTCCTGGGTCCACTATCGACAAAGCAGGATACTCCTATTCCCCGCCCATGAACGTGCACTGTCATGATCTCTAGATCACCACGATCGTTGAATTTTGCCCCTAGATATTGGTCGAAGGGATACAAGAGGCGACAATAAAGAACGAGAATTAGAAGGGCTGGGATGGATTGGTTCATGTTTGAACTAATTTTCCCACCGAGAGGAGGCTACATATGCAAGCGTTGCACGTCGCCATACACGAGTCTCTACTACAAAAAGGCACTTGCAAGTTAGAATCCACATTGTACTACGCGGGAGAGGATTTGCAGGATCCAACGGCCCGCTCGTGCATTTTGTTGGCCATAATTGCGTCGTTAGTTGGAAATTTGTTGGGTCGCAACATGCGTGTTAGTGTTTGATTACTGTGGCATGGTCCCATGCATGCTTTGGTCAGATGTGGCGGAATCATGAGGCACATGCAATTGTTGTCCAAGTGCATGCTCGGGCCAATGCGTGTTGTTTCAAATTTCTCTATTTAATCCCTAGCAAGCTCTGAGAAGAAAATAGTCTTAACAATACTTTTGTAGTTTATTTTCTCCAAATAAAACTCTTGTTAGTAGCTGATTTTCACGAATGTTAGTTGAGTATACTTGCATCTCTATCCTAAAATGCCTAGACATTAAACGCTCATCCTAGCAAACTTCAACTTGTAAATCTGACAGTGGTTGCCAATGCCAAAAGGGTTGGGCATTTCTAACGGATCCTTTAAAAATAGTGGAGTATCCAGTGAAGTAAACTTCTAATGGAGTATATTACTCCACTAAGTTTTGGCCGGACCTAGCCGATCCTTAAGTACTTCCTCCGTCCCAAATTACTCGTCGTTGAAATGGATGTATCTAGAACTAAAATACATCCAGATATATCCATATTTTAGTTTTAGATACATCCATACGTGCGACAAGTAATTTGGGACGGAATGAGTATAACGGAGTAAAACTTACTTTTGGTTGATGCATTTCACCGAACACTTGTCATTGTTAGAAATATGAGCAAGTTACTACGAGATTTAATCCGAATAATTAAAAGATAGATCATGACTACAGTAGCAGAGATTAAACTAATAATGCGAACTAGCATAGCAGATGAACAGATCACATCTAGGGCACATACTAGAAACATGAATTCTACCACGATCTCGAACAGGAAGGATAGAATCACATACGGTGCAGCGGGTGCGGCACCGCCAGTGTTGACTTTGTCGCCCATGTCGTCGAGGATGAGGTTAACGAGGTCGGGGAAGAAGTCGTCGTTCGCGAAGTCGTCGCTGCCAGCAGTCGCGTGAGTGCGCTCCCCAAAAACCTGATCGCCCCTCTCCCGTACAGGATCACGAGAGGCGGGGTTCCGGAGGCCTGCTGTCCCTTCTCCCGGTGCATGCCGAAAGGAGGGATGAAGAAGACTTGCTTGGCAGCGCAATGATCTGGAATGGTGGTGAGAAACCATATGAAGCGGCGGCGGCTAGGGTAGACGTCTAATTTTTCCCGAGCAGCAAAAATATAGACAAAGTGCATAGCTCTGTCCTCGGCTCGGCTCAATCCCGCAACCCACGGCGCCGCGCGGCGCGGCGTGGCGTGACGAGGCGAGCGAGGAGGAGGAGCGCGCGTGTAGGTCTTCTCTTCTCATGCTCATACAAGTGGTAGAAGAGCTCGCCTTATAAGGAGGTGCAACTCTCTCTCAACTTTTGGGGTGGGACTCAACTTTAGTCTCACTCACTCCATTCACATGTGTGCATGAATGGGCCAAGAGAATTTCAGAATTTTAGTTGGGCTTTGGGCCAAAGGCCTACTAGCAAAATTCCAACAATCCCCCACAAAGTCTCATTGGCACATCTCATCATTTAGTTCCAAAACATTGTTTATATACCGGTGCTTAGTGGAGACTGTGAAGTTGAACTTCCACTTAGAGATTTATGCTACACTAGATCACAACTTGAATAGTGGACTATGCCTTGAACTACAAGTTTTCTGCGAGACTAGTTTCACACAAATTCTTGACCGATACTGGGCTGCCGCAAGGCTTCCTCGCGGATGGAGCGTATACGTCATACTCCAGGGTCTTTTCATGAATTTATTAGAGAACACCCAATTCTCACATACTGCGACGTTAACAGTCAAATTCATATAGGTGTGTTTCTCAGAAGATGTTCTGCAGGACAACATCTCTGCTTACCCGAATAAGCCACTTGGAACACATTAAGATAAGTATCAACCTGCCATGCAGATCAGGAGAGTATTGCATCTTCATGGAGTGGGATAGGTAATATAGGGATACTCTCCTCCCAGCTGACCAACAACTTATCTCCCACTTCTACTTCACGGGATCTCCGATCACATAGAGTGGGTTACCACTATGGACAACTCATGCGGTGGGTCTTAGACCCATCTTCATTGATGCATTATCTATCACATTACGTGATAGACCCTTTGTGAAGGGATCTGCCAAATTTTTCGATGTTTGGATATAATCCAACGTAATAACTCCGGAGTTCCTCAATTTTCTGACAGATTTCAGTCTCTCTTCACATGCCTTGAGGACTTCATATTGTCCTTATAACTGTTTATCTTGACTATCACAGTTTGATTATCACAGTTCATCAGGATAGGCGGTATTGGTTTTTCAACCATAGGTAAGTCCATCAAGAGCTCAGGAAGCCACTCTGCTTCAACAGTGGCAGTGTCTAATGCTGTGAGTTCTGCTTCCATATTTGACCTCGTTAAGATGGTCTGCTTGCAAGACTTCCAAGAAACAGCGCCACCACCAAGTGTAAAAACATAACCACTTGTGGCCTTAATCTCATCAGCATCAGATATTCAGTTTGAGTCACTATAACCCTCTAGTACCCTAGGATACCCGGTGTAGTGAATCCCATAGCTCGCGGTGTCTTTCAAATAGCGCATAACTCTCTCAAGCGCATGCCAATGATCATCTCCCGGTTTTGACACAAACCGAATCAGCTTGCTAACAGCAAACGAGATGTCAGGCCTCGTGGCACTCGCCAAATACATAAGCGAGCCAATAATCTGAGAATACGTCAGTTGATCTCTAGCAATCCGTCGATTCTTTCGAAGCAACACACTAGCATCATATGGAGTTGGAGAAGGTGTGCAGTCGCTATACCCAAAACGACTCAAGACCTTTTTCACATAGTGAGACTAAAGCAGTATGATCCCACCATTCTCATCTCTCAACAGCTTGATGTTTAAGATAACATCAGCTACTCCTAGATCCTTCATCTCAAAACAGCGAGATAAGAAATCCTTAACCTCCTTGATTAAATCAAGTTTGGTTCCAAAGATCAATATGTCGTCGACATACAGACAAAGAATAATTCATTCGCCCCCACCATAGTGATAGTACACGCACTTGTCACCATCGTTTATTACAAAGCCGACAGTAGTTAATGTTCTTTCGAACTTCTCATGCCACTCCTTAGGAGCTTGTTTAAGGCCATATAAAGACTTTAATAACTTGCACACCTTTCCTTCCTGTCCAGGTACTACAAAACCATCTGGCTGATCCATGTAAATTTCCTTCTTCAACTCTCCATTGAGGAAAGCTGTCTTAACGTCCATTTGATGAATGAAAAGACCATGTGAGGCAGCCAGTGATAGTAGCACCCGAATTACGGTCAGTCTAGCCACGGGTGAGTAAGTATCAAAGAAGTCTTCATCTTCTTTCTGGGTATAACCCTTGGCCACAAGCCGTGCCTTGTACTTTTCAATCGTACCATCAGGTCTAAGCTTCTTCTTGAACACCCACTTACATCCTACAGGTTTGCACCCATAAGGACGGTCAGTGATCTCCCAGGTACCGTTAGCTAAGATGGAATCCATCTCGCTACGTACAACTTCCTTTCAATAGTCAGCATCAGGAGATGCATAGGCTTCTGAAATAGTCCTGGGTGTGTCATCCACGAGGTACACAATGAAATCATCACCAAAGGACTTTGTAGTCCTCTGTCTCTTACTCCTAACAGGAGTTCCATTGTCACCCTCAACAGGATTCTCAACGTGTTCCATCGCAATGGTGGGTTCAGGAATTACAGTGAATTCCTCACTAGATGGAGTAGGTATCTCCTGATTTGATGAACTCGACATATCCTTCATACGAAATATGTCCTCAAAGAAAGTTGCATCATTCGAATCCATAATCGTACCAACGTGCATGTCGGATATCTCAGATTTTATTATCAAAAATCTATAGCCGATGCTATGAAAAGCATAGCCCAGAAGAACACAATCCACGGTTTTTGGTCCAAGCTTGCGCTTCTTGGGAATTGGTATATTGACTTTCGCCAAACAACCCCAAGTACGTAGGTAAGAGAGTTTCAACCTTTTCCTTTCCCATTCCTCAAATGGAGTCATGGTCTTATGCTTTGTGGGAACTCGGTTTAGGACATGACACGCAGTCATTAGCGCCTCCCCCCACCATTCCTTGGATAGACCCGAAGTGTCTAACATGGTGTTAACCATATCAGCTAGAGTTCGGTTCTTTATTTCGGCTACCCCATTTGACTGGGGTGATTAGGAGGCGTCTTCTCATGAATTATACCATGTTCCGCACAAAACAGATCAAATTCATTGAAAAAATACTCTCCACCACGATCGGACCTAAGTCGTTTAATTTTTTGATTAAGTTGGTTCTCTGCATCAGCTTTATAGTTTTTGAAGAAAGTCAAAGCCTCATCTTTTGATTTCAGAAGATACACATAACAATATTTAGTGGAGTCATCAATCAACGTCATGAAGTATCTCTTTCCACCTTTTGTCAACACGTCATTCATCTCACAAAGATCAGAATGTATAAGCTCTAGTGGCGCAAAGTCTCTTGCCTCTGCAGTCTTATGGGACTTGCGAGGTTGCTTAGCTTGCACATATACTTGGCACTTAGAGCCTTTGACAGTAGAGATTTTCAGAATTAAATTCATATTAGCTAGCCGCGTCATGCAACCAAAGTTAATGTGACAAAGCCGTGAATGCCAAATATCAAACTCATTGTTGTGGCAAACATTATTAATAACTTTAGTGCAAATATCTGATAAAGACAGGCGGAACAAGCCTCCGCTCTCATAGCCTTTTCCAACAAATTGTCCATACTTAGAAATTACAACTTTATTGGATTCGAAAACCAACTTAAACCATCTCGACATAAACGGGAACCGCTAACAAGGTTTTTATTTATGGACGGCACATGATGAACGTTCTTCAGACGCACAGTCTTCCCCGAAGTAAATTTCAGATCGACCGTACCAACGCCTCGAACGATGGCATGTGACCCGTTCCCCATCAGCACGGGTGAAGTCCCTGCTGCCTGGTAAGAAGAAAACATGGAGGCGTCAGCACAAACATGTACATTGGCACCAGTGTCAATTAACCAATCAGGGGATTGAAATACTGAAAGGATGGTAGGTAAAATACCGTACCCTGATTCCTTCATATCAATATCACCGCAGACATGGCAAAGTCCCTACCATCCTTTGATTAGGATCACCACAGACATGGCAACGTCCCTTCCCCTTCTTATGAGAATTCTTCTTGAAGTTGGTAGAATGTGATGGCTTGTTCTTTGTATCAAACTTGCCTTTGCCCTGAGTTTTGTTCTTCTTGTTTTTAAACTTGTTGGGCTGGGAGTTCTTCTTCTGTACCATGTGGGCACTAGAAGCTCCCTCGGCAACTCGAGCACGTGTGTCCTTTGCTCTCGCCTTCTCTTCAACATCAAGAGTACCAATGAGATCCGCAACGGAAAACTCCTGTCTCTTGTGTTTCAGGGAAGTAGCAAAATTGTTCCACGAAGGTGGAAGCTTGGCAATGATGCCTCCGGCAACAAACTTGTCCGGCAACACACACTTGAAGTACTCAAGTTCTTTTGCGAGCGACTGTATCTCATGAGACTGCTGTACAACAGGGCGCTCATCAGTCATCTTGTAGTCATAGAATTGCTCCATGACGTACAACTCGCTGCCGGCGTCCGAGGCACCAAACTTGGCCTCGAGCGCAGCCCACATGTCCTTGCCGTTGTCAAACGACATATACGAATCCACAATGGAGTCATCAAAAACACTCAGAAGAGCGCCTTTAAAGAGGGTATCGATCTTCTCAAAAGCTTCCAACTGTGATGGATTAAGATCGCCCTCAGGCTTGCCCTTGGTGGCGTCATAGCAGCCCATGGTCTGAAACCAGTAGACTGCTCTCGTGCGCCACCTCTTATATTGCGCCCCCTTAAACGCAGGCGGCTTCAGATGCGCAGCAAAACCACTCGGAGTAAATTGCCTATAATCAGGTTTTTGGATTGTTGGAAATATAAGCAAGTTACTACGAGATTTAATCCGAATAATTAGAAGATAGATCATGACTATAGTAGCAGAGATTAAACTAATGATGCGAACTAGCATAGCAGATGAACAGATCACATCTAGGGCACATACTAGAAACATGAATTCTACCACGATCTCGAACAGGAATGATAGAATCACATACGGTGCAGCGAGTGCAGCACCGCCGACGTTGACGTTGTCGCTCATGTCGTCGAGGATGAGGTTGCCGAGGTCGGGGAAGAAGTCGTCGCTGCCAGCAGTCGCACGAGTGCGCTTCCCAATAACCTAATCGCCCCTCTCTCGTACAGGATCACGAGAGGCGGGGTTCCGAAGGCCTGTTGTCCCTTCTCCCGGTGCACGCTGAAAGAGGGATGGAGAAGACTTGCTTGGTGGCGCAATGATCTGGAACGGTGGTGAGAAACCATATGAAGCGGCGGCGGTTAGGGTAGACGTCTGCCTGACTATATAGTGCGGGCCGGGTCCGTGTCGTCACGATCTAAAAGAATCGGAAACGGTTCAACAAAAATATAGACAACGTGCATAGCTCTGTCCTCGGCTCGGCTCAATTCCGCAACCCGCAGCGCGGCGAGGAGGAGGAGCGCGCGTGTAGGTCTCCTCTTTTTATGCTCATACAAGTGGTAGAAGAGCTCACCTTATAAAGAGGTGCAACTCTTTCTCAACTTTCGGGGTGGGATTAAATTTTAGTCTCACTCACTCCACTCACATGTGTGCATGAATGGGCCAAGAAAATTTCAGAATTTTAGTTGGGCTTTAGCAAAATTCCAACAGTCATGCACATATGCACATGGAGTGATTGACTAGCCGTCGATGCTTCGGTACTTAGCACCCGGACGGAGCAGTCCTTAGCTCACGTTGGCATAAGCAGTGCTCGGAGAGCATGAGCTCAGCCCGTAGCTCACGTTGGCATGAGCTCAGCAGGTCTACTGGGGCCTCTTGGCAGCTCTCGGTGCTACTGTGGGTCGTGCACTCGGGGGAGAGACGGAAGAGAAGCGATGCCAAGGAGATGGGCTTCAAATATTTTGAAATGGAGGGAGCAGCAAGGAGAGCATTCGCGTGCTAAAACCTGTGTCCGAACGTTCGCTCTCTAGGTTTTTAGGTGTACGCGTCTACTCCACCAGACGCACCGGCACACCAGCAGATATGTTTTGACCAACTGCGCCTCCACCTCCGGCTGCAGCAGCACGCGCGCGAGCAGATATGTATGACTCACTGACGTGCTGCTCGCGACGACTCTCTTCTATTTTTCCGTCCTGCTCTCTTCTCTGACTTCAACGCCATTTCAAACCACACCCGCACCGCGATCGCCGCCACCACCGCCGGATGCCGATGGCCGCGCCGCAGACTCGCCGCCACCAGGCCGCCTTCCTCCGCAGCAAGCCCCCCGCCCCCGTCCCCGCCAACGGGAAGGCCGGCGCGACCAATGGGAAACCCGCCGCCGCCTCCTCCAAGCCCAACTCGCCCGCCTCGCCCGCCCAGGCACCACCAACGTACGCTCTCCGCCGATCGTCGGTTCGTTCCCTTCCGCTTGATTTTGATTCCAACGATTTATATATGCGGTGTTTATGAATGTGGCGTAGGTCGTCTCTGTTGGAGAGGACGGTGAAGCAGCTCAGGCTGGCCAAGGCGATGACGCTCCCGGAGGCCACCGCGGTGTCCGAGGCGTGCCGAAGGATGGCCGCCAGGCGCGCCGACGCCGCGCTGCTCACCGACTCCAAAGGGGTGCTCTCCGGCATCGTCACGGCCGAGGTCAGAAACTCATCACAATGGAATATCAACTTTAAACTGCAGGGGAATGATAATGCGATTCTTGGGGCTGGCGCTGGATGACCCAAAAATTTCGAGTGTCTCTTGAGATGAGCTGCAATTCTGCACGGTCATTGTCACGGCTGGCCAGAGGGCCCCGTCCACCAGTGAAGGCGAGGCAGACCGTGGGCGAGAAGGCGAAGCCTTGACGGTCAAGGAAGGCGCGTAACAGCTGGCCAGAGGGACCCAGCATCCAGGCGAGCGGTGTGGTGTGTGGCTGCGGCCGTGTGGGGTTAAGAAGAGGCGAGAGGGAGAAAAAAAAGCATCGAGTATTATTGTAAAGGGTGAACCCGAAACGAAGCTGTTCTTCGTTCTGCTCCTAACCAGATCCCTTCCTCCCTTCCTCCTATGCTACCTGCAATTCTAGATCGAGGTCCATAACAAGTGGTATCAGGGCGTCAGACGATCTGGAGACAGCCTACCCCCGTCCGCGCTACACCACCAAGCAGGCGCAGAAGACGGCGGCGATGGAGGAGCAGATCGCCGCACTCGTCAAGTCCGTCAACGAGGGTCGCGCGGCCAACGACGCCCGTTTGGAGGCGATCCAGACCTCCCTCGAGCTGTGGCGACCAGCGGTGACGAATCTCCAACACCAGCTCGACGAACTGCGTACGCAAGTGGGGCGTATCGCGCTGCATCCCGCGCTGGCCGATCCGGTCGGCCAAGAAGGGGATCCAGCAGCGGATCCGATGGCGCGCTCTCCGGCGGCACCCATGACGCCGGGCGGGACGCATCACGGGCCAGAGGGCCACGGCAATATCATCGACTCCGGGGGATCGGCTCACGGGGTGGTCACCACCCTGGCGCCTCCTCCAGTCAAGGGTGCGTCACTCATGCCTTCTCTTGAGATTCCTGCACCTGCATCAATAGATCTCACTAGGGAGCATGGGCAGTACTCACCGCACTCGCCGCATCACAATTGGTCCCTTCCACGGCTGGAATTTCCGCCGTTTGACGGGGATAACCCGCAATTCTAGAAGGCCCGATGTGAAAAGTATTTTGATGTGTATGGCATTCAGAAGGAGATGTGGGTGCGAGTAGCTAGTTTGCATTTTTCGGGCAATGCTGCACGATGGCTACAGATTTATGAAGCCCAGCATGCATCTTTCACATGGGAAGAGTTATGTTCAGCCATGGGGACAAAATTCGGTCGCGAGCAATACCAAGCCCAATTGCGCCAGTTCAACTCCCTTAGGCAGGCTGGGTCAGTCGCAGAGTACATGGAACAATTTGAGGAACTTATGCATCATTTGCTAGCACATAATGCCGCCTTCGATCCACTGTTTTTCACCACGCAATTCATAGATGGCTTAAAAATTGAAATCAAAGACGGTGTAGCTTTACACCGCCCCCAAGATTTGGACTCTGCCTTTTCTCTTGCTTCGTTACAGGAGGAACTGTTGGCAAGCATGCCACGGCGAGATCATCAACGCCACGAACAAGGGGTGCCTCGCGCTCCGGTACGCCCATTACTGGCGGCAGGCGCTCCTCCTCCACGAGCGGCACTACCGGCGCCCCAAGGAGCGGCCGAAGATCGCCGTGCCCTGGATGCGGCGCGGGCTCCAGATCATCGTCACGATCAAGGCCGAGGCGAAGACAGAGTCGCGGCGCTGCGCAACTACAGGCGTGCCTGAGGGCTCTGCTTCAAGTGCGGAGAGCGCTGGGGGCAAGGCCACTAGTGCGCGGCCATGGTCCAACTTCATGTGGTCGAAGAGCTGTGGGAACTGCTACAAGCCGAAGAACAAGACAGACAGAGGCACCAGACAGACGAAGAGCAGGTGATGTGCATCTCCAAGATGGCCACCACAGGAGAAACAACACCACGTACAGTCTGGTTGCTTGGGGATGCTCGATGGGATTGAGGTGCTTATCTTGGTGGATTCTGGGAGCTCCCATAGTTTCATCAGTGAAGCGGCGGCGACGCGCATGAAAGACAGAATTCAGCCCATACCATCTATAGCAGCCAAGATCGCAAATGGAGGAATTCTGCAGTGTTCGGGCATAATTCCTAGATGCTCCTGGAAGACTCAAGGCCAACAATTTGTCACAGATGTCAGGGTGCACTCCTTGGGATGCTACGACATGGTCGTGGGAATGGATTGGCTGGAGCAATGTGGGCCAATGTTAGTGGATTGGGCAGCCAAAACACTCCAGTTTGACCACGAAGGACGTCAAGTGGTGCTGCAAGGATTACAAGCAAAAACGTCTCAAGTGCAACAGGTAGACATGGCGCAGCTGTTAGCCTTGGAGAGCAACAACTCCATTGCACATATTGTGGTGTTGTACTCAGCTGAGCAAAGTGAAGGAGAAGACCCAATACCAGCAGAACTACAACAAATTGTAGATGCCTTCCCTGAAGTGTTTGCTGAACCAACTGAACTTCCAGAGCACAGAAGTTGGGACCACTCCATTCCGTTGATACCTGGGGCCAACCCCATCAACATCCGACCGTATCGGTATACACCAGAACAAAAGGATGAGATAGAAGCCCAAGTGAAGGAAATGCTAAGATTGGGGCTAATTGTACCAAGTAACAGTCCGTTCTCATCCCCGGTGCTCTTGGTCAAGAAAAAAGACCAAACATGGCGATTTTGCATTGACTTCAGGCACCTCAATGCTATCACGCTGAAGACTACCTACCCAATGCCAGTTATTGTCTTATTGACGAGTTATTGGACGAGATAGCAGGATCGCGTTGGTTTTCCAAGCTAGATCTTCGAGCGGGATACCATCAAATCAGGCTGCGACAAGAAGACGAGCACAAAACGGCCTTTAAAACCCACATCAGCCACTACCAATTCCGAGTGATGCCGTATGGATTGGCATATGCGCCAGCTACATTCCAAGGAGTGATGCATGTGGTCTTGCGTCCAGTTCACCGAAAAGGAGTCTTGGTGTTCATGGACGATATCCTGATCCATTCTGAAGATCTGGACACACACAAGCAGTTGCTCACCCAAGTACTGCAGCTGCTGAACCAATATGGTCTGAAAGCCAAACGAACCAAGTGCACCTTTGGGCAACAGAAAATCAGCTATTTGGGTCACATTATCAGTGAAGGAGGAGTGGCCACTGACAACAAGAAAGTGCAAGCCGTACAGGAGTGGCCTGTGCCAACCAATACCAAGGAATTGAGGGGGTTCTTGGGCCTCGCTGGCTATTACAGAAAGTTTGTCCGCTTCTTTGGGGTGATCAGCAAACCACTCACCAATTTGTTGAAGAAGAACACGCTGTTTGTATGGACACCTACGGCAGACGCAGCCTTCTCTGCCCTGAAAAAGGCCTTGAGCGTAGCCCCAGTTCTTGCACTCCCTGACTTTCGTCGCCAATTCGTGGTGGAAACAGACGCAAGTGCCACAGGAATAGGAGCGGTGCTGATGCAAGACAACCACCCAGTGGCTTATCTAAGCAAAGCATTAGCCCTCAGGAATCTTGGCCTTTCAGCATATGAAAAGGAATGCCTGGCACTGCTGCTAGCCATCGACCATTGGCGCCCATACCTGCAACATGCTGAGTTCGTCGTTCGCACGGATCAGAAAAGCCTTCTCCATTTGACAGACCAGAGACTCAACACGCCCATCCAGCAGCGAGCATTTACAAAATTGATTGGATTGCAATACACTATCCAGTACAAAGCTGGCCTGACCAACCGTGCCGCAGACGCACTCTCGCGGCGCGCACACCTTGATCAAGAAGAGCTCGCTGCTATCTCTGTGTGCAAGCCAGTTTGGCTCGAGGCAGTCAAAAACAGTTACCAGCAGGATGCAGCGACACGACAGCGTCTGACCAAGTTGGCCTTGGATCCCAAGTGTGAGCCTGACTTCGCCATGCAGGAAGGAATACTTAGATACAAAGGGCGAGTGTGGATTGGTAATGACACAGAAACTCAGCAACACCTCGTCCAGACACTGCACGCAAGCGCAGCGGGAGGCCACTCCGGCTTCCACGCCACTTACAACAGGATCAAGAGGCTTTTTGCGTGGCATGGAATGAAACAGCAAGTAAAGGACTTCGTTCGCAACTGCATGATCTGCCAACAGGCAAAAACAGAAAGGATTTCACCGGCCGGGCTACTTCAACCCCTGCCGATCCCGAAGAAACCTTGGGCGGTCGTGTCACTGGACTTCATCGAGGGACTGCCCAGATCAGGAGGCTTCGATACAGTTTTGGTGATTGTGGATAAATTCTCCAAGTATGCCCATTTCATTCCCTTGGCGCATCCATTCACGGCCCTTCAAGTGGCGAAGCTGTTTATGAAAGAGATCTTCCGCTTGCATGGCTTGCCGCTAGCTCTCATCTCTGACCGCGACAAGGTGTTCACAAGTAAGGTATGGCAGGAACTGTTCAAACTCTGCCGTACAGAGATCCGACTCAGTTCGGCATACCACCCACAGACGGACGGCCAGATGGAGCGCGTGAACCAATGTCTCAAGGCTTATCTCAGGTGCGCGGTACATTCATGCCCTGCAAGTTGGTCAAAGTGGCTACCACTTGCCGAGTACTGGTACAATACGTCCTTTCATTCAGCATTGGGGAGGACCCCGTTTGAAGTGGTGTATGGCCATCTGCCAAGAGAGTTTGGAGTTACTCAGATTGATGAGTGCACAGTACCGGACCTGGCTGCATGGCTGCAGGAGCGAGAGGTCATGATCGATCTGCTGCAGCAACAACTGAAGCAAGCTCAAGACAGGATGAAACGACATGCAGACAAGCATCGCACAGATCGCGAGTTCGCCGTGGGCGACGCGGTCCTGCTCAAGCTCCAACCCTTCATTCAGTCGTCAGTCGCGCAACGGCCACATCAGAAGCTTGCCTTTCGCTACTTCGGTCCCTACAGAGTGGTGGCGCGGATTGGGGCAGTGGCCTACAAGTTGGATCTCCCACCTACAAGCAAGATTCACCCAGTCGTCCATGTGTCGCAGCTCAAGAAAGCTCAAGGGGCTGTGGTGCCAGTGAGTCCTACTTTACCTCCTGATCACTCTGTTTTGCAGGCAGAACATATACCTAAAACGGTGCTGGAGAGCAAAATGGTTCGTGTGGGCGGCGAGCCGGCCCTACGCCTACGCATCAAGTGGAGCGGCCTGCCGTCGTGCATGGCCACCTGGGAAGAGCCACAACAGCTGCAACGGCGCTTCCCTAACTCTCCGCCTTGGGGACAAGGCGAAACGCAAGACGGGGGAGATGTCACGGCTGGCCAGAGGGCCCCGTCCACCAGTGAAGGCGAGGCAGACCGTGGGCGAGAAGGCGAAGCCTTGGCGGTCAAGGAAGGCGCGTAACAGCTGGCCAGAGGGACCCAGCATCCAGGCGAGCGGTGTGGTGTGTGGCTGCGGCCGTGTGGGGTTAAGAAGAGGCGAGAGGGAAAGAAAAAGGCATCGAGTATTATTGTAAAGGGTGAACCCGAAACGAAGCTGTTCTTCGTTCTGCTCCTAACCAGATCCCTTCCTCCCTTCCTCCTATGCTACCTGCAATTCTAGATCGAGGTCCATAACAGTCATGTGGATAACATAGTTTCTTGATTTCTTCGGATGCCAAGTATGTAAAATCATATCATATTTTCAGGGAAAATGAGACTGACATGCGCTTTGCTATTTAGGACAAACTGGAAAGGGGGGTTGGGTTTAATGAATAGATATAACAAACATTAAACTGTTGGGTTTTCGGGGGGTTTTCTGAAGGAATTGGATGTGGTTAATGATGAGCATCAGGTTTTCTATGAATCAATAGTGATGGATACACAGAACTATTTAATGGAAAATGCGATGTGATTGCTAGAATGGAAAATGCAGCTGAACAAGGTATTGCTATAGCTGCTGCTATGGAAGGGGTCGAACGGCAGTGGGGAAACGAATTTGCAGGTTCCTTCTTCAGTTCTTTTAATATAATTAAATTGACTATATTTTTTTGTCAAGCATACTTATTTCAATATTTAAGAATACCCATGATGCCTTCCATTCAGGTCTCTTTGGTTAACCAGCTCATGTTATATTTTGGGTCCTTAATTACTTCAGGTCCACACACCTTAATAGAAAATCTTCGAGACCACATGTTCAAGCCTTCCTTGTCAACTATCATAACTGAAAATAGCAGGTCAGATTGCCACTGCCAGAAAAATGTATGATGTGATTTTGTTTGTTATGACTTATGACTGAATATTGCTATCGCTTATCCTTTGTAGTGTTCCATCAGTATCTCCTTCAGATCTGGTAACTCTTGCTGCCAAAAAGATGAGAGAGTACCGAGTTAACTCAGTGGTTGTCATGACAGGGAACATGCTGCAAGGCATTCTCACGTATGTTTTTTTGCAAAATTCGCGCAGTTTAAAAGTTTTCCCATCGCATTTATTTTTTAAGTACTATCACCAAGATGCTGAGCACACTGCAGTTCCAAGGATTTGGTTTTGCGAGTAGTGGCACAAAATCTGTCCCCAGAGGTAACTCTCGTAGAAAAGGTATGGCAAGAACTGAAGAATCAAGATTTTAAGCAATCAAGATTTTTTTCCTAAAGTGATGTTAATTTTACGAAGGTCATGACTGCAAGTCCTGATTGTGCTACATTGGACACATCAATCCTCGAGGCTCTACAATCAATGCACGATAGAAAATATCGTCATATTCTTGTTGCAGACAGAAGTACCGAATTATAATGTCAAAGAAAAGTTCCTTTCTGATTTCTATGTACATATCTAAGTGAAATCTTTGAACAGGAGGACAGATTGTCGCCTGTTTGGACGCTCTACAGTTAACCCACACAGCCATCTCCATGGTAAGAAACTAAGAATGAATTATTACATTTGCACTAACAAGGGATGTTACTGCACATTCATTACTTTCCATATTGAAGAAAAAGAACATTACGTCCTTGGAAGGCGAGGTTTCATTCTGAAGGGAAGTTCGCTGGCACATGAGTTCTATTTTTGCTGCATCAAACTGATTCAGTCACGATATTATACATTAAATGAATTAAATATTCTGTTAGCTATGATTATTTCCATAAAACTATACCATACAATACGTTTTTTTGGTGAACACGATACAAATACGTTGTCTTTATTTCTCATCACCATATAATCCTAACTTTTTTTGTGTTCACATTAGGTCGAGGGAGCCTATGGGGCAAACGATGTGGCAAATACCTTGGTTCAGAAGTTTTGGGATTCAGCACTTGCCTTGCATCCTGCAGAAGAGTACGACTGGCATAGGTTTGTTCTTCTTCTATATGCATATAATCTTACATACCTGAAGATGGTTTGATCAGTCTTTTGTCATATAGTGCAGTGACGAATCTCGTACGGCAGCCTCAGACAGTGCTGAAGGGAAGCAAACACCTCCTCATGTTGGCAATGCATTCTCTTTCTAAATTGAAGACAGAAAAGGGTGGATGCACAGATTCAGTTGCGGTTGGGGCATTTCTTATCGTATTTTCCTTATTGCGGGTTAATGATGAAGTATGATAAATTTGTTTGTCTTCCTGAATTTCTGATAATGCTGCTCCTTTCTGCAGTTTCAGAAAGCTTAGATGAGCTTGTGTCTGCTATTGCATACAGATTAGGAACAGAAAACGAGAAGGCGAATGTAAACCTTCTGGTAAGAGGTTGGGCTTTGACATTGAGCTTTGCTTATGCAGTACTATGTTTCTCTTCCTCCAAGTACATTGAGCTGGGTCTGTGTTCGTTGAACTTTGAACTTTGTATTTCCGTTATGCAATTAATGGAAAGGGGTTATGGCCCGGGTCAAAAAAAAAAGTGAATAGTCAGGGCAGCAAAAGCTTGTAGATGGATTTTTTTTTAAAGTAGGATTTGTGGCCCTCTGTATCTTTTCACATCTCACTTAACAATTGTTTTGAACAGTACGATGATGATGAAGGTGACAGAGTTCTTCTGGATACCGATGGTGATCTCGTTGCAGCGATTGAGCATGCCAGATCAGCCGGATGGAAGGTCAGTTTTTCTCTTCTTTTTCCAGGCAGGCAACGTGATTGCGTCGCTTGTCGTCTGCATCCTCCCTAGTTATGCCACGACCTAAGCGCAACCGATCATTTGTAGTTTCTTCGTTCTTCTTCTTGCAACTTAGCTAGGTTCAGTATAATTTACTTTGGGGTTCAGTCTTTTTGGCATTTCGTTTTGCTGTTTCAGGTTCTGAGGCTGCACATGGACTACGGGTCAGAGACCGGCGCAGAGTCCACTCCGACGGCGTCTGTAGATACCTCGACGGCAAGGAGAGGCTGGCCGTCCCTATGGCTAGGTAGAGTGGGCAGCGCAGCTGCTGTTGCGGGCGTCGGGGTAATCGTCTACTTGAGATGCTCCCGGCAATGACTTCAATATACATACCTAAGACTCAAAGAGCATACTTCAACACTGCATAGATGTACTACGCAGGAGGAGGATCACACAAATCACGGCGGCAATAAGGCTCTTGCCAAGCCTCTACACTGAATTTTTCTCCAGGGTTTGCAGTCATTCTAAATGGACTTCAGAGAGGTGTTTCTTCTTCTTTAGTGATCAATTTCTGACAACAGGGGTGTATGTTCAGTTGTTTTCTCTAACAATAACATGAATTAGTGTTTCTTTTTGCGCTGGAACACTAATCAGTGCTTCACTCTCTATATAAAAAAACAATTGTTGGTTGTTATGGCTAATTGACTGATTGTCTCTTCAGCCTATATATTAACATGGATCAAACATCCTTGTTCTCTTGTGAAAACAATGTAAGACGTTTTTTTGACTCTAGTGTAGTGTCAAAAAACGTCTTACATTATGTGACAGAGAGTATAATTTTCTTCTTCTAATAGCAAAGTGACTGTTTGTTGCAACGGATAAAAAGCAGGCTGATACATGTACACAAACAAGAAAAAACATCCTAGTTTTGGTATATATCACCAAAAATATGTTAGGGTCACCCAATGTTTATGCCTCCTATTTGTTTTGATGATGTGGGGAGAGAGCGATCTGGTCATCAGGGCTAAGGAGTTTTATAGAAACTAGGTATGTGCCCGGAAGCTTTTTTTTTTTAATCTATAAATGTTAGGGCTGTCTTAAGGTAGAAGTGGATGTAATTCCACCTTATATGGCATGGGGCACACAGGAATCACCGGACTAGAATTTTGATTTTGGCGCTATTATAATCTGGTAGTTTGGGTCATGCATGATAAGTAAATTAAATAAAGGGCGTGCAGGAAGGTGTGGTCAAATATGGCGTGGAATTGAGTGACGTAATTCCACATTATTGCGAAAGGTAAGTTAATTAAGATAGAGATATGAAGCAGAGTGGCAAGGTCTTTTTGCTATAACACAATTTTCCTCGTATGCAGTAAATGCAAATTGGGTGGTTTGCAATGACGAGTGACGCACACTATTATGCCCAACTGGGTCTTTTAGAAGTAAAAAAAAATAGTGAGATGTTATTTTTATAAAGACTGGACAATTGCTCGTGTGTTGCAACAGGAATATAAACATTCTAGTAGATTAGCTCGTGACTGCATGTCTATCATTATATTGATGCGCTAAAACCTTAGCAAGTTTATGTATGCAATCACCACGATTTACCTGCCATTTTATTGTTAAGCACTTATTTGGTAAGAATTTAATTACTTACCAAACAAAATGTGCTTTTTTGATAAGTTAATAAAACATGAGACAATTGATTATATTTTAGGGAGAATTGATGGAGAAAAATCAGAGATGAGAGAAAAAAATCAGAGAGGAAAAGGAAAGAGTGGCACATATATAAAGAAGGTTAGACGAAAGAGAGGTGAAATGGAAATCTTACGTTCTTTTTAAGCAGTAGAGACAATAGTGAGATGCCCAATTGGCCAGGGTGGGCCAACATTGAAATTGTTCATTAAAATTTAATTATTTTTAGACATTTTTACCGGAGCTCCTATTTGCGGATTGCTGGGCAGAAAGTGACCCGACCCACAGGCCGGCCCATCTAGCGATATGTCCCTAGCATCTTACTGTAGCAGCATGTTACTCTACCGGCTCGGAACTGCAATGGTTCTTTTCTTTATTGCTTTTTTCTTTCTTTTTCGAAAAATAGTTTCTAAAAATGACATATTAAAATGCCAGATTTTTATGAAAATGTGAACTTTTCAAAAAAGCAAACAATATTTGGAACTTGGATCCATTTTTCAAAAAGAAAACAACTTTCATAATTTCAAACATTTTCTATTTTTTAGCTTTTGATAAATGCATAATCAGATTATTTTTTGAAAACACAAATAATTTTTTAACACATTTTCAATATGTGAATTTTTTTAAAACACGTATAGTTTTGGAAATTCATATTTTTTGGAAAAATGAACAATTTTCCAAAGCACTTAACATTTTCTGATATTTTTTATTTTTACAATGAATAAACAGAAAAAAGAAAAAATGATCCAAGAAAAAAAATCCAAAAAACATGTAAATAAACAACCAAAATAGAAATATTGTTCACAAATATTCTAGAAGGTTTCCAAAACCAGGTCAAGAACCTCCTGGAAGGTTCTCACAAATGGATCAGTTGAACGCCTTAACAGGGCGGCCAAGCTAGATCACTCACTCGCTGCGGGCGTCGACATTACGATGAAATGAGCGGCGAATACGATTCGTTTTCTCTATTGCCTCTCGTTGCGGCAAATTGTCGCCACAACACACATGCAATGCTCGAGATCGAGAGAAGTGGCCCGGTCCAGTACGCAAGGCTTTCTATTTCCGGTTTTGGCTGTTGGGAAACGCAGTGGAAAACAAAAAAATCCACGCCTACGATTACCCAAGATATGAAGATGCATAACAGGTAGGGATCACAATCATTACTGTCACCTAGTTACGGCGGAAGAACGTGTCGGTGTATATCATACTTGGAGTCCCTCGAACCAACGATGAACGATTCATCGTACCGCCCACAAATAGTCCCTCGAACCGAAGACCAAAAGCACGACCTCTCTACTTGGTTGCAAGCGTGCAGCCTTTATGATCCGACAGCGCTTGGCCGTCCAGAGCTAATTATCACCGGAGAATTAGAGGAAGGAGGTTATAATCACACATGACTTCTAATTACGAGGACAAGAGGATTAGCCTAGTTCTAATTAGTCAACTGGGACCAAGTAGAACTAGAACTAGGAGAAGTAGAGGAGGTTTCAAAACTTGTATACCTCAACGGACAAAAACCCTAGTATATATAGGTTAAAGGAGAGGGAGAGGGCAGCGCGAGGAAAGAAAATTCCTCTTTGGGCACCTACGTAGGGAAGGAGGATTTGGACTCCTCCCCAACCCCAATTAGGCCTCCTTCCGTAGGGAAGGAGGCGCCTCCCCACTTGGTTTTTTTGGCCCAAGTTGTCTTTCACCTCTTGTCCTTTTAAGGCCCGTTAATGTTAAATTAAATAAAAAAATGTTCTATATACTTTCAGACGTTTTTATATATAATTTAACATCTTCAGAAACATTTTCCACCTATATTTATCAGTAATACCCGGTATTACTCGATATTCACCAAAACCCTTCCGGTGGCCCCGAAATGCTCTCGGATCCTCTCAGTACTATTTCGAATACAAATGAAATAATATTCGCATCTTGAATAAATTTGTTCAGAATTTCAAAAAATGTTCGTGGTTTTCAATTTTGTTCCTATTTTCTTAAAATTGTTCGCATTTTCAAAACATTGTTCGTACTTTTAAAAAATATTCTATTTTTCAAATCGTTCAATGCTGAAATGAATGCCTACGATGGGCATTCCCACCTGCTTGCAAAAATTGGAGTCGCTTGAAGGATGTCCAAAAATAGACCATGTTGAACACAGAGGGTGTTCGGGTAGGCTAGAAGTTTCCATCTGAGAGCACGTTGTTTCTTGACATTCTTGAAATGGCTCCAATTTGTTTCCATGGCTTTGTATGACCAATTTAAGGCGCCATGCAAAGTTGCTCGGGTTTTTGACAATTTTTGCATTTTTTAGAGTTTTCCTGGTGAAAAAAGACTGATAAATGACCAGACATGTAGCAGCTTGCATACGTCATCGGAAATCGTTCAAATCTGACATGGATGCATACGATGAGCATGCCTCCCTTATTGCAAAAGTTGAGGTCATTTCGAGGATGTCCAAAAGAAAGTCCATGTTGAATGAAGGGTGTTTGGGTAGGCCAGAAGGCTTCGTCTGAGAGCATGGTCTTTCTCGACATTCCTTAAATGGCCCGAATTGTTTTACATGGCCTTGTATGACCAATTCAGAGCACTATGACAAGTTGTTTGGGTTTTCAGAAAGTTTTGCACTTTCTAGAGGTTTTTCACAATGAAAAAGGCCGATAAATGGCCGTACGTGTTGCAACTTTCATACAGTGTCATATGTCTGTGCCAAGCTGCTTCAAGAAGTTGGGGTCATTTATCCATCGTCCAAAAACACCATCAGTTAAGAGGAGTGTGCTAGACTAGACTAAATGGGTGCATCCGTGAGCACGTAATTTTGTTTCTTCTAATTTGAATGCTTCAATTACTTGCAATTTCCGTCATTACCAATCAACATGAACATATTCTTATCCTAACTATTTCTTGAAAAATTTCAACAATTTTGGATTTTTTAAATTGTGTACGAAAATTTTATAGACTTGAACACTTTTTTTCAACATTGTTAACATATTCCCAACAATTGATGTTGAACAAAAATTGAAAATCACTTACTTCTTAGAAAATTTATTTACTTCTTTTGAAATGCAAACATTTATTAATGGGTGAACAAATAATTCAAAAACTGCAACATTTGTGAAATTCTAGAACATTTTATAAAATTGTAAACAGTATTTGAAAAAGAAAATTAGTATTCGAAACAATATTTAAATTTTTAAACAGGTTTCAAAAAGAATAATAAAGTCAAAAAGGAGACAAATGAATGAACGAAAAAAAAACGAAAACTGTAGCTGTAGCGAGTGGAGCTATATACACAACCGAGTAAGCCCACACCAAGTAGCAACTGTGTAAACTGAATTTTTAAAAAGTTCAAGATTTGATACTAGTTCATTGATTTGAAGAAAAAGTTCGCATGATTGAAAGAAGTTCATTTTTTAAAAAAAATCATCGATTTTGAATTAAAAATCACAAATTTAAAAAATATCAGTAATTTTAATTTTTGTTCGCAAAAAAAATGGTTCACCGGTTTTGAAAGAACGCTGACAGATTTGAAAAGTTCACCAGTTTTGATTGAAAAAAGTTCACAAATTTGAAAGATGTTCATCGCTTTTAAGAAACAGTTCATCGCTTTTAAAAACAATTAATAGATTTTTACAGAAAACCCACGAATTCAAAAAGAGTCCAGCAATTTTGATAAATTTTTTGAGTAATTAAAAAAAACCAGATATTGACAACAGATTACGGATTTTAAAAAATTTCATCGATTTTGATAAAAAGTTCATGCAGTTGGAAAGCAGTTCATGATTTTTTTAAGTTCAGAATAACCGAAAAAGTTCACTAATTTGAAGAAAAGTTTGCGAATTAAGAAAATGAAATAAATAAATAAAGATTTTAAAAGGAAAGAAAAAGTCGTAGAATAAACGGCCAAAGAGAAGAGAAAACCAGAAAAGAAAATGATAAATGTTACATTTGCCACAAGAGATAGAAAAAGACGAAAGAACAGGACAAAGTAATCTGGCGTAGTAGGTAGTGCCTATAGGACTGAATGTGGAGGTCTCAAGTTCAAATCTCCCCCATTATGCAACACTCGCGTATTTGTTGAAGGTTAGAAGAAAGAAAAAAAAACTAAGCGGGCCAAGCCCAGGACAGCGAGCGGGTGTGCACCAAGTTGCGAAAAACGCTTAAAGCAAGAAATAGGGATTGGGGTCTGCGTATACGGCGGGCGAAGAATTTATAAAATATGACCATCATGCTATTTCCTATGAAGAGGTATGGACCAATTTGAGCCGTCCTTGTGTCAGGCATGTACCGAAACAGAAGTGATAATAGATTTATCCATAATATGCATATAGAAGACATGGATATGCTTATCTAAATGCATATAGAAGACATGAGTAAAAATCTCAATATCATTCTATTTTAATAAATTGTAACCAGTGTCTACTACAATCAACCAAAATACCTCATTCAGTTATGCTACAGAAAGAAAAGTCAAAGATACTCAGAGGCTCTTGTTGCATTCAAGCGGCACCCACCTACCAGGACTCGGTAGTCGATCGCTACCATATATAGGCGGCATGGCCCGCCGGCCAGCAGTCCATCGCAGTTCCCGTTCCGTTGTGTTCTAGCCGATCCCAGCGATTCCTGTGACAGCCGCCACGGCGCGTGGCGGCAGGCGCCACGTGTCCGCTGCCGCGTTTGCCGTCACAAATCAGGTGGTCTTTTCTGGCAATTTGACTCAAAGGTAGTCCTTTTTGTCAATTGCACCGCGCAGATGGTCCTTTTGAACAAAAAATCCAAAAAATTACGGCCCAGGCTCATCCAAACGCTGACTTTTGTTCTTGGAACGATTGCCGCTCAGCTCAAGTGTAGCCGCCAGAGTCTGCAAAATCTGCTGACAAATTCTACCGCTACTGCTGCTACATTTCTAGTACGTATTAGTAGCTTTTTTTGACTCGTCCACGCATGCCGATCGAGCTGTATGCACACTGGTCGTACTCGGCACAGCTACCAGCGCACGGGGTACAAAATTCTAAGTTTTTAACTGGGCTTCAAAAAGAAAGAAAAGGAGGGAAATGAGTGAACGAAAAAAATAAAAACTGTTCCTGTAGCTAGTGGAGCTAGGGACACAACTGGCCAAGCCAACGCCTAAGTAGCGTTTACTATAACTAGTAAGCGTGCACGTGTAACACACGTTTTGTTAAAATTCAAAATTAAATAAGTAGATCACATCTTGACTAATAGAATTAGTTTGCATGCATGTGAGTTGATACACCATATCCAGTCAAAATAATAATAAATCATATATGTTTGTACATGACATTCAGGTCACCATTACAGATAACCACAACTTATCAAAGAGACCCATCTGGATCTAATAAGAATTCCATGGGCTCTGCTCAACCACCGCATCGAAGTTGACTATCTTGCCTGGTTCTCCTCCTATATTGTCTGGTCGCCCCGCCCTCTCCCTTCTTTTCTAGCAACGCATCCTTCTCCAACACTGCCAAGTGGAAATCCATCTCACACAATCGACAAATATATAATATGAAAAATATTGTAAATCTACTATTACACTGAGATGGTGAGGTCAATCAACATTTAGAAAAGATAAATCTGGTGAACTATATTTAGGTCTATGTTGCTGGAGTTGCAAGATCTTTTTTCGTTAGCATGGACATGAAACTGTTGTTGTTAAATAAAATTATCCCTCAAAATTATACTTATTCTCTCTCACCATAACTGGTTTGAACAAGTAATTTTGATTACTAACATTAGTTACTCAAAATATAATTTGTGTGCAACATTGCAAATTAAGTGGATTTTTAGAAATTAAAAACAAAAAAAACAAATTATCCAAACTGAGAAATACCTGCAAAGGAGATTAAAAGTTGGTCAGTAAACATCACCCATACATCAGTTCAAGTGTCCAAGCAAGAAGTAAATACAAGAATAGAAGCATACATCAGTCCAATACCTTGTACACAAGAAAGAATATACAAATTTACAAATCTCCTTGTTAAGGCATACTTAGGTTTTGCCCAAAAAACTAAAAGGCATACATGGGTTTAACCAGGGTGCTTAAATGTAGTAAATCTTCAATTGTTAGTCTTCATGTCATCTACGGTAATGTTTTTTTTCATCTTTAAGATATATACATGTTTGAGAAATCGAATTAATCTTTTAAAAAGAAAGTATCTTGTCATAAAAGTTAGCGCAAACTACCCAAATCTATCAAAAAAAGGATTCCCAACTTTTCATAATATTGTTTCAATCACATGCCTTTTTAATGCAACATTGGCGGTTTGCGACACTCGGATGTGTTTCTTCCAACACATTGTCGATGACTGTGAATTTGTGTTAATTCAAATAATTTGTTCAAGAATGAAATTACAATGTATCTCAATGAATAATATGGAATATAGTAAGTCAGACAATAAGAAACAACAAGAACCAAGTGTGACTATGCTTGAGTTGCATATGCATACCTTTGAGCGATGCTTATTGTAGAGATTCATCTTCAATTGAGCTTTCTCACCAATTCTTGAACCATAGCAATTTGTTATGTAAGTTTGCCCCAATAAGACCTAATTATTTCACTGTGTGACAAGGTAATGCTTTTCTTCAACCAAATGCATTCCCTGAAAATGTTGGATACATCACACTCACCATCCAATGTGAAACCCATCACTTTAAACTTACAATAAGAGTAGCAAACGTTTTACCCCCATGATGGACGAATTTGAAACAAAATATATACAAGAAAGAGTGTCGTCGACCAATAATTACAGAAATAGCTTGAAGTTACATACTCATATCCGAACTTTTTTAAACCAAATAGTCAGTAAATGGAGGTTATATGTCTGTTATAAAAAAATATATCAACTTGTAGCTAATACAACACTTGAATTTTTTTATTTATAATATATAAGCCCATATATAATAGAGGATATTGCAAAAGAGGATCACCAACGCAACAATGGTCATCAAAGTGCATATTTTTATTTTATTATATAAGAGCCAAATCAAGATGTTGTATTTTTATTTTATTTATTAAGATAACCAGAAGTAGTTGTGCCATTGCATTAAGAAAGGGGAACAACCATGCATTAGCTTAGAACCAACTTACAGAGCAAGAACTGTGAAGTGAAAAGGAGAAAAAAGAAAATAAAAACCGGGTTGAAAAGGCTCTATGACATAACCTATAGTTTGAAAGGGCTCCAGGATCATACTACATAATATGCTTTCATGCTCCAGGATCAACAAAGTGAAAGTTGGATTAGGAGGCACTATAACTGCACAAAGATGAACCTACATTGCACACTCTATAGTTATATGGGGCATACAAACCATCGATGCTTATCAGACAACAACATCAAAGCAATCTTGATACAGTTACTTGATGCGTTTAGCTAGCAGCAATGTTGTTAATGGAGATTCACGTCATGTAGCTACCACGACCTGTACTGAATTCACCTTAAAACATACAAATTTGAAGCGATATATAGACAACTTAACATGTAATATAATTGTTTTGCAAAACAAATCTACTACTAATCACTAAAAGAAATCTGTGAACTTTCTTCATGGGTTCATTTGTACCCTCAAAATATGTGAACAAACACAAGGCTGAATTCTTTATTGGTTCATTTATCTCCAAAAATTAAGATACCTTATGAATAATCACATCACATAAAATGGAACCACTCACTTTTTTTCTCGAAGCTCTCTGCATAGGCAATCTTTCCACAGCCAATATGAACTCATGTGCACAAAATAGCTCCTCGTGAACCTGCCAAAGCAACAACTAACATTACCGATGCATGCAAACTCACAAACAAATAGCTACTATAAGGATGTCGAACATGTAGCCACAATCTATTATTGGCAATAAAGTACCATCTAGGTTCGGCCACGTTTGGCCTATGCAGGTGGATGATGATTCTTCATATGTATCATGTTAAAAAAATAGAAAACTTCTTAATCAGTACAAGCACGTAACGATGGTGCACTTATTGATAAATATAATACATATAAACTGAATTCTTTAATGTTGCAAAAAAAGAAAAAACACAGGTATCCAAATTGAAGGTATGCATAGTTCGCATCTCATGTTGACATGTTGAATTCCTAAATGTTGCAAACAATAAGTTTAATAAACTCTCAAGTCTTGCTTGGATTCAGTCAAGGATATTTGTCATCTTTCATGATTTGCTCCATGGATGCAGGAATAGCTACTACAACTGATAAATGGTTTTTCGAATAAAAAGTACCATCTAAAAAGGTGACAAAAAGAAGCTTAGGTGCAACAAACATTGATCACTGCCGATGTTCTCAACATGTTGAAGTAAACTATTTGTTGTTATGGAGGAGGGGAAAAAGAACATATGAAATATTCTTAGGGAGATTGCCTGAATTTTGCATATTAGTGGGTGCTTCCAAACATCCTCCAAAAGTTCACAAGCTTTTCTGTAGTATTTTTCTTGCAACTTCAGAAGTACCTCGTGGTATATATGGGAAAGTGCACATTCCTAACATAATTTAAAAGGTCATTTCAGTAATAGAATATATTTTGATAACCATATTAAGAGCTTGTAAAACTAAAAACCACCATAGTCCCTTCTTAGTACCAAATATATGACAACCATAATATCATTTTAATCAAAAAATCTAACACCATCAGTGGAGAACTTTATGAGGAATACAAATCAACAGTGAAGGAGCATGACCAATCTCTGACATGTGCACAAGCAAAATCGTAGATGATGCCAGAACGCTTATAACCAGAAGATATAGATTGCTCACTGTAGTTTCCGTTGATAAATTTATCATACATCTTGCACCTTGCTACGTCTTGAGCTTGCGTAGGTTTTTCCCGAAGAGGAAGGGATGATGCAGCAGAGTAGCGTAAGTATTTCCCTCGGTTTTTGAGAACCAAGGTATCAATCCAGTAGGAGCCCAAACTCAAGTCCCTCGTACCTGCACAAAGCGATAGCTACTCGCAACCAACGCGATTAGGGGTTGTCAAGCCCTTCACGATCACTTACGAGAGTGAGATCTGATAGATATAATATTTTTGGTATTTTTGGTATAAAGATGCAAAGTAAAAAAGTAAAAGCAAAGTAAAAAAGCAAAACAAGATTAAAGTGATGGAGATTGATATGATGAGAATAGACCCAGGGGCTATAGGTTTCACTAGTGGCTTCTCTCAAGAGCATAAGTATTCTACGGTGGGTGAACAAATTACTATTGGGCAATTGACAGAATTGAGCATTGTTATGAGAATATCTAGGCATGATCATATATATAGGCATCACGTCCGTGACAAGTAGATCGAAACGATTCTGCATCTACTACTATTACTCCACTCATCGACCGCTATCCAGCATGCATATAGAGTATTAAGTTAAAAACAGAGTAACGCCTTAAGCAAGATGATATGATGTAGAGAGATAAATTCATGCAATATGAAATAAACCCCATCTTGTTATCCTCGATGGCAATGATACAATACGTGCCTTGCTGCCCCTTCTGTCACTAGGTAAGGACACCGCAAGATCGAACCCAAAGCTAAGCACTTCTCCCATGGCAAGAGCTACCAATCTAGTTGGCCAAACCAAACGGATAATTCGAAGAGACTTGCAAAGATAACCAATCATACATAAAAGAATTCAGAGAAGATTCAAATATTATTCATAGATAGACTTGATCATAAACCCACAATTCATCGGTCTCAACAAACACACCGCAAAAAGAAGATTACATCGAATAGATCTCCACAAGAGAGAGGGAAAACTTTGTATTGAGATTCAAAGAGAGAGAAGAAGCCATCTAGCTACTAACTATGGACCCGAAGGTCTGAGGTAAACTACTAACACACTTCGTCGGAGGGGCTAGGATTATGTAGAAGCCCTCCGTGATGACGGCCCTCTTCCGGCAGAGCTCCGAAATAGGCCCCAAGATGGGATCTCATGGATACAGAAAGTTGCGGCGGTGGAATTAGGTTTTTGGCTCCTGTTCTGATCGTTTGGGGGTACGTGTGTATATATAGGAGGAAGAAGTACGCCGGAGGAGCAACGAGGGCCCACGAGGCAAGGGGGTGCGCCCTAGGGGGGGCGCCCCCACCCTCGTGACCGCCTCTTTTGTTCCTTGGAGCAGGGTCCAAGTCTCCTGGATCACGTTCGGTGAGAAAATCACGGTCCTGAAAATTTTATTCCGTTTGATATTCCGTTTCTTCGAAACACTGAAATAGGCAAAAAAAAATAGCAATTCTGGGTTGGGCCTCCGGTTAATAGGTGCTACGTCTTGAGCTTGCGTTGGTTTTCCCCGAAGAGGAAGGGATGATGCAGCAGAGTAGCGTAAGTATTTCCCTCAGTTTTTGAGAACCAAGGTATCAATCCAGTAGGAGCCCGCGCTCAAGTCTCTCGTACCTGCACAAAGCGATAGCTACTCGCAATCAACGCGATTAGGGGTTGTCAAGCCCTTCACGGTCACTTACGAGAGTGAGATCTGATACATATAATATTTTTGGTATTTTTGGTATAAAGATGCAAAGTAAAAAGTAAAAGCAAAGTAAAAAGCAAAACAAGATTAAAGTGATGGAGATTGATATGATGAGAATAGACCCGGGGGCCATAGGTTTCACTAGTGGCTTCTCTCAAGAGTATAAGTATTCTACGATGGGTGAACAAATTACTGTTGAGAAATTGACAGAATTGAGCATAGTTATAAGAATATCTAGGCATGATCATGTATATAGGCATCACGTCCGTAACAAGTAGATCGAAACGATTCTACATCTACTACTATGACTCCACTCATCGACCGCTATCCAGCATGCATCTAGAGTATTAAGTTAAAAACAGAGTAACGCCTTAAGCAAGATGACATGATATAGAGAGATAAATTCATGCAATATGAAATAAACCCCATCTTGTTATCCTCGATGGCAACGATACAATACGTGCCTTGCTGCCCCTTCTGTCACTGGGTAACGACACCGCAAGATCGAACCCAAAGCTAAGCACTTCTCCCATGGAAAGAACTACCAATCTAGTTGGCCAAACCAAACGGATAATTCGAAGGGACTTGCAAAGATAACCAATCATACATAAAAGAATTCAGAGAAGATTCAAATATTATTCATAGATAGACTTGATCATAAACCCACAATTCATCGGTCTCAACAAACACACTGCAAAAAGAAGATTACATTGAATAGATCTCCACAAGAGAGGGGGAGAACTTTGTATTGTGATTCAAAGAGAGAGAAGAAGCCATCTAGCTACTAACTATGGACCCGAAGGTCTGAGGTAAACTACTCACACTTCATCGTAGGGACTAGGATGATGTAGAAGCCCTCCGTGATGACGGCCCTCTTCCGGCGGAGCTCCGAAACAGGCCCCAAGATGGGATCTCGTGGATACAGAAAGTTGCGGCGGTGGAATTAGGTTTTTTTGCTCGTGTTCTGATCGTTTGGGGGTACGTGTGTATATATAGGAGGAAGAAGTACGCCGGAGGTGCAACGAGGGGCCCACGAGGCAGGGGGCGCGCCCTAGGGGGGGCGCCCCCCACACTCGTGACTGCCTCTTTTGTTCCTTGGAGCAGGTTCCAAGTCTCCTGGATCACGTTCGATGAGAAAATCACGTTCCCGAAGAGTTTATTCCGTTTGGACTCCGTTTGATACACTGGTAGAAAAAGAGCCTATAGTCCCGGTTCGTAAGGGCCTTTAGTCCCGGTTCTTGAACCGGGACTAAAGTGTCGGTACTAATGCCCCGACCCTTTAGTCCCGGTTCAATCCAGAACCGGGACTGATGGGCCTCCACGTGGGCAGTGCGCAGAGCCCAGGCAGGAGACCCTTTGGTCGCGGTTGGTGGCACCAACCGGGACCAATAGGCATCCACGCGTCAGCATTTCTGTGGCTGGGGTTTTTGTTTTTTTTGAAAGGGGGGGGGTTTGGGGGTTTGGGGTGTTAATTTAGGTGTTTCATATATTGTGTTAGCTAGCTATAATTAATAGAGAGAAGTGTCCTCTCTTACGTCCGTGCTTGGTCGACGCTACGTACTATACATATGTATAGAGAGGACTAGACACGCTAGTTAGCTAGTAAGCAAACGAAGGAAACAGAAGATCGTCATGAACATATATGCATACAGAGAGAAGTGATATCGACCACCTCTCCTTCTCTGAGAGATTGGTCGAACAACAAGTTCTCGTATATCTATTCGACACTACCGGCTACATATATACAATAATTATCTCTTACAAATATAATCATACGGACTCATGGTCCACATAGTATTCTCCGTCTTCAGCGATCACTTGGTCAAGAAAGAATGCCGCCAATTCCTCTTGAATTGCTCGCATGCGAGCTGGTGCTAGGAGTTCATCCCGCTTCTGAAACATCTAATTTGAAGAAGGGGGTCAATACATATATATATGAATGAATGAAACTCAATACAAATGATGGTAATAAAATAAAATTGTGAATGTTGTTATTTACGTACTTCATATTGTTCGTCAGAGTACCCGCCCCGCTCACAGGTCGTGTGGCGGATGGACTCACAGACGTAGTATCCACAGAAATCATTCCCTTGTTCCTGCCACAACCACTTTACAAGAAATAGAGGTCAATCAAACTGATAAGCAAGAATGCTAAATGGTATTGATGAAACTAGCGCTTGAATCACTAGGAGATGCGCGAAACATGCTACTATAGTACTTACTTTCGGGTGTCTAAATTCCAGCTCCTTCGGCAGTCCCAGAACTTTTCTGGTGAATTTTCTCCAAACCCTGTCGGACAAAGAAAACAATTACTTGATATCAGGAAATAAACAAAGTTGCTGATATGGTGGATAATGATCGATTTAACTTACTTCTTGAGGATTTCAGTCATGTCCGCATACTCCTGGGGATCTTTTCGTTTAGAGTCCAAGACGGTTACTACTCCGTGCTCAAGCCTAATCTCTAGGAGAATATAGTGGAAACTGCACACGCATGCATAACTCATCAATTACATTACTATAACCTGGACTAATATATAAGGGAAACCGAATATGCACAAGACAGTAACACTCACTTGAAGTTGTAAGGAAAGAGTATTATATCTTTGTTTTCATTTTTTTGAATGATCGTAGCAAGTTGGCCTCGGTATCTCCGGGACGATGTTCAACCTCAGTTGCATCTATGAGATATGTGTTAACGAACCCAATATCACCGATTTGTCTTTTCTTCAATTTGGCGATCTTCATTCTGCATAATATAGTGAGGATAATTATAAATACATGCAATGAAAGAGATGAGCTATATAGAGAGACTTAATGACAGAAGTAGTAGTACTTACAGACAGTAGCAGGTGATCATTGTTTTATCAAGGGCCAATTGATTGAAAAACTGATAGAAATCCTCAAATGGAATAGGCAATAGTTCAATTCCAACGAGGTCATCCTCCGGTTTAACTCTCGCATACAAAGTACTCCTCCCCCTAGACTCTCTGCAGATTTTCAAGTACCAATCATGTAATCTTTGCATCATCGTTGTTAAAGATTTTTTCATCTTTGACGAGAGGCTTCCCGTACTCGTATTTGTGTATCTGCACCTCCATGGGATCATAATGTACATCTCGGGCAGGTAATCGTCAACATTGCCATAACCGGGCACCATCCTCGGATTGACGATGTCGCTAGGCACCTTGCGGGGGGGCACGATTGCTTCGCTTGTTCGCCAAGCTGGGCAATTTGTTTCCCAGCTGCTCGTCGTTCTTTCAGCCTTTGATCACTGACTGTACTTCCCGACCGCTCCGCTTCGACCCATGTCTTTGCAATAATGCGCTCATAGTTGCCTTTCGGCGGAGACTTGGGTGGTTTTGCCAGGGAAGCCAGAGTGCGCTTCACTTTCACCGGATCTACCTTCTCCTCCGGAGGTGGATGTCTCTTTGCTTTCAACCCTTGAAACCAGTCATCCACTTCGGTTCGCGCGATCTTCGCGTTCTCCTCCGGGGTCCTCTCGTATGGTAACTTCTCTGGAGTCTTCAGAGAAGGACCGAATCTGTATGTCCTCCCGCCTCTGGTTGTACTGCTAGACACCGACCGAGCAGACGGAGCGTGGTTGTCTTCTTTACTTGCTTACGAGGCGGAGGAGAAGGACTACGACGCGCCGGGGCAGCTGGAGCGGCGGTAGGTCTCTTCCGCCCTTGCTGACGAGGCGGAGAAGGAGGAGGTTGGCTGCTCGGGCGCGTCGGCGCAGACGGAGGAGGCGGAGTGCCACCACGCGCCGGAGAAGGAGCCGACCGAGGGCCCTGATCGTCACTCGACGGAGGAGGAGATGGTGGAGGAGGCGGAGTGCCCTGAATCGCCGGAGGAGGAGGAGGAGGCGGAGGCGTCCAGTTCGGAAGGTTGATGAGCTCCTTCCGCCATAGGCATGGAGTCTTCAGAGCAGACCCCAGCCGAGTCTCCCCTTCACCGGTAGGGTGGTCAAGCTGGAGGTCCTCAAATCCCTCCGTTATTTCATCCTCCATCACCCTAGCATATCCTTCTGGAATCGGTCGGCAGTGAAAAGTTGCGCCAGGTTCAGTAGGATAAACAGAGCCAACAGCCGCCTTGACCTTCAAATTCATCCATTGCGTCATAAGGTGGCAATTTTGAGACTCTGTGATAGCATCCACGGGATAGCTGGCAGGAGCCATCAAGGCATGCTCCGGCTGAAGCAGCTCGGTGGAAGCCACGCTACTTCTGCGCTGAGATGGCGGGGTAGCTTCGGGGGAGGCTTCGGTAGTACGTTTGCTGCGATTTGCTTCTCGTTCCTCTATCGCGTCTACCCTTGCTTGCAGCGCCTGCATTTGGGTCTGCTGCACTTTTTTCCTCCTCTCATGGGATTTGTAACCGCCTGCGTCCGGAAACCCAACCTTCCACGGAATGGAGCCTGGCGTGCCTCGTGTCCATCCAGGGTGCTCAGGATTCCCGAGGGCCATTGTGAGCTCGTCGTTCTCTCTGTCTGGAAAGAACGTCCCTTCCTGCACTGCTTCGATATACTGCTTAAGCTTCCTGACTGGTATGTCCATTTGATTGTTCGTCCAAATGCACTTCCCTGTTACAGGGTCCAAGGTTCCGCCAGCCCCGAAGAACCAAGTCCGGCAACGGTCTGACCAGTTAATTGTCTCTGGTTCGATCCCTTTATCAACCAGATCATTCTCAGTCTTGTACCACTTAGGCCGGGCTACGAGGTAGCCACCTGACCCCGTGCGATGGTGAAGCTTCTTCTTCGCAGCATTTTGCTTGTTTGTCGCGGACATCTTCTTACTCTTTTCCGATGTCTTGTGGGCCACAAATGCGGGCCAGTGATCTCTGATCTTCTCATATCTGCCCTTGAATTCTGGTGTCTCATTATTTTCGACAAACTTATTCAGCTCTTTCTTCCACCTCCTGAATAGTTCTGGCATCCTCTTAAGAAGAAGAAGAAGAAGAAGAAGAAGAAGAAGAAGAAGAAGAAGAAGAAGAAGAAGAAGAAGAAGAAGAAGAAGAAGAAGAAGAAGAAGAAGAAGAAGAAGAAGAAGAAGAAGAAGAAGAAGAAGAAGAAGAAGAAGAAGAAGAAGAAGAAGAAGAAGAAGAAGAAGAAGAAGAAGAAGAAGAAGAAGAAGAAGAAGAAGAAGAAGAAGAAGAAGAAGAAGAAGAAGAAGAAGAAGAAGAAGAAGAAGAAGAAGAAGAAGACGAGGAGCAGGGCGTCGGGGCAGAGGGTGGCGTCAGCGTCGGGCGCCCAAAAGTTTAGTCCCACCTCGCTAGTTGACAGCGCCCAACACCTGTTTATAAGCTCTGCTGCCTCCTCCCTCTCGAACTCCTCTGAACTGCAGGCCTATGGGCCTAATCTGACACTGCTTTGCCTGTGGGCCTATTGGGCCTTCTGCGGGCCTGAATCCTGGCCCATGTTGGGTTTCTAGTCGTATTCAGGCCGTGGTGGCCCAATAGGTGGCCATTTTTTTATTTTTTTCTAGTTTTTTGTTCTGTTTTTTGCATTATTTATTTCCTTTTGTTTTTTGCTTTATTTTTTAATTCTTTTTGCTTTTAGGTCAGAAAAATTATAAACTTTCTATTAGTGCCATTACTTTTCAAATTTGAATAGTTAAAATTTGAATTCTTTGAAATTTGTGTGAATCACAAGTTTGTGATTAACTTTACTATAAAAATATTTTTTCCCAGTTTTTTTGTTTTCTTTTTTGCATTATTTATTTTCTTTTGTTTTTTGCTTTATTTTTAATTCTTTTTTATTTTAGTTTTAGAAAAAATTATAAACTTTCTGTTATTGCCATTAGTTTTCAAATTTGAAAACACTTTTTTGTTTTTTGTTTTCTTTGTTGCTTTATTTATTTTATTTTGTTTCTACTTACAACAAAATACTTATTGCTGCTATTTTTATTTTTTTCCAATTTTTTGTTTTGTTTTCTGCATTATTTATTTTCTTTTGTTTTTGCTTTATTTTTTAATTCTTTTTGCTTTTAGTTTTAGAAAAATTATAAACTATCTGTTAGTGCCATTTTTTCAAATTTGAAAACACTTTTTTTGTTTTTTGTTTTCTTTGTTTCTTTATTTATTTTATTTTGTTTCTACTTACAACAAAATACTTATTGTTGCTATTTTTATTTTTTTTCCAGTTTTTTTGTTTTGTTTTCTGCATTATTTATTTCCTTTTGTTTTTGCGACTCGTCAGTGGGTGCTCTCAACTTCCCATCTTTTTCTTCACTGCGACCCATCAGCGGGTGCTCTCAACTTCCCATCTTTTTTTTGGTTCTCACTGTGCCATCGCATCAACTTGGCATGCTCTTCGTTTTTGAACAAACGTTTCAACCGTGGTATTATAGGAGCATACCACATCACCTTCGCAGGAACCCTCTTCCTGGGGGGCTCGCCGTCAACATCACCAGGGTCATCTCGTCTGATCTTATACCGCAATGCACCGTATACTGGGCGTGCGTTCAGATCCTTGTATGCACCGCGGTAGAGGATGCAGTCATTAGGGCATGCATGTATCTTCTCCACCTCCAATCCTAGAGGGCATACGACCTTCTTTGCTGCGTATGTACTGTCGGGCAATTCGTTATCCTTTGGAAGCTTCTTCTTCAATATTTTCAGTAGCTTCTCAAATCCTTTGTCAGCCACAGCATTCTCTGCCTTCCACTGCAGCAATTCCAGTACGGTACCGAGTTTTGTGTTGCCATCTTCGCAATTGGGGTATAACCATTTTTTGTGATCCTCTAACATGCGATCAAACTTCAGCTTCTCCTTTTGACTAATGCATTGCGTCCTTGCATCGACAATGACCCGGCGGAGATCATCATCATCGGGCACATCGTCTGGTTCCTCTTGATCTTCAGCAGCTTCACCCGTGGCAGCATCATTGGGCACATCGTCTGGTTCCTCTTGATCTTCACCAGCTCCCCCCGTTGCAGCATCACCGTATTTAGGGGGCACATAGTTGTCATCGTACTCTTCTTCATTGCCCTCTTCCATCATAACCCCTATTTCTCCGTGCCTCGTCCAAACATTATAGTGTGGCATGAAACCCTTGTAAAGCAGGTGGGAGTGAAGGATTTTCCAGTTAGAGTAAGACCTCGTATTCCCACATTTAGTGCATGGACAACACATAAAACCATTCTACTTGTTTGCCTCAGCCGCATCGAGAAACTCATGCACGCCCTTAATGTACTCGCGGGTGTCTCTGTCACCGTACATCCATTGCCGGTGCATCTGCGTGCATTATATATAATTAAGTGTCCAAATTAATAGAAGTTCATCATCACATTAAAACCAAAGTGCATACATAGTTCTCATCTAACAACATATAGCTCTCTAGAGCATCTAATTAATTAAACCATACATTGAAACTATGTAAAACATTTCAATGCGAAAACAAATGCGATCATAATCGAAACCAAGGTAACAATTGATCCAACGGCATAATGATACCAAGCCTCGGTATGAATGGCATATTTTCTAATCTTTCTAATCTTCAAGCGCATTGCATCCATCTTGATCTTGTGATCATCGACGACATCCGCAACATGCAACTCCAATATCATCTTCTCCTCCTCAATTTTTTTTATTTTTTCCTTCAACAAATGGTTTTCTTCTTCAACTAAATTTAACCTCTCGACAATAGGGTCGGTTGGCATTTCCGATTCACATACATCCTAGATAAATAAAATCTATGTCACGTTGGTCGGCATAATTTTCATAAACAATAAATGAACCAATAGTTATAAAGATAATATACATACCACATCCGAATCATAGACAGGACGAGGGCCGACGGGGGCGGATACCAAAACCATCGCACTATATAAGATGCAATAATGAATGTAAGAAAATGATACAAGTATCTATCTGAACATACAAGTAAGAATATTTTTCCTTTCAGAAAGAAGATAAGAACAAGAGGCTCACCACGGTGGTGTTGTTGGAAATATGCCCTAGAGGCAATAATAAATTGATTATTATTATATTTCCGTGTTCATGATAATCGTTTATTATCCATGCTAGAATTGTATTGATAGGAAACTCAGATACATGTGTGGATACATAGACAACACCATGTCCCTAGTAAGCCTCTAGTTGACTAGCTCGTTGATCAATAGATGGTCACGGTTTCCTGACCATGGACATTGGATGTCATTGATAACGGGAACACATCATTAGGAGAATGATGTGATGGACAAGACCCAATCCTAAGCATAGCACCAGATCGTGTAGTTCATATGCTAAAGCTTTTCTAATGTCAAGTATCATTTCCTTAGACCATGAGATTGTGCAACTCCCGGATACCGTAGGAATGCTTTGGGTGTGCCAAACGTCATAACGTAACTGGGTGGCTATAAAGGTACACTACAGGTATCTCCGAAAGTGTCTGTTGGGTTGGCACGAATCGAGACTGGGATTTGTCACTCCGTGTAAACGGAGAGGTATCTTTGGGCCCACTCGGTAGGACATCATCATAATGTGCACAATGTGATCAAGGAGTTGATCACGGGATGATGTGTTACGGAACGAGTAAAGAGACTTGCCGGTAACGAGATTGAACAAGGTATCGGGATACCAACGATCGAATCTCGGGCAAGTATCGTACCGATAGACAAAGGGAATTGTATACGGGATTGATTGAGTCCTTGACATCGTGGTTCATCCGATGAGATCATCATGGAACATGTGGGAGCCAACATGGGTATCCAGATCCCGCTGTTGGTTATTGACCGGAGAATGTCTCGGTCATGTCTGCATGTCTCCCGAACCCATAGGGTCTACACACTTAAGGTTCGGTGACGCTAGGGTTATAGAGATATTAGTGGCGGTAACCCGAATGTTGTTCGGAGTCCCGGATGAGATCCTGGACGTCACGAGGAGTTCCGGAATGGTACGGAGGTAAAGAATTATATATAGGAAGTGCTATTTCGGCCATTGGGACAAGTTTCGAGGTCACCGGTATTGTACCGGGACCAGCGGAAGGGTCCCGGGGGTCCACCGGGTGGGGCCACCTGCCCTGGGGGGCCACATGGGCTGTAGGGGGTGCGCCTTGGCCTATATGGGCCAAGGGCACCAGCCCCAAGAGGCCCATGCGCCAAGAGAAGAGGAAAAGGAAGAGTCCTAAAGGGGGAAGGCACCTCCGAGGTGCCTTGGGGAGGTGGGACACCTCCCTGGCCGCACCCTTCCTTGGAGGAAGGGCCAAGGCTGCCCCCCCCTCTCCCTTGGCCCTATATATAGTGGGGGAAAGGGAGGGCAGCTCCATCCAAGGCATGGCGCCTCCCTCTCCCTCCCGTGACACATCTCCCTCCTCCCGCAGCGCTTGGCGAAGCCCTGTTGGAATCCCGCTACTTCCACCACCACGCCGTTATGCTGTTGGATCTCCATCAACCTCTCCTTCCCTCTTGCTGGATCAAGAAGGAGGAGACGTCGCTGCTCCATACGTGTGTTGAACGCGGAGGTGCCGTCCGTTCAGCGCTAGGATCATCGGTGATTTGAATCACGGCGAGTACGACTCCATCAACCCCGTTCTCTTGAACACTTCCGCGCACGATCTACAAGGGTATGTAGATACACTCCTCCCTCGTTGCTAGATGACTCCATAGATTGATCTTGGTGACACATAGGAAAATTTTGAATTATTGCTACGTTCCTCGAACAGTGGCATCATGAGCTAGGTCTATGCGTAGTTACTATGCACGAGTAGAACACAAAGTAGTTGTGGGCGTTGATTTTGTTCAATATGCTTACTGTTACTAGTCCAATCTTGATTCGGCGGCATCGTGGGATGAAGCGGCCCGGACCAACCTTACACGTACGCTTACGTGAGACCGGTTCCACCGACAAACATGCACTAGTTGCATAAGGTGGCTGGCGGGTGTCTGTCTCTCCCACTTTAGTCGGATCGCATTCGATGAAAAGGGTCCTTATGAAGGGTAAATAGCAATTGGCATATCACGTTGTGGTTTTTGCGTAGGTAAGAAACGGTCTTGCTAGAAACCCATAGCAGCCACGTAAAACATGCAAACAACAATTAGAGGACGTCTAACTTGTTTTTGCAGGGTATGCTATGTGATGTGATATGGCCAAAGGATGTGATGTATGAGATGATCATGTTCTTGTAATAGGAATCACGACTTGCATGTCGATGAGTATGACAACCGGCAGGAGCCATAGGAGTTGTCTTAATTTATTTATGACCTGCGTGTCAACATAAACATCATGTAATTACTTTACTTTATTGCTAACTGTTAGCTGTAGTAGTAGAAGTAATAGTTGGCGAGACAACTTCAAGAAGACACGATGATGGAGATCATGATGATGGAGATCATGGTGTCATGCCGGTGACAAGATGATCATGGAGCCCCAAGATGGAGATCAAAGGAGCTATATGATATTGGCCATATCATGTCACTATTATTTGATTGCATGTGATGTTTATCATGTTTATACATCTTATTTGCTTAGAACGATGGTAGTAAATAAGATGATCCCTCATTAAAATTTCAAGAAAGTGTTCCCCCTAATTGTGCACCGTTGCGACAATTCGTTGTTTCAAAGCACCACGTGATGATCGGGTGTTTGATCCAAACGTTCACATACAACGGGTGTAAGACAGATTTACACATGCAAACACTTAGGTTGACTTGACGAGCCTAGCATGTGTATAGACATGGCCTCGGAACACAGAAGACTGAAAGGTCAAGCATGAGTCGTATAGAAGATACGATCAACATGAAGATGTTCACCGAGGTTGACTAGTCTGTCTCACGTGATGATCGGATACGGCCTAGTTGACTCGGATCATGTAATCACTTAGATGACTAGAGGGATGTCTATCTGAGTGGGAGTTCATAAGATGAACTAAATTATCCTGAACATAGTCAAAAGGTCTTCGCAAATTATGTCGTAGCTCGCGCTTTAGTTCTACTGTTTTGTTATGTTCCTAGAGAAAAATTAGTTGAAAGTTGATAGTAGCAATTATGCGGACTAGGTCCTAAACTGAGGATTGTCCTCATTGCTTCTTAGAAGGCTTATGTCCTTAATGCACCGCTAAGTGTGCTGAACCTCGAACGTTGTCTGTGGATGTTGCGAACATCTGACATACACGTTTTGATAACTACATGATAGTTCAGTTAAACGGTTTAGAGTTGAGGCACCGAAGACATTTTTGAAACGTCACGAAACATATGAGATGTTTCGAGGGCTGAAATTGGAATTTCAGGCTCGTGCCCACGTCAAGAGGTATAAGACCTCCGACGATTTTCTTAGCCTGCAAACTAAGGAGAAAAGATCAATTGTTGAACTTGTGCTTAGATTGTCTGAGTACAACAATCATTTGAATCGAGTGGGAGTTGATCTTCCAGATGAGATAGTGATGTTTCTCCGAAGTCATTACCACCAAGCTGCTAGAGCTTCGTGATGAACTATAATGTATCGGGGACATATATGATGATCCTTGAGATATTCGCGATGTTTGACACCACGAAAGTAGAGATCAAGAAGGAGCATCAGTTGTTGATGGTTAGTGAAACCACTAGTTTCAAGAAGGGCAAGGGCAAGAAGGGATACTTCATGAAACGGCAATTCAGCTGCTGCTCTAGTGGAGAAACCCAAGGTTGAATCCAAACCCGAGACTAAGTGCTTCTGTAATAAGGGGAACAACCACTGGAGCAGAATTACCCTAAATACTTGGTAGATTAGAAGGCTGGCAAGGTCGATAGAAGTATATTGAATATACATTGTGTTGATGTGTACTTTACTAGTACTCCTAGTAGCACCAGGGTATTAGATACCGGTTCGGTTGCTAAGTGTTAGTAACTCGAAATAAAAGCTACGGAATAACTAAAGGTGAGCTGACGATATGTGTTGGAAGTGTTTCCAATATTGATATGATCAAGCATCGCACGCTCCTTCTACCATCGAGATTGGTGTTAAACCTAAATAATTGTTATTTGGTGTTTGCGTTGAGCATAGACATGATTGGATTATGTCTATCGCAATACGGTTATTCATTTAAGGAGAATAATGGTTACTCTGTTTATTTGAATAATACCTTCAATGGTCTTACACCTAAAATGAATGGTTTATTGAATCTCGATCGTAGTGATACACATGTTCATGCCAAAAGATATAAGATAGTAATGATAGTACCACCTACTTGTGGCACTGCCACTTAAGTCATATCGGTATAAAACGCATGAAGAAGCTCCATGTTGATGGATCTTTGGGCTCACTCGTTTTTGAAGAGTTTGAGACATGCGAACCATGTCTATTGGTGTATATGCATGAAGAAACTCCATGCAAATGGACCATTTGGACTCACTTGATTTTGAATCACTTGAGATATGCAAATCATACCACATGGGCAAGATGACTGAAAGCCTCGGTTTCAGTAAAATGGAACTAGAAAGCAACTTGTTGGAAGTAATACATTTTGATGTGTGCAGTCCAACGAGTGCTGAGGCATGTAGTGGATATCGTTATGTTCTTACTTCACAGATGATTTGAGTAGATGTTGAGTATATTTACTTGATGAATCATGAGTCTGAATTATTGAAAGGTTCAAGTAATTTTAGGGTGAAGTTGAAAGATCGTCGTGACAAGAGGATAAAATATCTATGATATGATCATAGAGATGAATATCTGAATTACGAGTTTGGCACAGAATTAAGACATTGTGGAAATTGTTTCACAACTAATACAGCCTGGAACACCATACTGTGATGGTGTGTCCGAACATCATAACTGCACCCTATTGGATATGATGCATACCATGATGTCTCTTATCGAATTACCACAATAGTTTATGGGTTAGGCATTAGAGACAACCACATTCACTTTAAATAGGGCACCACGTAATTCCGATGAGATGACACCGTATGAACTATGGTTTAGAGAAACCTAAGTTGTCATTTCTTAAAAGTTTGGGGCTGCGACCTTATGTGAAAAAGTTTCAGGCTGATAAGCTCGAACCCAAAGCGGATAAATGCATCTTCATAGGACACCCAAAACAGTTGGGTATACCTCCTATCTCAGATTCGAAAGCAATAAGGGATTGTTTCTAGAATCGGGTCCTTTCTCGATGAAAAGTTTCTCTCGAAAGAATTGAATGGGAGGATGGTGGAGACTTGATGAGGTTGTTGAACCGTCTCTTCAACTAGTGTATAGCAGGGCACAAAGAGTTGTTCCTGTGGCACCTACACCAATTGAAGTGGAAGCTTATGATAGTGATCATGAAACTTCAGATCAAGTCACTACCAAACCTCGTGGGATGACAAGGGTCCGTACTACTTCAGAGTGGTACGTAATCCTGTCTTGGAAGTCATGTTGCTAGACAACAATGAACCTACGAGCTATGGAGAAGCGATGGTGGGCCCGAATTCCGATAAATGGCTCGAGGCCATAAAATCCGAGAGAGGATCCATGTATGGAAACAAAGTGTAGACTTTGACAGAACAGCTCGATGGTCGTGAGGCTGTTGAGTACAGATGGATTTTAAAAGGAAGACGGACAATGATGGTAAATGTCACCATTAAGAAAGCTCGACTTGTCATTAAGAAGTTTCCCGACAAGTTCAAGGAGTTGACTACGATGAGACTTTCTCACTCGTAGTGATGCTAAGAGTCTGTTGGATTTATATTAGCGATTACTGCATTATTTATGAAATCTTGCAGATAGGATGTCAAAACATTGTTTCCTCGACGATTTTCTTGAGGAAAGGTTGTATGTGATACAACCGGAAGGTTTTGTCAATCCTGAAAGATGCTGATAAGTATGCAAAGCTCCAGCAATCCTTCTGAGGACTGGAGTAAGCATCTCCGAGTTGGAATGTATGCTTTTGATGAGATGATCAAAGATTTTGGGTAAATACAAAGTTTATGAGAAACTTGTATTTCCAAAGAAGTGAGTGGGAGCACTATAGAATTTATGATGAGTATATGTTATTGACATATTGTTGATCAGAATGATGTAGAATTTCTGGAAAGCATATAGGGTTATTTGGAAAATGTTTTTCAATGGAAAGCCTGGATTAAGCTACTTGAACATTGAGCATCAAGATTTATGAGGATAGATCAAAACGCTTAATAGTACTTTCAAATGAGCACATACCTTGACATGATCTTGAAGGTGTTCAAGATGGATCAGTCAAAGAAGGAGTTCTTTCCTGAGTTGCAAGGTATGAAGTTAAGACTTAAAGCTCGACCACGGCAGAATAGAGAGAAAGGACGAAGGTCGTCCCCTATGCTTAAGACGTAGGCTCTACATATGCTATGTTGTGTACCGCACCTGAAGTGTGCCTTGCCATGAGTCAGTCAAGGGGTACAAGAGTGATCCAGGAATGGATCACAGGACAGCGGTCAAAGTTATCCTTAGTAACTAGTGGACTAAGGAATTTTCTCGGTTATGGAGGTGGTAAAAGAGTTCGTCGTAAAGGGTTACGTCGATGCAAGCTTAACACCTATCCGGATAGCTTTGAGTAGAGATACCGAATACGTATAATGGAGCAACAATTTAGTATAGCTCCAAGTAGAACAGTTATTTGGAATAGCTCCAAATAGAACGTGGTAGCTACATCTAGGAGAAGACATAGAGATTTGTAAAGCACACACGGATCTGAAAGGTTCAGACCCGTTGACTAAAACCTCTCTCACAAGCAACATGATCAAACCCAGAACTCATTGAGTGCTAATCACATAGTGATGTGAACTAGATTATTGACTCTAGTAAACTCTTTGGATGTTGGTTACATGGCGATGTGACCTGTGAGTGTTAATCACATGGCGATGTGAACTAGATTATTGACTCTAGTGCAAGTGGGAGACTATTGGAAATATGCCCTAGAGGCAATAATAAATTGATTATTATTATATTTCCTTGTTCATGATAATCGTTTATTATCCATGCTAGAATTGTATTGATAGGAAACTCAGATACATGTGTGGATACATAGACAACACCATGTCCCTAGTAAGCCTCTAGTTGACTAGCTCGTTGATCAATAGATGGTCACAGTTTCCTGACCATGGACATTGGATGTCGTTGATAACGGGATCACATCATTAGGAGAATGATGTGATGGACAAGACCCAATCCTAAGCATAGCACCAGATCGTGTAGTTCATATGCTAAAGCTTTTCTAATGTCAAGTATCATTTCCTTAGACCATGAGATTGTGCAACTCCCGGATACCGTAGGAATGCTTTGGGTGTGCCAAACGTCACAACGTAACTGGGTGGCTATAAAGGTACACTACAGGTATCTCCGAAAGTGTCTGTTGGGTTGGCACGAATCGAGACTGGGATTTGTCACTCCGTGTAAACGGAGAGGTATCTTTGGGCCCAATCGGTAGGACATCATCATAATGTGCACAATGTGATCAAGGAGTTGATCACGGGATGATGTGTTACGGAATGAGTAAAGAGACTTGCCGGTAACGAGATTGAACAAGGCATCGGGATACCGACGATCGAATCTCGGGCAAGTATCGTATCGATAGACAAAGGGAATTGTATACGGGATTGATTGAGTCCTTGATATCGTGGTTCATCCGATGAGATCATCGTGGAACATGTGGGAGCCAACATGGGTATCCAAATCCCGCTGTTGATTATTAACCGGAGAACATCTCGGTCATGTCTGCATGTCTCCCGAACCCGTAGGGTCTACACACTTAAGGTTCGGTGACACTAGGGTTATAGAGATATTAGTATGCGGTAACCCGAATGTTGTTTGGAGTCCCGGATGAGATCCTGGACGTCACGAGAAGTTCCGGAATGGTCCGGAGGTAAAGAATTATATATAGGAAGTGCTATTTCGGCCATCGGGACAAGTTTCGGGGTCACCGGTATTGTACCGGGACCACCGGAAGGGTCCCGGGGGTCCACCGGGTGGGGCCACCTGCCCCGGGGGGCCACATGGGCTGTAGAGGGTGCGCCTTGGACTATATGGGCCAAGGGCACCAGCCCCAAGAGGCCCATGCGCCAAGAGAAGAGGAAAAGGAAGAGTCCTAAAGGGGGAAGGCACCTCCGAGGTGCCTTGGGGAGGTGGGACACCTCCCTGGCCGCACCCTTCCTTGGAGGAAGGGCCAAGGCTGCGCCCCCCCTCTCCCTTGGCCCTATATATAGTGGGGGAAAGGGAGGGCAGCTCCATCCAAGGCCTGGCGCCTCCCTCTCCCTCCCGTGACACATCTCCCTCCTCCCGCAGCGCTTGGCGAAGCCCTGTTGGAATCCCGCTACTTCCACCACCACGCCGTTGTGCTGTTGGATCTCCATCAACCTCTCCTTCCCCCTTGCTGGATCAAGAAGGAGGAGTCGTCGTTGCTCCGTACGTGTGTTGAACGCGGAGGTGCCATCCGTTCGGCGCTAGGATCATCGGTGATTTGAATCACGGCGAGTACGACTCCATCAACCCCGTTCTCTTGAACGCTTCCGCGCGCGATCTACAAGGGTATGTAGATCCACTCCTCCCTCGTTGCTAGATGACTCCATAGATTGATCTTGGTGACACATAGGAAAATTTTGAATTATTGCTACGTTTCCCGAACAGGTGTCGGTGATGAGATCGGCGCGGGTGATAGACGGCGGTGAAGACGGGGACGGGGCATGACGGACCGCCAAATCTAGACAAATCTCGAGGAAAATGGAGCTTGGAGGTCGAGCTTCGAGAGGAGAAAGCTTAAGTAGTGTGGCTCGGGCATTCCATCGAACACCTCATGTGCATAGGAGGTGAGCTAGAGCACCACAAAGCCCTCTCCCCCTCGGCCAGAAAAAACAGAGCACTGTGCTCTGCTCTTGCGCGAGGGGGTATATATAGGCACCTCATTGGTCCCGGTTGGTGGCATGAACCGGGACTAAAGGGGAGCCTTTGGTCCCGGTTCAAGCCACCAACCGGGACCAATGGTGGTGGGCCAGGAGCGAGGCCCATTGGTCCCGGTTCATCCCACCAACCGGGACCAAAAGGTCCAGATGAACCGGGACAAATGGCCCACGTGGCCCGGCCGGCCCCCTGGGCTCACGAACCGGGACCAATGCCCACATTGGTCCCGGTTCTAGACTGAACCGGGACTAATGGCCTGACTCGGCCTGGACCAAAGCCCTGTTTTCTACTAGTGATATTCCGTTTATCCGAAACACTGAAATAGGCAACAAAAACAACAATTCTGGGTCGGAGCTCCGGTTAATAGGTTAGTCCCAAAAATAATATAAAAGTGGAAAATAAAGCCCAATATAGTCCAAAACAGTAGATAATATAGCATGGAGCAATAAAAAATTATAGATACGTTGGAGACGTATCAATAGGTTAGTCCCAAAAATAATATAAAAGTGGAAAATAAAGCCCAATATAGTCCAAAACAGTAGATAATATAGCATGGAGCAATCAAAAATTATAGATACGTTGGAGACGTATCAGGCATCCCCAAGCTTAATTCCTGCTTGTCCTCGAGTAGGTAAATGATAAAAAGAGAATTTTTGATGCGGAGTGCTACTTGGCATAATTTCAATGTAAATCTTCTTAATTGTGGTATGAATATTCAGATTAGAAAGATTCAAGACAAAAGTTTATATTGACATAAAAAATAATAATACTTCAAGCATACTAATAAAGCAATTATGTCTTCTCAAAATAACATGGCCAAAGAAATTTATCCCTATAAAATCATATAGTCTGGCTATGCTCCATCTTCACCACACAAAGTATTTAAATCATGCACAACCCCGATGACAAGCCAAGCAATTGTTTCATACTCTAACTTTTTCAATCTTCACGCAATACATGAGCGTGAGCCATGGATATAGCACTATAGGTGGAAAAGAATGGTGGTTGTGGAGAAGACAAAAAGGAGAAGATGGTCTCACATCAACTAGGCGTATCAACGGGCTATGGAGATGCCCATCAATAGATATCAATGTGAGTGAGTAGGGATTGCCATGCAACGGCACTAGAGCTATAAATGTGTGAAAGCTCAACAAAAGAAACTAAGTGGGTGTGCAACCAACTTGCTTGCTCACGAAGACCTAGGGCAATTTTGAGGAAGCCCATCATTGGAATATACAAGCCAAGTTCTATAATGTAAAATTCCCACTAGTATATGAAAGTGACAACATATGAGACTCTCTATATGAAGAACATGGTGCTACTTTGAAGCACAATATATGAGACTCGCTATATCGTGGTGCTACTTTGAAGCACAAGTGTGGAAAAAAGGATAGTAGCATTGCCCCCTTTTTTGGGCCTTCTTTTTTTCTTTGGCCTTTCTCTTTTTTTATTGGGACAATGCTCTATAGAATGATGATCATCACACTTTTATTTATTTACAACTCAATGATTACAACTCGATTCTAAAACAAAGTATGACTCTATATGGATGCCTCCGGCGGTGTACCGAGATATGCAATGAATCAAGAGTGACAAGTATGAAGAAATTATGAACGGTGGCTTTGCCACAAATACTATGTCAACTACATGATCATGCTAAGCAATATGACAATGATGAATGTGTCATGATGAACTAGGTGGTGGAAAGTTGCATGTCAATATATCTCGGAATGGCTATGGAAATGCCATAATAGGTAGGTATGGTGGCTGTTTTGAGGAAGGTATATGGTAGGTGTATGATACCGGTGAAAGGTGCGCGGTATTAGAGAGGCTAGCAAAGGTGGAAGGGTGAGAGTGCGTATAATCCATGGATTCAACATTGGTCATAAAGAACTCATATACTTATTGCAAAAATCTAGAAGTTATCAAAGCAAAGTATTACGCGCATGCTCCTAGGGGGATAGATTGGTAGGAAAAGACCATCGCTCGTCCTCGACCGCCACTCATAAGGAAGACAATCAATAAACAAATCATGCTCCGACTTCGTTACATAACGGTTCACCATACGTGCATGCTACGGGAATCACAAACTCTAACACAAGTATTCTTTAAATTCACAACTACTCAACTAGCATGACTTTAATATTATCACCTCCATATCTCAAAACAATTATCATGCTTCAATCTTTTCTTAGTATTCAACACACTCAAAAAAAAGTTTCACAAATCTTGAATACCAAGCATATTATTATTAAGCAAATTACCATGCTATTAAGAGACTCTCAAAATAATTTAAGTGGAGCATGAGAGATCAATAGTTTCTTTAAAACAAATCCACCACCGTGCTCTAAAAGATCTAAGTGAAGCACATAGAGCAAAATTATAATGCTCAAAAGATATAAGTGAAGCACATAGAGCAAAACTACTTAGCTCAAAAGATATAAGTGAAGCACATAGAGCGAAACTACTTAGCTCAAAAGATATAAGTGAAGCACATATTGCAAAACTACTTAGCTCAAAAGATATAAGTGAAGCACATAGAGTATTCTATCAAATTTTAATTCATGTATGGCTCTCTTAAAAGGTGTGTTCAGCAAGGATGATTGTGGCATACTAAGAAAAAAAGACACAAATAATACAAGACGCTCCAAGAAAAACACATATCATGTTGGTGAATAAAAATATAGCTCCAAGTAAATTACCGATGGAAGTGGACGAAAGAGGGGATGCCTTCCGAGGCATCCCCAAGCTTTGACTTTTTGGTGTCCTTGGATTATCTTGGGGGTGCCATGGGCATCCCCAAGCTTAGGCTCTTGCCACTCCTTGTTTCATGCTCTGACTTCATCACATAACGGTTCACCATACGTGCATGCTACGGGAATCATAAACTTTAACACAAGTATTTCTAAAATTCACAACTACTCAACTAGCATAACTCTAATATCACCATCTTCATATCTCAAAACAATTATCAAGCATCAAACTTCTCATAGCATTCAACACACTCATAAGGAAGTTCTTTTACTACTCTTGAATTCCAAGCATATTAGGATTATTTAAGCAAATTACCATGTTATTTAAGACTCTCAAAATAATCTAAGTGAAGCATGAGAGACCAATAGCTTATATAAAACAAATCCACCACCATGCTCTAAAAGATATAAGTGAAGTACTAGAGCAAAACTATATAACTCAAATGATATAAGCGAAGCACATAGAGTATTCTAACAAATTCCAAATCATGAATAACTCTCTCAAAAGGTGTGTACAGCAAGGATGATTGTGGTAAACTAAAAAGTAAAGACTCAAACCATACAAGACGAACCAAGCAAAACACATATCATGTGGCGAATAAAAATATAGCTCCAAGTAAAGTTACCGATAGAAGTAGACGAAAGAGGGGATGCCTTCCGGGGCATCCCCAAGTTTTGGCTTTTAGGTGTCCTTAGATTATCTTGGGTGTGCCATGGGAATCCCCAAGCTTAGGCTCTTGCCACTCCTTGTTCCATAATCCTTCAAATCTTTACCCAAAACTTGAAAACTTCACAACACAAAACTCAAAGTAGAAAATCTCATGAGCTCCGTTAGCTAAAGAAAACAAAAGACCACTTCAAGGTACTGTAATGAACTCGTTCTTTATTTATATTGGTGTTAAACCTACTGTATTCCAACTTCTCTATGGTTTATAAACTATTTTACTAGCCATAGATTCATCAAAATAAGCAAACAACACATGAAAAACAGAATCTGTCAAAAACAGAACAGTCTGTAATAATCTGTAGCTAGCGCAAGATATGGAACCCCAAAAATTCTAAAATAAATTTCTAGAAGTGAGGAATTTATCTATTAATCATCTGCAAAAATAATTAAGTAAATAGCACTCTTCAAAGAAAATGACAGCAGTTCTCGTGAGCGCTAAAGTTTCTGTTTTTTACAGCAAGTTCAACAAGACTTTCCCCAAGTCTTCCCAACGGTTCTACTTGGCACAAACACTAATTAAACACAAAAAAACACAACCAAAAAAGAGGCTAAATAATTTATTTATTACTAAGCAGGAGCAAAAAGCAAGGAATAAAAATAAAATTGGGTTGCCTCCCAACAAGCGCTATCGTTTAACGCCCCTAGCTAGGCATAAAAGCGAGGATAGATCTAGGTATTGCCATCTTTGGTAGGCAATCCATAAGTGGCTCTCATGATAGTTTCATATGGTAATTTTATTTTATTTCTTGGAAAGTGTTCCATGCCCTTTTTTAATGGAAATTGAAATCTAATATTCCCTTCCTTCATATCAATAATCGCACCAACCGTTCTAAGGAAAGGTCTACCAAGAATAATAGGGCAAGAAGGATTGCAATCTATATCAAGAACAATGAAATCTACGGGCACATAATTCCTATTTGCAACACTAAGAACATTATTAATCCTTCCCATAGGTTTCTTGATAGTGGAATCCGCAAGATGCAAGTTTAGAGAGCAATCATCAAAATTACGGAAATCTAGCAAATCACACAAAGTCTTGGGAATAGTAGAGACACTAGCACCCAAATCACACAAAGCATAAAACTCATGATCTTTAATTTTAATTTTAATAGTTGGTTCCCACTCATCATAGAGTTTTCTAGGGATAGAAACTTTCAACTCAAGTTTTTCTTCATAAGATTGCATCAAGGCATCAACAATATGTTCGGTGAAGGCTTTATTTTGACTATAAGCATGTGGGAAATTTAGCACAGATTGCAACAAGGAAATACAATCAATTAAAGAGCAACTTTCATAATTAAATTCCTTGAAATCCAATATAGTGGGTTTAGCAACATCTAAATTTTTATTTCTTTCAATCCCACTTTCGTCAATTTCATCATTAAGATCTAAACACTCCGAATTTTTAGCGCCTTCTAGGTAAAGGAAGATCATATTCAGTTTCATCAAGATTAATATTGCAAAATAAATATTTAATAGGGGACACATCAATAACTTTTAGATCTTCATCTTGATTTTCATAGGAATAGGAAGAACACGCTTTAATAAAGGCATCTTTGGAAGCACGCATCCTAGCGGTTCTTTCTTTGCACTCATCAATGGAAATTCTCATGGCTTTGAGAGACTCATTGCTATCATGTTTAGGAGGAATAGATCTAAGCTTTAAAGAATCAACCTCAAGAGAAACTCTATCAACGTTTCTAGCCAAATCATCAACTTTAAGCAATTTCTCTTCAAGCAAAACATTAAAATTCTTTTGTGAATTCATAAACTCTTTAACACTATTCTCAAATTCAGAGGGCATCTTATTATAATTTCCATAAGAGTTGTTGTAGGAATTACCATAATTATTAGAAGGATTACTAGGATATGGCCTAGGATTAAAATTCCCTCTATAAGCGTTGTTACCAAAATTATTCCGACCAACAAAATTCAAATCCATAGATTCATTGTTATTCTCAATCAAAGTAGACAAAGGCATATCATTAGGATTAGAAGAAACACTCTTAGTAGCAAATAATTTCATAAGTTCATCAATCTTTCCACTCAACACATTAATTTCTTCTATCGCATGCACCTTTTTATTAGAAGATCTTTCAGTATGCCATTGAGAATAATTAACCATAATATTATCTAGGAGTTTAGTAGCATCTCCTAAAGTGATTTCCATAAAAGTGCCTCCCGCGGCCGAATCTAAAAGATTTCTAGAAGCAAAATTCAATCCGGCATAAAAATTTGTATGATCATCCACAAATTCAAACCATGAGTAGGGCAATTACGTATCATTAATTTCATTCTCTCCCAAGCTTGTGCAACATGTTCATGATCAAGTTGTTTAAAGTTCATAATATCGTTTCTAAGAGAGATGATCTTAGCGGGAGGAAAATACTTAGAGATAAAAGCATCTTTGCACTTGTTCCATGAATCAATACTATTCTTAGGCAAAGACGAAAACCAAGCTTTAGCACGATCTCTAAGCGAAAAAGGAAATAGCTTCAATTTAACGACATCATTATTGACATCTTTTTTCTTTTGCATATCACATAAATCAACGAAGCTATTCAGATGAGTAGCAGCATCTTCACTAGGAAGGCCAGCGAATTAATCTTTCATAACAAGATTCAACAAAGCAGTATTAATTTCACAAGATTCAACATCGGTAAGAGGAGCAATCGGAGTGCTAAGGAAATCATTATTATTGGTATTGGTGAAGTCACACAATTTGGTAGTATCTTGAGCCATCACGACAAACAAGCAATCTAACACACGAGCAAACAAAGAGCAAACGGGCAAAAAGAGGCAAATAGAGAGGGAGGATAGAGAGAGAGGCGAATAAAATGACAAGGGTGAATTGAGGGGAGAGGAAAACGAGAGGCAAATGGCAAATAATGTAATGCGAGAGATAGGGATTGTGATGGGTACTTGGTATGTTGACTTTTTGCGTAGACTCCCTGGCAACGGCGCCAGAAATCCTTCTTGCTACGTCTTGAGCTTGCGTTGGTTTTCCCCGAAGAGGAAGGGATGATGCAGCAGAGTAGCTTAAGTATTTCCCTCGGTTTTTGAGAACCAAGGTATCAATCCAGTAGGAGCCCACGCTCAAGTCCCTCGTACCTGCACAAAGCGATAGCTACTCGCAACCAATGCGATTAGGGGTTGTCAAGCCCTTCACGGTCACTTACGAGAGTGAGATCTGATAGATATAATATTTTTGGTATAAAGATGCAAAGTAAAAAGTAAAAGCAAAGTAAAAAGCAAAACAAGATTAAAGTGATGGAGATTGATATGATGAGAATAGACCACGGGGCCATAGGTTTCACTAGTGGCTTCTCTCAAGAGCATAAGTATTCAACGGTGAGTGAACAAATTACTGTTGAGCAATTGACAGAATTGAGCATAGTTATGAGAATATCTAGGCATGATCATGTATATAGGCATCACGTTCGTGACAAGTAGATCGAAACGATTCTGCATCTACTACTATTACTCCACTCATCGACCGCTATCCAACATGCATCTAGAGTATTAAGTTAAAAACAGAGTAACGCCTTAAGCAAGATGACATGATGTAGAGAGATAAATTCATGCAATATGAAATAAACCCCATCTTGTTATCCTCAATGGCAACGATACAATACGTGCCTTGCTGCCCCTTCTGTCACTGGGTAAGGACACCGCAAGATCAAACCCAAAGCCAAGCACTTCTCCCATGGCAAGAACTACCAATCTAGTTGGCCAAATCGAACGGATAATTCGAAGAGACTTGCAAAGATAACCAATCATACATAAAAGAATCCAGAGAAGATTCAAATATTATTCATAGATAGACTTGATCATAAACCCACAATTCATCGGTCTCAACAAACACACCGCAAAAAGAAGATTACATCGAATAGATCTCCACAAGAGGGGGGGGACTTTGTATTGAGATTCAAAGAGAGAGAAGAAGCCATCTAGCTACTAACTATGGACCCGAAGGTATGAGGTAAACTACCCACACTTCATTGGAGGGGCTAGGATGATGTAGAAGCCCTCCGTGATGACGGCCCTCTTCCGGCGGAGCTCCGGAACAGGCCCCAAGATGGGATCTCGTGGATACAGAAAGTTGCGGCAGTGGAATTAGGTTTTTGGCTCCTGTTCTGATCGTTTGGGGGTACGTGTGTATATATAGGAGGAAGAAGTACGCCGGAGGTGCAACGAGGGGCCCACGAGGCAGGGGGCGCGCCCTAGGGGGGGCCCACCCTCGTGACCGCCTCTTTTGTTCCTTGGAGCAGGGTCCATGTCTCCTGGATCACGTTTGGTGAGAAAATCACAATCCCGAAGATTTTATTCCGTTTGGACTCCGTTTGATATTCTGTTTCTTCGAAACACCGAAATAGGAAAAAAAAACAGCAATTCTAGGCTGGGCCTCCGGTTAATAGGTTAGTCCCAAAAATAATATAAAAGTGGAAAATAAAGCCCAATATAATCCAAAACAGTAGATAATATAGCATGGAGCAATCAAAAATTATAGATACGTTGGAGAAGTATCACACCTATTGAGCAGTATTGCAAAATTTATAATCAACCTACTCCAAGCACAATACGAAGAAAGAATCTTAATAATCAAGATACTATTCTCCCTTCTTAGTAGTAGCATTTACAAATTGCTCCAATCCCCCAACAGCGAAATTAGGAGCGCAAGTATAGTCTTGTTCTTTGTTACTCTTTTGTATTTGTGAGGTTTTACCCAAATCTACCATGAGGATTCTGCCTATGAACTTTGATGTTCATCATTTTTGTCATTATTAATTTTGTTGTCGCAAGTGCAGGTTCCTCTAATTGAACAGGTGGGAAAAATTGGTGTTTCAATTAACCCAGATTGCAATGAGCAACCAATGCTTAGGTCCCATTAGCAGCTTCCTACACCCAGCCAACGGTTTGATGTAAAGGTAAAGAAAAATCTGATCAAAGTAGTGTTAAGGTAAAGAAGAACCTCACGTCAGAGATGGTCCGGCGGGCTGCTGCAGCAGCCCACGCTCGCGTCCGTGCGGCACGTCCATCAGAGGAGGAGCGGCGGCGGTGGCCCTCGCTCCCGTTGGTGCGGCGGCGGCGCCCCTCACTCCCATCGGTATAGCGGTTGGCATCCATGTAGAAAGCTCGCCCCTGCAGCGTCCCGCTGCTCCCATTCACCGTCGCCTCCCCGTCTCCTCCAGCCTCCACATCGTCCCTGTTCCGCACGGAATCAACGCCCCCTCGTCCTCCTCCTGCTCCTGCTCCTTTCGCCTCACGGCACGCACAGCCTCCGCCGGTCCTGACCACCAGCGCCTCCGCGCGGGAGAGGGGCGCAACCACCGGGTGGTCGCTGGGAGCAATCAATCAGATTGAGGTCGGGTGGCGGGCGGACGGGCGAGCCACCGCCCCCGAATGATTAGGGTTTGGTGGAGGCCCTACACTGGGCTCCATTCGAAGAGGGCGAGGGAAGGGGGAGGGGAGGGAGCGGGAAGGAGGAGACGACGCGGGTGGGGGAGGTGTGAGTGGTGGATTTAGTCGTGAAGGTTACCGCGGGGATGGGAATGGACGTGTGCGGGTGCGGCGGTTCCTGTTTTGATTACCACTTCCACGATTGCGGTTGCTAAACAGGAGTTTTAATCAAACACATTTTAGTGGGCGATCTGGACCGTATAGAGATCAATAGACGCGTAAGATGTTGTCTTGGATCTCCGCACTTCGTGCTTTTATAGTGGTAGTAGATAGATAATTTCTCCAATCAACATCATCGCAACTTAGCACAGTTCATTTTATTTTCTTCGGAAGAAGGTCAATCTTATTTCTTCTGACCTGTCTGCTCTATGGATCTTGGAGCTCCAAGCAGATGGACACATCCCAGTTCAGACTTCAGAGCATGTTTGTAAGCAAAAATTATACCTAACGATATAATTTCCGCAAACCTAATGCTCACGCATAAAGACTAAAAAGTTAATGGCTTAGCAGTTGATGGTGAAAGTACATTACAAGTTGGAGTTTCTAGTTCCAACAAATCCGGGTATTGGTTTCTGTCAGCCAACAGTCTACTATCATATCAACCAAGGTTTGTGCTTCACTTATGGAGGTAGCCAGTAGAATTTACTGGTGCATACAAGTGTGTTCCAAGCTATAACATTTTAATTTAGGTTCCATTTTCATCCATCACTACACATTTTAATTTCTGTTTGTGGAAAGAAATACCTTGATGATGATGCTCGACGCAGAAGAAGTCACCATCATCTAGGTTGACATTGACATACTGTTCATCCAAATCCTCAGGGGCTGCACAGACATATATCTTAGTCAAGAACTCAAGATGAGTGAGAGCAATTCAGACAGAAGCTATGAGACAGGAAAGTCCATCCATGTGGTAAGTCATAGTAACCATGACTTAGAAGCCCTTACTATGTATTTAATCGTTTCAACTTCCAGAATACACATATGACAATGATTACCCTTCACCGGAACATGGCAATATCAGTATCTATATCTATGAAAAGCATGGGTGCTCCACCTCCATATCCATGATGTTCTCTAGTGGAGTTACTACTTCATACCTGCAAGAAGCAACACTTTTAGATAAAAAATGATGCTGATTTCTTATTCTTATGGCATATCATTCTCCATCAAACCATTTTGTACCCATTCTATGTTAGTTTTGCAGATGTAAAGTGCAAAGGTGTTCTGGTATGAAAGATCTAACAAAGAGAGTCAAACTTTTGAATATAATTTGATGATAATGGTACATCAGCGAGAGGTTAAATGCCGCATTTGGAGTGCTAACCAAGTCTAAAAGGCAAGTGAGTCTGCCCGCTCAACATGACAGAGTGTTAAGAAATGTTAATAGTTTTGGAAGGTGTTAAAATCCCCTCTGAACATACAGTTATTTCTCATGTACCATACAACCCAGAGATCTGCAATAATTACATCATCCAGTCTCAAGAGATTGACTGGTACTTCAGCAATCAAATGCAATTAGCCCCAAGTCTAGTAGGCTCTAGAAGTAAAACATATTTCTGCATAAACTTCTTGAACTTGAATTGCGGTACTCTATTTCTTCTTGTCGGTGCCAATTTGCCAAGATGTGGATATCATAATAGATTTTTTTTCTTCTGAAAATCTAATCATCTACAAATTCAGTAATAGATATAAAGGGTAAATTAGCATACTGCGTTTTTAAAAAAAGGCAAAATTAGCAAGATATAATAAAGTAATAGAGGAAAAGGTAGTGATAGGAAGTAGCATATTTGTCCAGAATTCAATGGAATGTGGAGCACTGGGACACATACATGTTCAGAGGAAAGGGTACTTTCAAAAAGCATATTTTTGGTATGCTTTCTAGCTAGTCCATATATTTAAATAATCACATTTGTACTTTGCTCTCGCCATAGACCACATCAATGAGAAAGTTGAAATCCTCCCAATATTGAGCATCAAGCCATCAACCATCAACCACGTTAAGTGCATGCTTAATTAATCCCAGCAATTAGCCCCTAAAAATATGTACCGTTTCGTCCTCACGAACATTCCCTCTGCGTAACCACCACGCCATTGCTCCTCTGCCCCATGTTGCGTCCCACGCCTCCGCTCCTCTGCCACATGCTCCTAGAAACCATCAAAACAATGAGAACTTGACATAACATGGTTGAAACATACATAGTTGAGATTTCATTGATGAGGTACATTTTTTGTGCGAATGCAAAGGAGATCTAACATGTTTATGGGAATGTTCGATCTTTTTTTGCAACTCCAACTGAAGAAAAGAATTTGAACCAAATACATTTACAGGAATGTTCAATCTTTTTAGCCAATCCAACTAAAGCACGTCATATCCAAATAGGAAGCACCCTAAAAAATATACTTCTATAACTTGAGCTAAAAGGTCTACTGTCATGAGTGTACCAAGAAGAGCATTTATTTTGCAAGTAGAGAGGCTGCAGGGTGCCTTGTATCCATTCAACAAAAGAACAGCAGACGATTTGTCACAATAAGAAATATTTATTACCAATAGATCTTTTAGTGGAGGGGTAAAAATTCTTATATACAGTGGGACACTCTGGAGCACTACTGTCTATATACTTACACAAAACTTGTAGCATGTAGCACTCATGCACTACTGTCTATTAGCAAGTGTTGTTCTCTTTGATCTTTTATATGCTAAAAGTTAGATAATTGCAGTTTTGCAGAAAGCACTGCTCATCGTATATTCAGATTCTGCTTGTGTGTGATGACCCAGTTACCTACAGGGCTGGTGTGGATTACTAACAGGGTGACATGGTTAACTCCACAATCATGTTTTACTTTACTAATTCCATTTGACCAATACACAATTAGCACTCACAGAAATATATAGTGTTTCACCCAATAGAATGATTATTTTAGGACTAAGAGTAGAAGGTGGCTAAGGCATGTATTTTATAAAGTTAACATACATCAGAACTATTAAAAATCTTCAGAATTCACAGACATTGTTCTTAACTTCATTATGCAGAACTATTGTAGATGCCATTATTTTGTCAAATAGATTAACGTTTCTCAGCTATATCTAAATAATTTCATTGTGTCATCTACAAATTGCCATTACACAAAGCTGCACATATTTAGACAACCATGTGCTGAATTTTGTAGATGAAGAAAGAAAAGAAGCTAGCTCATGGAAAAGGATTTCGTTGAGCACCTCAGTGCATGGCTTCGTGGGCCTAATGGAGCAAAGATGAATTGAGTATTGAATCATTTAGTCAAATGATTATTAGCGCTGCTAAATGAGTTCTCAGTGTACAACTGTACATCCTTCAATACAAAAGAGGCAGCGGTATGGAGGTTATGTGTCCGAAAAAGGAGAGTGTGCAGAAAGAGGCAGCAGTATGGCGAGCGCCGCAACCCGGTACGCTAAAATTTAACACTGACGGCGCATTTGTTCCAGGCCAATATCATGCAGCCTGGGGTGTGGTGGTTCGGGATCATGCTCGGGATGTGGTGGCCTGCAAAGCTGGCCGGATGGCTCATGTCCCCGATGCATTCACGATTGAGATTCAGGCCATGAGGCAAGCGGTTGACTTAGCTGCTCGGCTATCAGATGATTAAAATCGTCATTAGGAATAGTTGAGCTTCAGTGTACCAAGAAACAACTATGTAAAAGAAACTTACTTGGTTGTACGCTCGCATTTGGCCGCTGGGAAGCAGAAGAGGAACGGCGACTTGCGGCTCGAAGGGCGCGGCGGGCGGCTCCGTCAGCGGCTCCCGCGGCATCGCGGCGGCGTCCCTGGCGGCGGCTCCCGCGGGTAAGAGCGCGACGGCTCCCGCGGCGACCTACGGTGAAGGGTGGCTCCATCGGTCGATGGCTCCCGCGGCTGCCCTTCCGTGCTGTGACGTCCGTTGGGAGGAGGAGGAGGCGATAGGTCGTGCGGGCGTGAGGAGGAGTGGGCGATAGGTCGTGCGTTGTTGGCATCTCTTTTTTAACTGCGGTGCAGTGTTAGTGGCTTATTAATGCGTGGATGGCGGTGTTAAACACTGAAGGATTAAGGACCATTAGATCTTATTGATGGATGGACCTGATTGTTTGGATCTGCCCTTCTCTTTCTTTTATAGGGGTAGTAGATCAACCAAATACTCACTCTGTAAACTAATATAAAAACATTTACATCACGAAAGTAGTTATCTAATCGCTTTTTTATTAGTTTTACGAAAAGAGTGCCTCATTCAGTCATGCGACAGAAAGAAAAGTCAAAGATGCCGAGAGGCTCTTGTTGCACGCAAGCTGGACCCACCTACCAGGACTCGTAGTCGATCGCTATCATGGACCAGTTCTTTTAGGCGGCTTAAAAAATAAGTTGCCTCTCCCTAGCTTAAAAAATAAGCCATCATTTAAGTTTGTTAAGACTTCTAAATTAATTATTTTATAACTAGTTTAGAAGTCCAATGAATAAAAGAGGCGGCTTATGAAAAAACTGAGGATGAGGCGGCTTATTTTTTAAATTGCCAAAAGAACTGGCCCCATATATAAGAAGGCAGAGCTTCCCTCTTGCTCCGGATGGTCAGGAAAACAAACGCTGACTTTTGTTCGTTCAACGACAGCCGCTCAGCTGAAACGTAGCCTCCAGAGTCCGCAAAGTCTGCGGACAAATTAGTCACCGCTACATTTCTACGGACTGGCTTTTGACTCGTCTACGCATGCCGATCGAGCTTTATGCACACAGGTACTGGTCGCACTGGGCGCAGCGACCAGCGCACGGGTATAAATACGGCATCGGTGCAGTGCAGCTGTGCAGGCATTAGCTTCTCCAAGCACAGAAGTAACACACGCATCCTTGAGTATTTAACAAAAAACTACCACAATTCATGAAAATGTGCCCAGAAACTACCACTTTACAAATTTGTGCCGGAAACTACCACTATTTGTCTAATCTTTGACTAAAAACTACTGTGTCTGTAAATCGGCGCATCTGTTCATTTTAAACACACTTATGACAGGCCTGGCCCACACGTAAGTGATGGCATCATCAGTCAACGTTGTTTGTACCCGCTGCTGCTCCCCGTTCCGCCGCACACCTCGCCGCCGCTCGTAGCGCCCGCCGCTGCCGCCGTGCCCAAGACCTCCTCCTCCGCGCGAAAGACCTCAGCTCCGGCGCCGTCCTAGCAGCAGACTGTCCTGGCGGCGGCCCGGCAGTAGACATCGGTCATTTACTGCCATGCGCTGAGGTCGATGCCGTAGCCGCCGCCCCCGCCGACGGCCGTGAAGCTCCCCGACTGGGATAGCATCTGCTTCAAGAAGTCGGCTGGGATGAACCCGTCAACGGCGCCGGCCGGCGCGCCTGCACCGCTGCCCTGGGTAGCTGCAGTAGACACCTACGTGGTGACGGGGGAGCCGGGGAGGGGGCCTTGGCGCCGCCCTTGCCACAGCCGTTGCGCCTGTTCTTGCGGCCGCCGCCGATGGGCACGTCGCGGAGCATGCCGCCCTCGGTCCAGTGCCGGCGAGCGCAGCAGCGGCGCGTGGCCCGCGTGCCTGCCCCTGCCTCACCTCCACCGCCACGATGCCGCCCGCCGCGCCGACGCTGTTGCCATCTCCAGTCCGCAACCAACGCCGGGGAGTGAAGAAGGCGGCCGTGGTGCCTGGTGGTGGTGTTACCCGGCTGCGGCATGCGAGCAAGCTCAGGGGGAGTGGTGTCTAGGAGCTCCCCTGCTTCCGTCCCATGCGCAAGAGGTGTTTGTTGAAATGCCAAAGAAAGAAAGGAGGGGAGGAAGAAGAAGGTTGGTGATGACGTGTGGGTCCCACCTGTCAGAAAGGCGTTTAGAAGAGGCGAATCGGGCACTTTCGCGACATGATAGTTTTTAGTCAAAGATTAGGCAAAAAGTGGTAGTTTTTGGCACAAATTTGTAAAGTGGTAGTTTCTGGGTACGTTTCCATGAATTGTGGTAGTTTTTGGTTAAATACTCCGCATCCTTCCTTCCTTCCTTCCTTCCTTGAGGCTTCAACTATGGCTCTCGTCAGGAACTTGGCTGCGCTCCTGTGCGTGGTGCTCGCCTCGCTCGCGTTCGTCGCGCAGGCCGTGCTCGCCGCCAGAGGTATGTATCAACTCTAGATTTTACCTCTCCTTTTTGTTCGAATATAAACATTTTTTTTGCATGTCTGACGTGATGTCCCGCATGTCTAATGTTGCAGGTGATTTAAGCAACGTGAAGCGAGACGGTGTGAGGGGAACCTGGGCGTCCCCTTCCTCAGGGCCGGTTCTGACTTTTCTGAGGCCCGGGGCGAGCTTCAAAAGTGGGCCCCATAAAGAAAGACATTTCTTTTTGAAAGACATAGTCAATAATTTCATTCATACTGATATATATCACAAAAGTTTATCGGACTTCAAACATCTAACTAAACAACAGTACCAAGAATTCATTAGCAAATACGATCTCATAATACACCAGGGACATGGTAAATTTTAGCAAACAACCAACAAAGCTTTTTAGGTTATACGTATACTGCAGGAAAGGAGGGGGGGCAGCTGAATCGTTGGAGGAGAAAAGTAGAAATTAAACTAGCCAATTCCAAACATCTTCGACCTCGCTCCATCCTCAATTTCATGTTTGAGAAACCTGTATAGAAAGAGAAGACCAACTAGTGAGCTAAAATTACATAATTGAGTACAAAGATCAAATGGAAAACAGACTGAAAAGTTACTAGAACTTTTTGAGGCGGTGTCCATCCTAGTTGCAAAGCAAACATAACTAATGTGGTTCGGCTGGCCTACCCCCTGCGGCTGCTCATAGGATGTGACGTACTTATAGGTAGCGTGCTGCAGAAAAAGAAAAGAGAAATCCATAAGGTACGAGTAGTAGTGATGAAAAATTTAAGAGTGATCAACGGAACCAATCATAATCATTGCTAGGTGCTTCGGAAGAGGAGCGGAATGGAGAACGAGAAAACAGATGCGGGGAGAAGAAACAGCGGCTGTGGCGTTAGCCCCTTGGTTAGATCGATAGAATCCGAACTCTACTTGAAGAAACGATTGGCTGAACAATAAAATGATGGGATGTATAGCGTACGTACCACACAGGTTGGGACCCCTCATCAGGTGGGGCCCTAGGGCGTCGCACTTCTTGCCCCTACCCAGGGCCGGCCCTGCCCTTCCTACCAGGTGCGGCCGGGGCCGCTCCCGCGCAATCCTCCAAAGTAGTCTGGAGGCCAACTTATACCAAGAATGGGAATACAAATATGCCGGTCAAGAGTAATTTAGTTATTTGTTACTGAGCAGTGAGCGTTCGCTGCCGATATAAAAATACCAAAATGCACGATTGTATTTGTATGTTACTCCATCCGTCTTATCTAAGATGTTGCTACAATCATATGCGAATAAACAACACGGAGCAATGTGTGTGCCATGTCTGGAGACTGTCCGACACTGAGTCTAGTCGGGTCATGTTCAAGCTATTACTATTAGAACCATGACATGAAACATGTCATTGTGTCTGCCCGTGTGTTCAGTGCTTTCCCTCGTGAGCACAAACGCCGGTTTCATAGTGTTTGTGTGAGCCGACTCTCGTTTTCTAATTTTGGAGCTCTACATCTCATCCAAGTAGCTGAGATTTGTCAACGGGTCCTTCTGAGACTTCCATCGCAAACCGGTCCGAGGCAACCTATGAACTTGTCCCGTTTGAATCTGTTCTTCTTGCCTGTGGATGTCCAAGTGATTTGTCGTATATGGCTATGTCCGCGTTTTGGAGATGATTTCATTGCTTGGGAACCAAAGAAGAATGACCAATTCACAGTACAAAGTGCTTACTGGCTATGTGATAATGCGCGCCGGCTATGGTGAGCTTTGTCTCAGCTACTGCTACTACGTTTCTAGTACGTACTAGTAGCTTTTTTTTATAGCTGCCCGATAGCTCTATGCTCCTTTTTTAACTTCCACAAGAAGCGCCCGTGATGGACACAGGGAGGTTTGGAACCTAATTTCGGCGTGCCAAGCCCCGCCTGAAGTTTTCCCTTTTGCTTGACGTGCTGCAACAATTTCTTTGGCAACATAAAAAAATAAATAGTAGAGGACTTTGGAGATTCAAGGTACCTCCTAGTATGTGGGAGAGAGGGTGAAGACATTTTTCATGTCTTCTGTGGTTGTGATAATGCGCGCTGGCTATGGTGAGCTTTGTCTCAGCTACTGCTACTACATTTCTAGTACGTACTAGTAGCTTTTTTTTTGACTCGTCCACGCATGCCGATCGAGCTGTATGCACACTGGTCGCACTCGGCACAGCTACCAGCGCACGGGTATAAAATTGTAAACCATATTTGAATACAAAACATTTTTTGGTATTCGAAACAATATTCTAAGTTTTTAACTGGGTATCAAAAAGAATAATAGAGTAAAAAAGGAGGGAAATGAGTGAATGAAAAAATAAAAACTGTTCCTACGGACACAACCGGCAAAGTCCACGCCTAAGAGCATCTCTAACAGCCGCGCTAAACAAGCGCCGCACCGCAAATTTAGCCATTTTAGCGCGTGCGCAACCGGTAGAGTGGCTCCAGCAGGCGCGCAATAACCGCACGCAGCATATGAAGTTGGGCGCACGGTCCGAATCGTCAATACACGAGCGCTCGCGCCGCACTCTCTCCTCCCCGCCACCTTCACCCCACGCGCGCCGGCGCCGGCGAACTGGACCCGATGGACGCACGCGCCGGCACCCCGCTCATCCCATCCTACAGCCGTGACCCCTCCACCGCCGCCGCCGCCGCCACAAACCCTAGCGCGGGGAGCGTTCGCCTCGCCTCCGCCGGAGCTCCTCCTAGCATCGGCCTCGCGCGCGGCCTGTTCATCCCGCCGCGGATGACCTCGGCGGCGGGTGGCGTCGCGCCGGC